>NC_091165.1:3728157-3775657 GCF_040958095.1 Procambarus clarkii
AATACCTCAGGACTTCTGATAAGTACCCTCAGGATACTTATCTTGCCTCTCAGGATGGTAAGTAGTGGATGTCTTATGGAGGATGTCAAACTCCACACAAAACTGATGAAAATCTTTGGAAGTGAAATTGGTCCCATTACCTGTCTGTATTACTTATGGTAAATCAAAAAAGTACAAAATTTCCTTATGTGCCTCACTACTACTTTCATTGTCGCATTTCTCACAGGGAAAGAGAAATTTCTTCAATGAAAGAGAATTTCTCTTTCCTCAGGAAAGCACGTGGTCTGACACATTATGGTGATGAGATACAAATTACCACTCATGGTTCTAGGCTAAGGGCCTACTACATCAACGATAATATCAGTACAGGGTTCCTCAGCCACCACAATTGGCTGTAAAAGGGCTTTTGGTATTACCTGGCTTGTTTTCCAGTTTTTACACATACAGGATATTCGTTACAATACTGGATGACATCTTTTTTTAATCCAGGCCAGGTAAAATACTTGCTTATTTTATTTTATGTTTTTGCAATACCCTGATGACTGCCTATTTGTGAATCATGGATTACACTTAGCACCTTTTTTCTTGAACCCCTCGGTAGAACTTTTTGATTAACTACCTTCCAAGTATGTGAAACAGGTAAGTTTCTATGTCTCCACTTCCACACCAACACCTCTTTAGTGTAATAATAAGTCATAGCCTCCGACTCTGCCTCTTTTTCAGTTACTGCCTAATTATGCAAGTCAGTCAACGTAGGATCAGTTCTTTGCTGATGAATACAATTTTACTTTGATCTCAAGTCTGAAAAGCCAGATGTAGTAACTGGACTGCACTCTTCCCTATCCCTTTTCCTAGATGGTTTAGTGGCGGTGCTCCTCATCATTTTCTCCACTTGCTTCATCCAGCTTGGCCTTAAAATTGTCACAAAGATCCACTTTACTACTGTATTTGTTAACCTCTAATTTTGTCTTCTGACTTACATTATTGGAAGTTTGTGATATTTGAGACTCGGACTTTGACTGGGTCACGGCACATGCTGGGTACATTACCATGTCCTCAGAATCTGTCCGTGCCCTTATCACCTCCGGCTTACTTAGCATTATTGGGTGGTCATCTCTTTTTAACTCGATTACCAGCAAGATCATCCCCAATATTAGATCAACGCCAACAACTGGTAATTTAGGACTAACACCTACTAAAATTTTGCCTTTAATAAAATCACTCTCAAAGTTTACTTCCCTTGGGGTTACAGTCTGAAAATCTCCAGTGATTCCCTGTATAATTATTACCTCCCCAGTCTCTGTAGACACTGTATATATATTGTATATATATATATATATATATATATATATATATATATATATATATCACTAAGAACTCTTTGACCCAGCCAGGATTCGAACCCATGCCGTCCAGGATCACCCCTAAACGTACACAGTACCGTGACCACCGCACCAATGATCGTCTTCTTTTAGACGATCATTGGTGCGGTGGTCACGGTACTGTGTACGTTTAGGGGTGATCCTGGACGGCATGGGTTCGAATCCTGGCCGGGTCAAAGAGTTCTTAGTGATACATGGCTTGCGCGTTCATGCAGCTTTCTCATATATATATATATATATATATATATATATATATGTTTCATTGAATATGACCGCATATTCTGTATTTATTATTTTCTGGTTTAGGGCTTCTATCCCTCTAACTATTTTCTTAGCATCAGGGCTTAATTGAAATAGGAGTTCTGAAATAGGAGTTTAGAACTCCTATTTCAATTAAGCCCTGATGCTAAGAAAATAGTTAGAGGGATAGAAGCCCTAAACCAGAAAATAATAAATACAGAATATGCGGTCATATTCAATGAAACATGTTTGAAAGAAAACCTGCTGCCAGTATACACCAATATATATATAATATAATATATATATATATATATATATATATATATATATATATATATATATATATAAATATATAAATATATATATATATATATATATATATATATATATATATATATATATATATATAATATATATATAAATATATAAATATATATATATAATATATATATATATATAATATATATATATATATTATATATATATTATATATATATATATATATATATATATATATATATTAATATATTTTGGTAGCAGTCTTTCCTGTAGACATATATTATTAAATATGACCGAAAAAGTAAGATTAATAATTCTAACACGAATTTTCTCAATCTTTCGTACATTTCTTTTCACTGTTGGAGGTAAATCAAAAATCAATTCTCCAAAATTCATTTTTATTTCTAGTCTGACGCGACACGAGCGCGTTTCGTAAAACTTATTACATTTTCAAAGACTTTAGTTTACAAATACACTACTGAATAGAACTCAAGACACACAAGCCTGGAAACCCACTTCGGCCAATCATTAGCCAGATACCCACACCCACGTACAGACTGGCAAAGCGACTCAACGGCCTGCTGACTCCTTATGTTCCCTGCGCCTTCAGCCTGAAGTCTCCAAAGGAATTTGTTGACTTACTGCGGGGCACACGGGCCACAGGGATAAGAGCCTCGTTGGACGTAGAATCGCTGTTTACCAACGTACCTGTGGACGAGACAATCGGGATGTTAGCCGACAGAGTGTATCGTGATCCAGCCTGTACTCCTCTTGACATACCAGAAAATATTCTGAGGAAACTACTCCAAGCTTGTACTAAAGAGGCACCCTTCTTGAGCCCGGATGGGCACATGTATAAGCAAGTAGATGGGGTCGCCATGGGTTCTCCCCTAGGTGTCCTGTTTGCAAACTTCTACATGGGTACCATCGAGCAAAAAGTCTTAGTCGACATGAACTTGAAACCGGCCATATACTGCAGGTATGTTGACGACATTTTTACACAGGTACCTGATGTCAGACATCTGCAGGAGCTGAAGGAGGCATTTGAGCAGAGTTCCGTGCTGCGTTTCACTTACGAGATGGAAAAGGATGGGAAGCTGCCCTTTCTAGATGTAACAGTCATGGAAAAGAGCGGAGGTTTCCACACTGCAGTCTACACTAAGGAAACGAACATAGGAATGTGCCTAAATGCCAACAGCGATTGCCCAGACAGGTACAAGAGGAGTGTTGTTAACGCATATGTCGACCGTGCTCTCAGCCACAGCTCAGAATGGAAGCAAGTCGACGAAGAACTCTGTAGGGTAAGGCAGGTCCTAGTCAACAACGGCTTCTCCAATGGTTTCGTCGAAGACATCATAAGAAGGAAAGTGAAACGCCATGCAACCTCTGAAGAGACAACTAACACAACACCTATACCCCCTATTAGACTATTTTACAGGAACTTCTTTTCCACAGCTCATAAAACGGAGGAAAGGGTCCTGAAAGATATTGTTAATAGAAACGTTATCCCTACAGACAAAAATCAGAGGATACAACTGACGATTTACTATAAAACCAGAAAAACGGCCAGCATACTCATGAGAAACTCTCCAGACACAAAACAGAACGCTTTAAAAGAGACTAACGTTGTCTATGCCTTCAAATGCCCTCTTGGGGACTGTAAGCTCCAAAAAACCCAGTATATAGGCAAGACAATAACATCTCTTTCTAGGCGTTTAACGATGCATAAGCAACAGGTCTCCATTAAGGAACATATAATCTCTTCCCACAACCAAACTATCGCCAGAGAAATCCTAGTAAACACAGAAATCATCGATAGATACAGCGATAGCAGGCGGCTTGACGTTTGCGAGGCACTACACATCAAGAAGTCAACACCAGCAATCAACATCCAATTAATGCACAACTATATTCTACGCTCCTCAAGACTCCGCTCCAATATAGAAGCATCAAGAAATATGGACCAATAGGCTTTCTACATACAATTTGTGACGGTAACGCGTTGGTGTTCGGCTGTTCAAAAGCTAGGGGTATGGCCTCGTCACATATAGAAAAAAAAATAGAAAATCTGGAACTTCGTCTGTGGTAAGGTAAGGAGAAGACACACAAAACACAAGTAAATTTTAACAATGAAATTTTAATTACGTTAAAGAAAGCAAAACATGAATAAAATGGACATACAAATTCGTATAATAAAATCAAAGTAATAAGAATAATCAAATGACAAAATGAAAAGTTACGTTAAGACAAGTGAGCAAATAACAAGTGTATGACAAACAAAGTAAATAGGTGCAGGAATATTGGCTTTAAGCTGCCAATCTTAGTACACGTAAGCCTGGGGCTTAGTCTACCAACGAGACGTGTTAACTTGTTGAAAGCACGGGATATTCTGAGGACTGAGGTCGTGGCGGCCCCAGACATCAAGTAGTATGGTGGGTGGAGTGCAGTTGCAGCTGGACCCGCAGCCAATCAGCGATGAGCAGGCGACAAGACAGGTAGTTTGGCGGTTCGAGGTGGAGCAGGTGTTCCTGGCTGCATACGTTTTACTCTCTGGCAAACCTTGAAGATGTTGTTGTCGTTGTTGGATATTTCTTCCATAGTAGTTGTATATAGATTTGTAGCAACGTATTTTGGAGGGAAGAGCAGGCTCAATCTCTTGAAGGAGATTATCGTCACAACTCTCCCCCGAAGCCTGCGGTTCTGGAAGAAGTACGTCGTTATGTGGTGGAGTAATAGATGGAGTCGCTTCTACTTCATAAACTCTGGAGAGATCATGGGCTAAGATGTTGTCGGAATCTTGGTATAGCGTGTCTCCAGGTTGAATTTCTGCAGTTATCAAGCCCATAGTAGAAGACGTTGAGATGAGAAGTGGGCGTGCTGCAGGAGGTGTAGGGTGGTGTGGTCTGTGTTGATGGTAGACCAAGCACTTTTCAGGTGTGGAGTGAAGTGCTGGATCTTCAGGATGTTGAAGAGTAGCTCTTTGCCAATTGTTCCGTAGTTCCTTGTAGCAGTAGTCGCTGACAGGTGTATTCTCCTCGCCTCGTTGCTGCATCACGACACCACCAACGTCGGTACCACTGGCGTCGACATGGAGGATGAAGGGCTTATCTGACGAGGTGAGAGTGGAATTAGAATATGGCAAAGGAGCACTATTATTATCCTGAAAGTATTTGGGAAAATCATTAAGGATTTCGGAATTAGAAAGCGCTGACTCCTTGTCAGTGCTTTCGGGAGAAGCTGGGAAGGTCTCACTGTGGATGTAGGGTTCTGTGAAGGTAGAACAGTTAATCAGGACAGTGGGAGGAGTACCATTATATTGCTTCAGGAGGTTGACGTGGCACAGCTGGGTCTTCCGCCGCCTATCTGGAGTCTCTATAACGTAGTTGTTGTTATTTCTGCACTCTTTGACGCGGTAGGGTCCTGAAAACCTGTTTTGTAAAGGTGAACCTGGGATAGGGAAGTATGCTAGAATGAAGTCTCCTGGCTTAAATTTTCGTACTTTGCTGGTCTGGTCGTAATGAGTCTTCATCCTCTCCTGGGCTTTCAATAGATTATCATGGGCAAAACGGTGGACTCTCTCTAGAATGTGTTGAAGGTTTTGAAGAAACTGGGGCACATTCTGATGCTCACTGAAGGTGGCATCTCGGAGAGAGTCTTTGAAAGCCTTAAGGGGAGTACGGCACTTACGGCCGTAGAGCATCTCATAAGGAGATACTCCTAGGGACTCATTGGGAAGGCTTCTGTAAATACACATTATAAGGTCGATTTACTTATCCCAATCCTTAGAGGTTTCACTACAAAACTTTTTCAAGAGTGCTTTGATAGTCTGATGACTACGTTCAAGAGAACCCTGTGAAGCAGGATGATAGGGGCTGGACAATACCCGTTTGATGTTGAACTCCTCCAGTGTCCTTTTAAGAGATCACTGATGAAGTTGGTACCACAGTCGCTCTGAATCTCCCTGGGAAATCCGTATTGAGTGAAGATCTTCAATAGATGTTTTACAACGTAGCAGCCGTGATGTTCTTCACTGAACTGCTATGGGAAATCTGGTGGTAGGACACAGGATGGTTAAGATATAGGCGTTACCTGAACTGGTCCGAGGTAAAGGACCAACACAGTCTATTATGAGTCTGTGGAAAGGTTCCGCAGGCACCTGTATGGGAATCAGTGGCGCTCTGGGAATGGAGATGTTCGGTTTGCCTGCCATCTGACATGTATGACACTGTTTTACGTACTGTTTGACGCTATTTACCATACCTGGCCAGTAGTAGTCTTGACGAATTCCATGGTAAGTCTTGTTGAAGCCGTAGTGGGAGAGTGCTCCGTGGGCCAGAAGTAGTAGTGGGCCGCAGGCTGGTAGGAATCACAAGTTGTTCGATGTTGGCCCAATCGTCCTCCTCCTTCAGTTTACTGGGTCTATATCTGCGGTAGAGCAAGTCGTTCTCTAGGAAGAACCCAGGAACACTGTCGGGTTGAGTTCAGCCTGGAAAAACAATGGTGTTAAAGTAAGATCTTCCCTCTGCAACTTACGGAACTCCAACTTGGTCAGATTCGGGGGTAGTTTCTGAGGGTCTTGAGGGACAGCGGTAGCAGTAGAGTCAGCTGGCTGTGGACGTGCGGCTTGTGCACGGGTGGTCACAAGAACCGGAGGAGAAACTTCATCACTCTCTTGAACCTCTGCTGGAACATACGCTAGAATAGGATTAATTGGCACAGATGTACACACCTGGGGTTTGTTCATGACATCAGGTTGGTCGGTTGCAGGTCTTCTGCCAAGTCGTTGCCTAGGAGAAGTTGCACTCCAGGCATGGGAAAAGGCTTTTCCCTGACGGCGACTTGGACTTCTCCGTTCGCGTAGGGACAATCCAGGTGGACTCTGGCGAGAGGGTATGGAGTGGTAGCAGTGAGGTCAGTGATGAAGACAGTTTCTCCGGTGTAGACGATGTTGGGCACAGCCGACTTCAAGATGATCGATTGAAGAGCCGCTGTGTCCCTCAAGATCTTCAATTTGAAACGTCCCTCCGGATTTGAACCGTTGGCAGAGACAGTTCCAGTATACAGGTGGTTACTGAAAAGAGAGAGATCATTAACATTAACACCAACATTCATCATAGGCTTACCGGACTTAGGAGGAGTTGGTTTGGGTTTCTGTGGGTCAGTGGTTCCCATGTATTGAGACTTACCACACTTGTCTATGGTATGTCCATAGAGTCTACAATACTTGCAGTACAATTGCGAGCCAGCTTGATCGGTGCTCACTTTCTCGTAACTGTACCACGACTTCTTACTGGAGGATGGTTCGGGTGTCAGCCGGTGGATGAGGCTGTAAGTGTCAGCCGACTTAGCACACTTCAGGTAGTCGGTTTCTTCTTTATCTGCTAAGTAGAGATGGACAGGAGGCGGCACACGCCTCAAGAATTCTTCAACTAGCATCAGGTTGACGAGTTCTGTAAAAGTAGAGACATGTGCTGCTTCCAGCCATTTCATGAAATATCTCCGTTTTGTGTTAGCAAACTCGAGGAAGGTAGTGGTACTTGCCTTCAGGTGGTCACGGAATTTCCTTCGATAACTTTCTGTAGAGAGGAGGTAGGCGTCCAACACTGCTTGTTTCAGAGTGTGGTAGTCATTCTCAGACGCCAAAGTACTGAGTGTGACTGCAGCTCTACCTGTAAGATGGACTCTGAGAAGTGTGGCCCATTGGTCGACAGGCCAACTGAGTTGATTAGCAAGGGTTTCAAAGGTGGTGAAAAACACATCAACTTCTGCTTCTACAAAGGATTGCATTAACTTACTTGCATGTGATATATTAAAACTGACGGGAAGATTGGCAGTAGCTTGCTGGCGTTGAGCGAGGTGTGAAGTTTCCAACGTGTATTCTCGTTGACGACACTCTAGAGCCAGAGTCGCTTGTTGCTTGTCATGTTCACGTTGCATCTCCAATCGCGTTGTTTTGTTTCAAGCTGTATCCGTTCACGTTCACGGAGTAACGCAATCTCACGTTCTTGTTCTCCTTTCGTATGGCAGCTGCTTCTCTTTGCTGCTCACGTTCAATCTTGGCCAGCTCTAGTTTGAGTTTCATCGTTGCCAAGTCAGTTTTATCTGCAATATAGTAAGTTTCATGAGTTTCAGAGTCTATCTTACCTTGCTCTAAATAGTAATCCAGCAACAGGTTGTGTAGGTCATTTTTGTTGGCTTGGTAGGGAACTTCTAGTTGATACTCATGTGCAAGAGTTTGTAACTCAGTCCTCTTGGCACGACTTAAAGTCCCTATTTCACCTGCTGGATTTGCACGGAAAGCTTGGAGATGAAACATGGTGAAATTAGCAAATAAATTTACACGAATATATAGTTATAGTGAATGTCAGAAACAGGACAACGTGGCAACTGGTACCTATCCTGTAAGATCTTTAACAATTAAAGTTAAGTACAAGATGTTAAATGATTAATTTAAATCAAAGGCGCAGGAAATCTTGTACCCGGTACTCATGTAAGAGGATAAGGGCAAGAAAATCCTACTAACAAATGAAACAGAGTTTCGAAAACAAATGAAACAGTTAATTGCCTCAAAAGTAAAATTGGTAGTCCAAGGATGTAGGCATACCTTGCCGAATCTCTATAGGACATAAAGCAAGTTTTTCCTACTGTAATTTAATATGATACTTACAGAATTAGCGAACTTTTGTGCTCTGAAAAAGTAAGCTAATTCCCTACCGTTGTATGCATCATCATCTCTGACTGACGTGTAGGGGTGCGAGGTGTCAACTGGTGACGAGAACTGCTGCTGAGGTCCCAATTCAGCAACTAAAGTTCGAGCTAGAGGAACTATGGCCCTCTTTGTCCTCCTACAGTCAGATTGCAGGAGATTGGGTGCACTTGACCCGGGGCAGACCACAGTACCAGGGTACCAATATGATGATCTGTCAAAAATGAGAAATATCCAAGGGACAAAGATGGTAAACACGAGTAATAACACGGAGGGAGAGATGACCAATTAAGAGTATGACTGAGGCCTACAGTCACCACGTAATCGAAAGTTGTCTCACCTTCACCATATGCTACTCTCGTAATGCACAATACACCGCACCATATAAAAAATGAAATTGAATATGAAAAATAGTAAAAGCTACGTTAACAAAGTTAAATACGCTTACCATTAATTACCACTTGGCACCAGTACCTGAGTGAAGCTCCTAGGACAGGCCTCCATATAATATGTGACGGTAACGCGTTGGTGTTCGGCTGTTCAAAAGCTAGGGGTATGGCCTTGTCACATATAGAAAAAAAAATAGAAAATCTGGAACTTCGTCTGTGGTAAGGTAAGGAGAAGACACACAAAACACAAGTAAATTTTAACAATGAAATTTTAATTATGTTAAAGAAAGCAAAACATGAATAAAATGGACATACAAATTCGTATAATAAAATCAAAGTAATAAGAATAATCAAATGACAAAATGAAAAGTTACGTTAAGACAAGTGAGAAAATAACAAGTGTATGACAAACAAAGTAAATAGGTGCAGGCCTCTCTTAGTACATGTAAGCCTGGGGCTTAGTCTACCAACGAGACGTGTTAACTTGTCGAAAGCACGGGATATTCTGAGGACTGAGGTCGTGGCAGCCCCAGACATCAAGTAGTATGGTGGGTGGAGTGCAGTTGCAGCTGGACCCGCAGCCAATCAGCGATGAGCAGGCGACAAGACAGGTAGTTTGGCGGTTCGAGGTGGAGCAGGTGTTCCTGGCTGCATACGTTTTGCTCTCTGGCAAACCTTGGAGATGTTGTTGTCGTTGTTGGATATTTCTTCCATAGTAGTTGTATATAGGTTTGTAGTGACGTATTTTGGAGGGAAGAGCAGGCTCAATCTCTTGAAGGAGATTATTGTCACAACTTCTATTCAATACCCATTGTTTCGTGTTCTGTCTTGTGTTGATGAAATTAATACCCTATTAATGCCACCTCACCCCATCCACCTTACTAAAATGTAGATATAAAATCGGAGATGCGTAAGTTCTATTCAGTTGTGTATTTGTAAACTAAAGTCTTTGAAAATGTAATAAGTTTTACGAAAAGCGCTCGTGTCGCATCAGACTAGAAATAAAATGAATTTTGGAGAATTGATTTTTTATTTACCTCCAACAGTGAAAAGAAATGTACGAAAGATTGAGAAAAATCGTGTTAGAATTATTAATCTTACTTTTTCGGTCTATTTATAATAATATAATATATATATATATATATATATATATAATATATATATATATATATATATATATATATATATATATAGTAAAGATAGCATATCTAATAGTAAAGATTGAGATGCTCCTGTATCTCTCCAAATTTTAACATCATGCCACAAACTATTTGTACACTGCAACTTTCCTTTTGACATAAACTCTCCAAAATGATTTATATCAAGAGATTTTTCCCCATTATTTTTCTACACATTTGGTTTTCCCTCCTCTCGCACACTGTGAGTGGCATAGGCCTCTTTTCTGGTGAAGAAAACAACAACTCTTTACAACATGACACTTTCTATGGCAGTAGGAACACTGTTTCCACTTTGGATGAGGTTTATTACTGGTGTGATCCTCTTTGGGTTACACATTAATCCCTTTACCACCTGGCACCTTTGAAAAAGTGTTTCCTTGACCTGCTGTTGGGTACATGTGGGACCCAAATCTTTTGGAGGAGTTTAATATTTAACCAGATCCTTGTCTAGTTGAATGAATTTTATTTTAAAAGTTACTTTATAAATCAACTCATATTCATCTGTTAATTTAGCCAACTCATAAATATCTCTGGGTAATTTCTCTGGCAAATATAAAGCCACATTAGAAGGTATGTAAGATAACATTTCTTCTACTAAGAGTAAATTTTTAACACATATCACACTACAAACACCTATCCTGTCTTTCTTCACACACATCCTCCCCATCTTCCTCCATGTTTACCCATCCTGTCTTCACATTCACCCTCCACATCTTCGCCCAAGAACACCTGTCCTGTTTTCCTTAACACACACCACCCCCCCCCCCCATCTTCCCCCACAAACACTTATCGTGTCTATCATAACACACACCCTCCCCAGCTTCCCCCCCACACACATATTGTGTTTTTCTTAACACACACTCTACCCATATTCCCCCACGAACACCATCCTGGCTCTCTCCACACACACCATCCCCATTTTCCCCCACGCACATTAATCCTGGCATTCTTCACCCACATCCTCCTTATCTTCTCCCTAATACACCTATACTATACTTTCGTCACATACACCTGTTCCGAAATCCATGCAGTTCATGAATTCTCACATTATTCAGTGTTAAGAACAATATATAATTAATTATTTATGTATGTGTAATTTACTTTTGTAAGTGCAGTAGGACATGGCAACACATATTTGGACAGGAGCGGGCCTGCTGGAGTTCACTTGATTCAAACCTGTCTAATACAGGTCAGTTTTTGGACCAGAATAATGTACGTAATGTACGTTGGGTTGCCAGAGTTCATCTCTTATATATCATATCTTTCTAATTTGCCTTTAATAAACATGTTGTACTTTAATTATGTCATATGCATGTTGCAAAATATTTTTAATATTTTTAATGTCTGTATGAGAACAATTACTTTTCTCATAAATTTGTTTTATTTTTTTTTTTGAGATATATACAGAGTTGTTACATTCTTGTACAGCTACTAGTATGCGTAGCGTTTCGGGCTTCCCTGGAATACGATCCCCGCCGCGAAGAATCTTTGTTACAACCAAGTACACATTTTACTGTTGCGTTAAACAGAGGCTACAGTTAAGGATTTGCGCCCAGTAAATCCTCCCCGGCCAGGATACGAACCCATGACAAAGCGCTCGCGGAACGCCAGGCGAGTGTCTTACCACTACCCACGGAGACTGTTCAAGTACTCGTTTGCCAACCTAGGAAGGAGGAGGGGGAAGGGGTGTTTTGGGTGTGAGCGTCAGGCAGACGCCAGTGGTTTGAGAGCATTGAGCTGGGTAACATGTTGTAAGATAAGTCTGTTATTCTTTTTGTTTCAGTAAGTTAGATTAATTGTTCTGGGAGGACAAAACATTAAGCCATTTTCTCTTTTTGATATTACGTGAGCATATATCTATTGTTATACTGATGAAAACTTACTTTTTGATTTATATATATATTTTATATATGCCTGTTTTAATAATACTGATCTTGTGATATTATTTTGTTTGTACCTGCTTAAGAATCACTCTAGTGTATTACTTTAAGAGCAGTGAGCTTACCATTAGACAATTTTGTCATTGCCCAATTATACACGACCTGTATGTACGAGATAGGTAACAACACCCTCCCCAACTTTCCGCACGCATACATATCCTGTCCTTTCTTCACATATTCCCTACCTATCTTCACGCACGCACACCTATCCTCTCTTCATACACGCCATCCCTATCTTCCCCCACCCACACTAATTCTTGCTTTCTTCACACACACCCTCCCAATCTTAACCCCATGCACATTCATCTAGAGGTTATCTTGAAATAATTTCGGGGCTGAGCGTCCCCACGGCCCGGTCCTCAACCAGGCCTCCTCCTTATTGTTACACACCACCAGGAAGCAGCCCGTAGCAGATGTCTAACTCCCATTTTCCTATTAACTGCTAGGTAACAGGAGCATTGGGGTGAAAAAAAACTCTGCCCACTTGTTTCCGCCACCACCGGGGATCGAACCCAGAACCTCAGTACTACGAATCCGAAGCTCTGTCCACTCAGCTGTCAGGTCCCTCATGGGGCAAGGGGCTCATCACATTACCCTCCCCTTCTTTCCCCATGCACATCTATCCTCTCTTTCTTCAATCACGCCCTCCCCATCTTACCCTATGCACACCCATCCTCTCTTTTATCTTATCTTGCCCTGCGCACACCCATACTGTTTTTACACACGCCCTCCTCATCTTTCCCCATGCACTCCTATCCTGTTTTTCTTTACACACACCCTCCCCATCTTCCCCCACTCACACTCATCCTGTCTTTACTCACAAACATCCTCCCCATCTTCCCCCCCCCCTCCCCACACACTTATCCTGCCTTTTTTCACACACACACCTTCACCAACGCAAACGCATCCATTCTTTCTTCACACACACCCTCCCTATCTTCCCCCATGCACACTAATCATGTTTTCACACACACCCTCCGATCTTCCCCCACGCACCTATCCTGTCTATCTACAAATACTCTCTACCCATCTTTCCCCCATGCACAACTATCCTGTCTTTCTGCACACATACCCTCCCCATCTTCTCCCACGCACACCCATCCTCTCTTTCCTCTCACACCCTACCCATCTTTTCCCATTCACCCTCCTTATCTCCACATATATGCACCCTTCTTGAGGTTATCTTGAGATGATTTCGGGGCTTTTTTAGTGTCCCCGCGGCCCGGTCCTCGACCAGGCCTCTACCCCCAGGAAGCAGCCCGTGACAGCTGACTAACACCCAGGTACTATTTTACTGCTAGGTAACTGGGGCATAGGGTGAAAGAAACTCGGCCCATTGTTTCTTGCCGGCGCCCGGGATCGAACCGGGACCACAGGATCACAAGTCCAGCGTGCTGTCCGCTCGGCCGACCGGCTCCCCTTTAAATATGCACAATAAGCATATTGTGCATATTTAAAGTTTTTTATTTAAAGTTATTTATTTATATTGTGCATATATTGTGAGACCCTCACAATATGCTTCAAACACACTCTCTCTTTCACCTCCAGTACACCTTCCCTGCCTCCCTACTTCACTGTACCCAATTTTCCTACACACTGTAATCAAAAGGTTGCACCCAGAATACAAATTTATTGTGTAAACATTAGTTTCCCATGTCAGACGCAAATATTTAAACAAATGCTGATGTATACAGACATAGGCGAGACCATTTCACAACCATATACATCGTTAAGGAATGCATAATGGCCGGTGCCCCTTAAAGGGAGGCATGGGATCCGACCTCGAATTGTCAGTGTCATAAATATCACCTTTAATCTTGCAAAGTTTATTGAGGCTAAGAACCTTGGACAGAAAGGCATTTTATTATATAGATAAAAACAAGGTGATGGTGTATAATATGAGTATCAGTAAGTAGGAGCGAGTTTGTATACATCAGTGATAAACAAATACTTATTCATGATTACGTGGAAGTGTATTGTGAGAGACATAATAATTTCGGTGCTTGCTCACAATGAGTTTATGTGAGTGGTACTCTGAAAATATCAACATATAGTTTACTTAAACTGTCAGAATTTCTCGCTAACTGGATGATCTAATTCTTCAAGTATTCTTCTGTTATATTTGAATATTATAATTTCTAATAAGAACAAATTAAGTCAAACTCAAGAACATGCCACTAACATTGGAGACATAGGGAACGCCTAATAAACACTTAACAGTAAGACATGTTATAAATTGAATTCTCATCAAGTCCCTCGATTCGTTGTAAAGACAAATTTATTGAGTAGGCATAAAAAGGTATCTACCATTTATAATGGATCCAGTGCAATGGATCAATTTTTATTATGAGTATAAGGGGAAATGCAACTAGAATATTGAATGTGTATTAGTCCTCGACAATACCTGGATTATCGCCAACTGGCACCAATATCGTACTATTCCAAGAAAAAGGACAAGTCAAGGCATTAGCGTGGTGGATTTAATTAAGTATGAGCCAACATGATTGTGGAGTTGGGCTTCTATGGAGATTAACTGTTGGCTTTTGCCAAGGAAGCAACGTTAACTAATATATAAAATGTTCTGTGAGACTTTGTTTGGGATAAATAAGGTGCTTGTGTGGTGAATAGAAGGCTTATTAGTTTGGATAAAATTTTATTTCAAAGAGCGCTAGATTGCATTACAGAGCTTTTGGAAACAAGACGGGCAACAGTATTTTTAACGTGTATGAGTATCATGCAATTCGTCACTGATCTCGTCCTCTATTAGTTTGATGCGATAATCGATTACTTTTCGGGTTTCACTCCTAGCAATTCTTACATTCTCCAGAATATATTATCACATGTATATTAGTTCTCGTGAAAATATAAGTGGGATATACCATTAGCTTACCATCCTCCTTAGGCCCAACTAGCACCTAAACTATTTTGATGTTTTGATAAAGAAGATATTGTGGGAAGCGAACTACCGAAGATAAAGTTAATAGTAGAAGAGTTGAAGTTAGTCATAAACCAGCTTAGATGGTGTTAATTGCAAGAGTTGATGTGAGTGGTGTTCCAAATGAGATGGTGATAAACATAAAAAAAATGATGTGAGCGGCGAACCAGCTGAGATGGTGTTAGAAGTAGGAGAGTTAATGTTATGTAAATAGCTGAAGAGCTACCAGTATGAGTACTGACTGACCGTGTGGTGTAGTGAACAACGCCCTCAGCCCACAAGCTCCTCAAGGGAGCAAATGGCCTACGTTTAATCTCAGGCAAAGAGGGAAGGCGTGGCATGCATAATTAACTAAGTTTCCCCATTCACCTAGCAGTAGTTGGATACATGGTCGAAATGCTACTTTTGTATCATGATCCAAGGATAATTAATCGGGGTAAACCATAAGGTAACCATTGTAAATGACGTCTTTTTAACTTGCAAACAAAAATAATAAATCGCCTAATAATATACTTTTACGTAAAAAAAAATAATAATATATAATTAAGTTTTACCATTGCTTCATCGACTTTCAGATGCTTGTCACCATCGCTAGCAAGCAGGGATTCCAAATGATCACTACAGTTGTTACCAACCCATTCGCCGAGAAAGTTTTCTTCGTCTGGGTTGTAAGGTCCAAACCACATTTGACTTCCACACCCTGGAAGAAGGTCTGCTTGACGTGTCCCGCATGGATCAAAAGCAGTTCAAAATAATGACTAAATACCTATCACCAACAACACCAAAATCACAGTTATAACCAGGAAATAATGAAAGCTTGTTCTATGACTGTTATTTTGTTTTTTGTAATGCTTTCCTAGGACAGTCAAATTTTGTTTGAATGAATATTATGCAACTCTTAACACATGTTGAAACACACACAAACACATATACAATAAAGCACACATACTAGGTGTGCTTTATATTATATAACATATTCAAGCAAGCAAACCCAGCAAATACAAAACGTTGTTGAAACCTTCACTAACGTTTCTACAGGGTCGTGGGAAAGAAAAGTTGCAAGTATGGGTAAACAGGCACATGAGCAACATTTAACCCAAGAATGGTAAAAGTATTTCTTTATGTAATTTGGCAAATTCTATTTTAACAATACTTTCTCCTTTATATTAAAAAAAGTTTTTTCATATTTAAATATGATCATTTTGAGACATAAAATAATATTAATTATAAATGTTGTGTCTGAATTGGATGAAAGGTGGGCAAAACATTTAGTTTCTAATTGTTTATTTATTTTGTAATATGATTTTGCTTAAAATTGTTTTTTAAAACTATTTGCTAACTTATATATTAAATAATAAAGTTTTCATATTTTTTTTTTTAATTTATAATTTGTATTTATGTACTTCATTTAAAACATTAACATTAATTATAAATGTTGTTTCATAGGTGCATGAAGCAAATAAGCAGCATTTAATCTAACTTTTTATTGGAATAAAAAATTTAAGTGCATCAAAAAGATTCTTTATTATACCAGATTTTGCATTAAGAACAAATAGGTAAGTGTAACTAGATGAGTATAATTATATGAATGTAACTAGGGGAGTACAAGTAGGTGAGTATAACTAGGAGAGTACAACTAGGTGAGTACTTCAAGGAATAATGGTAGGTGAGTTCTGTTAGGGTGAGAAGAACTTGTTGAGTACAACTAGATGAGTATAGCTATGTTAGAACAAGTAGGTGAGTACTGCTAAGTAAAGTACAGGTAGCTGCTTAATCGAGCTCGATGACTACAACTAGATGAGCACAACTAGGTGAGTACAACTAGGTGAGTACAGCTAGGTGGTTACAGCAAGGTGAATACATGTAGGTGAGTTCTACTAGGATATTACAACCAGGTTAGTTTAGCTAGATTAATATAGATAGGTACTCACCTAGTTTTGCTTGCTATTTCTTAGATACTCCCTTATCTACTGGAGACCCCTACCAGTCTCTTGCCTGTTTCACCAACTTATGCACCAGCCTCTTATGGGGTACTGTGTCAAAGGCTTTCCGACAGTCCAAGAAAATGAAGTCTGCCCAACATTCTCTTTTTTGCTTAATCTTTGTTACATAATCATAGAATTCTGGTAAACAAGTTAGGAAGCTTTATGATTCATGAACTCATCTTGATGGTGTGTCACGAAGTCCCTTCTCTCTAGATGTGCTACTTAGTTTTTTCTCACGATCTTCTAGATCACCTTGCGTGATATACAATTTAAGGACACTAGCCTGCAGATCAGTGCCTCTTGACTGTCACTGTTTTTGTATATTTGGACTACATTAATCGTCTTCCATATTTTTGGTAAGTCTCTTGTCTCCAGAGACCGACTATACACACTTCTGCACACTCATTAAGTACCCAAGGTGAGATTCCGTCCGGATCAACAGCCTTTCTTACGTCCAAATCCAACAGATGCCCTTTAACCTTATCTTTGGTAATTTCGAACCCTTCCAAGGCCGCATGGTTTACTGCCACCTGTGTGTGTGTGGTGTGTGTGTGTGTGTGTGTGTGTGTGTGTGTGTGTGTGTGTGTGTGTGTGTGTGTGTGTGTGTGTGTGTGTATTCACCTAGTTGTGTTTTGCGGGAGTTGAGCTTTGCTCTTTTGACCCAACTCTCAACTGTCAATCAACTGTTTACTAACTACTTTTTCTCCCCACACCGCACACATATACACACACCAGGAAGCAGCCCGTGACAGCTGACTAACTTCCAGGTACCTATTTACTGCTAGGTAACAGGGGCATTCAGGGTGAAAGAAACTTTCCCCATTTGTTTCTGCCTGGTGAGGGAATCGAACTCACGCCACAGAATTACGAGTCCTGCATGCTATCCACCAGGGGCCAGATTCACGAAGGTACTTACAATGTTTTTCTTCTTAGCGCCTTCGTGGCGGCTACGTCGGTATTCAGGTAGCTACACTAAGAAGGAAAACCTTCGTAAGTTTGGTCCATCATCTAAGTGTGCTGTCGGGCACTTGTAGCGTTACGTAAACTGGATATAACTCAATTTTTCTCTACTACATAACACTGAGATCGATTTTAATATAAACAAAAGATTATTAGTTGGCGAATCTCGTGAAGAGGAGTCCTTCGTGTTAGTTATATATGCATTCTCTGCTTGAACCTTGAAGTAAATATGTTTTATGATAGTAGAATTAGTTTTTATAATAGCAAGATATTATACCAGTAGTTATTAAGTAAATAAACTCTGGTGAACATGAAATATGAGAGAAGGTTATGAGCCCTGCCTGATGGAAGCATTTACTATCACCAAATGCCCCTGTTCACCTAGTAATCAGTAAGGGTGTACCTTAGATATACGTACGCAGTTTTAATTTATTTTTTTGGTTTTATTTTGAAATTAAATCTGGGTGAGACATAAAAGAAAAATATCCTGCACAAATAATGTTAGGTTAGGGTAAAAACTTCAAAAACTTTTCTCATTGAATACTTGAACCTATAATTATGACTATATGGACTATTAAAAAAGAGAGAGGGAAGTAGGGGTTCAAGACCGCTTCCTGTTATACAATTTGGCTGTGTAACAATCAGTAAGTAATTATCAAAAGAAGGCACCAAGCTGGGAAGGCTATGTAGCACCATTGTGTGTAGCAATAAACCTATTTTTTTAACAAATAATGCACCTGTGAGAAACAAATCCTATCAGCTGTAAAAATATTGATGCAGTTATTTAAATAAAAAATATAATGAAATAAATATTACTAGTTTATTTTTATGCTATCTTTTTGTACTATACAGTACAGTATATCGAAAGAAGTGAAAAATTGAGACATAATGCACAATTTAATGAATGATTCAAAAGAAATATGACTACTGTATTATATATCAAAATGAGATCTTCATGATCCATGGTTAACATGATTTAATAAGGGTAATATTGGTAACACAAACTATAATTTAAAATCTTTATTACTGATATTTTTGTATTAAGAAGCTTAGGTATACATAGCAATGTGCTGCTACCCTATTCTGTATGGAAGATTACACAGTGTAGATAAAAAAACTAGCTATAAGTTCATCTAATACTCCTATCTCACAAGATGGTTAGTCATACATGGAATCAGGGGAGAAAATACCTGCATTCAATACAAAAAACAAATCAACTCTGACTAAACAATACCTTCACGATTTTCACAAGAGGTAAGCACTGAATCATGGAAACATTATATTAGAACTACTCTTACTAGTTTCTACAAGACTCCTCTTAAACAATGTATTTTTTTAACATGCTTAGGTATACACAGCAATGTGCTGCTTCTCTATTCTGTATGAAAGACCACACAGTGTAGATCAAAAACCAGTTACAAGCTCATCCAACATTCTCACCTAACAGGATGGCCAGTCATACATGGAATCAGGAGAGAACAAATACTTAAGGCTAATCTATTAGCCTCCACTGGCAAAATCTGGGTGCAGCACAAGAATATCTTCCAATATTCCTGAGTGTATGAAGTAATTACAGAGCTCAAAGTGCCTCTTATCATTTGGTATGAAGTCACTGATAACAGGGCAATCACAGATATAGTGTTGGAGAGTATGTCCTCTCAAGTAGGACTGAAAACAGATGTTTTTACCCAGATGGTTAAAACCCATGGAACCGCCTATCCGCTGAAGCCGTACCTGCCAAAATCCAGCTAGAAAATATCATTAAGCAATTGGCGGGACTTAACAAGCCCCCGGCTTTTTGTCCTCGTCGAGACCACTAGATAGTTAGTGGCCCTTGGGTAAATTTTGGTAAATAAATACGTAAATAGATACCATCGCTTCTCAAGTCTTGGGAGCGACAAGGGGAGCAATACACTATCTCTTAGAATTACGTTGGTAAACAAAATATGTAACATATTTGTATACTAAAATGTCGGTGCTGACTTTACAAGTTGAAAAAACATTGTTTTACTTCTAAATATACTAATTTTATAAGAAAATTCGACATAAATATGTCGCAAGTGGTCACGGATAAGCATTGATATGGCAGCGTCGTGATTGGCTACAGGTGTAATATGAAAAATGTTACCTTCTCTCTAATTGGCCAAACTAAAAGCCTACCTAGTGACATATAGCGAGACCTAAGTCAACTACTTTGAAATCTTCGTAAGTTTACATCTCTGAATCGCCCATTGGCGCGTTCTAAGCCGGCACTTAGGAACCTTCGTAGCAAACATACTTACGAAGAAATACATGGAGCTTCGTGAATCTAGGTCCAGGCTACCAGGCCCCACAGATCAGGTGTGTGTCTGTGTATTCACCAAGTTGTGTTTGCGGGGGTTGAGCTTTGTATGTGTGTGTGTGTGTGTGTGTGTGTGTGTGTGTGTGAGTGTGTGTGTGTGTGTGTGTGTGTGTGTGTGTGTGTGTGTGTGTGTGTGTGTGTGTGAGGGTGTGTGTAGGTGTGTGTGTGTGTGTGTGTGTGTGTGCGCGCGTGTGTGTGTGGTGTGTGTGTGTGTGTGTGTGTGTGTGTGTGTGTGTGTGTGTGTGTGTGTGTGTGTGTACTCACCTAGTTGTACTCACCTAGTTGTGTTTGCGGGGGTTGAGCTCTGGCTCTTTGGTCCCGCCTCTCAACCGTCAATCAACAGGTGTACAGATTCCTGAGCCTATCGGGCTCTGTCATATCTACACTTGAAACTGTGTATGGAGTCAGCCTCCACCACATCACCCCCTAATGCATTCCATTTGTCAACCACTCTGACACTAAAAAAGTTCTTTCTATTATCTCTGTGGCTCATTTGGGCACTCAGTTTCCACCTGTGTCCCCTTGTGTTAAATAGACTGTCTTTATCTACCCTATCAATCCCCTTCAGAATCTTGAATGTGGGGATCATGTCCCCCCTAACTCTTCTGTCTTCCAGCGAAGTGAGGTTTAATTCCCGTAGTCTCTCCTCGTAGCTCGTACCTCTCAGCTCGGGTACTAGTCTGGTGGCAAACCTTTGAACCTTTTCCAGTTTAGTCTTATCCTTGACTAGATATGGACTCCATGCTGGGGCTGCATACTCCAGGATTGGCCTGACATATGTGGTATACAAAGTTCTGAATGATTCTTTACACAAGTTTCTGAATGCCGTTCGTATGTTGGCCAGCCTGGCATATGCCGCTGATGTTATCCGCTTGATATGTGCTGCAGGAGACAGGTCTGGCGTGATATCAACCCCCAAGTCTTTTTCCTTCTCTGACTCCTGAAGAATTTCCTCTCCCAGATGATACCTTGTATCTGGCCTCCTTCTCCCTACACCTATCTTCATTATCTTCATTACATTACATTTGGTTGGGTTAAACTCTAACAACCATTTGTTCGACCATTCCTTCAGCTTGTCTAGATCTTCTTGAAGCCTCAAACAGTCCTCTTCTGTTTTAATCCTTCTCATAATTTTAGCATCGTCCGCAAACATTGAGAGAAATGAATCGATACCCTCCGGGAGATCATTTACATATATCAGAAACAAGATAGGACCGAGTACAGAGCCCTGTGGGACTCCACTGGTGACTTCACGCCAATCGGAGGTCTCACCCCTCACCGTAACTCTCTGCTTCCTATTGCTTAGATACTCCCTTATCCACTGGAGCACCTTACCAGCTACACCTGCCTGTCTCTCCAGCTTATGTACCAGCCTCTTATGCAGTACTGTGTCAAAGGCTTTCCGACAATCCAAGAAAATGCAGTCCGCCCAGCCCTCTCTTTCTTGCTTAATCTGTGTCACCTGATCGTAGAATTCTATCAAGCCTGTAAGGCAAGATTTACCCTCCCTGAATCCATGTTGGCGATTTGTCACGAAGTCCCTTCTCTCCAGATGTGTTACCAGGTTTTTTCTCACGATCTTCTCCATCACCTTGCATGGTATACAAGTCAAGGACACGGCCTGTAGTTCAGTGCCTCCTGTCTGTCGCCCTTTTTGTATATTGGGACCACATTCGCCGTCTTCCATATTTCTGGTAGGTCTCCCGTCTCTAGTGACTTACTATACACTATGGAGAGTGGCAAGCAAAGTGCCTCTGCACACTCTTTCAGTACCCATGGTGAGATCCCGTCTGGACCAACGGCCTTTCTAACATCCAGATCCAGCAGGTGTCTCTTGACCTCCTCTCTCGTAATTTCGAACTCCTCCAAGGCCGCCTGGTTTACCTCCCTTTCTCCTAGCACAGTGACCTCACCTGTTCTATTGTGAAGACCTCCTGGAACCTCTTGTTTAGTTCCTCACACACCTCTCTGTCGTTCTCTGTATACCTGTCCTCGCCTGTTCTAAGTTTCACTACCTGTTCTTTCACTGTTGTTTTCCTTCTGATGTGACTGTGGAGTAGCTTTGGTTCGGTCTTGGCTTTGTTTGCTATATCATTTTCAAAATTTTTCTCTGCTTCTCTTCTCACCCTGACGTACTCATTCCTGGTTCTCTGGTATCTCTCTCTGCTTTCTGGTGTTCTGTTATTCCGGAAGTTCCTCCACGCCTTTTTGTTCAGTTTCTTCGCTTCCATACATGCCCTATTATACCATGGATTCTTCTGTTGCTTCTCGGATTTTTCCCTTTGGGCCGGGATGAACCTGTTTACTGCCTCCTGACACTTTTGGGTAACATAGTCCATCATACCCTGTACAGACTTGTCTCTGAGGTCTGTGTCCCAAGGTATTTCACTTAGGAAACTTCTCATCTGTTCATAATTCTCCTTTCGGTATGCCAGCCTTTTGATTCCTAGTTCTTTTTGGGGGGAGATAAGTCCTAGCTCTACCAGGTACTCAAAGTTCAATACACTGTGGTCACTCATTCCCAAGGGCGCTTCCATCTTAACTTCCCTTATATCCCATTCATTTAGGGTAAATATCAAATCAAGCATTGCTGGCTCATCTTCTCCTCTCATTCTTGTTGGTTCTTTGGTGTGCTGGCTTAGAAAGTTTCTTGTTGCCACGTCCAGCAGCTTAGCTCTCCATGTTTCTGGTCCTCCATGCGGGTCTCTGTTCTTCCAATCTATCTTCCCATGGTTGAAGTCTCCCATAATTAGTAGTCCATATCCATTCCTGCTAGCAACAGAAGCTGCTCTTTCTATTATGTTAATGGTGGCCATGTTGTTTCTATCATATTCCTGTCTAGGTCTTCTGTCATTTGGTGGTGGATTATATATGACTGCGACTATAATTTTTTTCCCTCCATTTGTTACAGTACCTGCTATGTAGTCACTGAAACCTTCACAGCCCTGAATATCCATCTCCTCAAAATCCCAGCCTTTTCTTACCAGCAGAGCTACACCACCCCCACCTCTTCCTTCCCTCTCTTTCCTCATAACATAATAGTCCTGTGGGAACACTGCATTTGTTATCGTTTTCGTGATCTTTGTTTCTTTGAGGGCTATTATGTCTGGGTTTTCCTCTAGTACCAGTTCTCCAAGCTCATTTGCTTTATTTGTAATTCCATCTATGTTAGTGTACATCGCTTTGAGGCTCACTTTCTTCTGTCCCTTCTCAAATCGCCTCCTTGGTGAGTGTTCTGCTGGTGGGGGAGGCTGTTCCATGGGTGTGAGGACCTGTGAGGTGGATAACAGGGTCTCAGAGGATACTGGGATGAGGGGCGGGGGATCCAGTGAAGGGGGAGGGTATGGGGTGAAAGGGGAGGGAGGACGGGAAGGAAAGGGGGGGAGGGAGGACTCGGGAGGAGGGGAGGGGTAGAAGGGTGTGGTGTGTGTGTGTGTGTGTGTGTGTGTGTGTGTGTGTGTGTGTGTGTGTGTGTACTCACCTAGTTGTACTCACCTAGTTTTGTTTGCAGGGGTTGAGCTCTGGCTCTTTGGTCCCGCCTCTCAACCGTCAATCAACAGGTGTACAGGTTCCTGAGCCTGTTGGGCTCTATCATATCTACACTTGAAACTGTGTATGGAGTCAGCCTCCACCACATCACTTCCTAATGCATTCCATTTGTCAACCACTCTGACACTAAAAAAGTTCTTTCTAATACCTCTGTGGCTCATTTGGGCACTCAGTTTCCACCTGTGTTCCCTAGTGCGTGTGCCCCGTGTGTTAAATAGCCTGTCTTTATCTACCCTATAAATTCCCTTGAGAATCTTGAAAGTGGTGATCATGTCCCCCCTAACTTTTCTGTCTTCCAGCGAAGTGAGGTTTAATTCCCGTAGTCTCTCCTCGTAGATCATACCTCTCAGACCGGGTACTAGTCTGGTGGCAAACCTTTGAACCTTTTCCAGTTTAGTCTTATCCTTGACTAGATATGGACTCCATGCTGGGTCTGCATACTCCAGGATTGGCCTGACATATGTGGTATACAAAGTTCTGAATGATTCTTTACACAAGTTTCTGAATGCCGTTCGCATGTTGGCCAGCCTGGCATATGCCGCTGATGTTATCCTTTTGATATGGGCTGCAGGAGATATGTCTGGCGTGATATAAACTCCCAAGTCTTTTTCTTTCTCTAACTCCTGAAGAATTTCCTCTCCCAGATGATACCTTGTATTTGGCCTCCTGCTCCCTACACCTATCTCCATTACATTACATTTGGTTGGGTTAAACTCTAACAATCATTTGTTCGACCATTCCTTCAGTTTGTCTAGGTCTTCTTGAAGCCTCAAACAGTCCTCTTCTGACTTAATCCTTCTCATAATTTTGGCATCGTCCGCAAACATTGAGAGAAATGAATCCATACCCTCCGGGAGATCATTTACATATATCAGAAACAATATAGGACCGAGTACAGAGCCCTGTAGGACTCCACTGGTGACTTCTCGCGAATTGGAGGTCTCACCCCTCACCGTAACTCTCTGCTTCCTATTGCTTAAGTACTCCCTTATCCACTGGAGCACCTTACCAGCTACACCTGCTTGTCTCTCCAGCTTATGTATCAGCTTCTTATGCGGTACTGTGTCAAAGGCTTTCCGACAATCCAAGAAAATGCAGTCTGCCCAGCCCTCTCTTTCTTGCTTAATCTTTGTCACCTGGTCGTAGAATTCTATTAAGGCTGTCAGGCAAGATTTACCCTCCCTGAACCCATGTTGGCGATTTGTCACGAAGTCCTTCTCTCTACATGTGCTACCAGTTTTTTTTCTCACGATCTTCTCCATCACCTTGCATGGTATACAAGTCAAGGACACTGGCCTGTAGTTAAGTGCCTCTTGCCTTTCACCCTTTTTGTATATTGGGACCACATTCGCCGTCTTCCATATTTCTGGTAGGTCTCCTGTCTCCAGTGACCTACTATACACTATGGAGAGTGGCAAGCAAAGTGCCTCTGCACACTCTTTCAGTACCCATGGCGAGATCCCTTCTGGACCAACAGCCTTTCTAACATCCAGATCCAGCAGGTGTCTCTTGACCTCCTCTCTCGTAATTTCGAACTCTTCCAAGGCCGCCTGGTTTACTTCCCTTTCTGCTAGCACAGTGACCTCACCTTGTTCTGTTGTGAAGACCTCTTGGAACCTCTTGTTGAGTTCATCACACACCTCTTTTCCATTCTCTGTATACCTGTCCTCGCCTGTTCTAAGTTTCACTACCTGTTCTTTCACTGTTGTTTTCCTTCTGATGTGACTGTGGAGTAGCTTTGGTTCGGTCTTGGCTTTGTTTGCTATATCATTTTCATAACTTTTCTCTGCTTCTCTTCTCACCCTGACATACTCATTCCTGGTTCTCTGGTATCTCTCTCTGCTTTCTGATGTTCTGTAATTCCGAAAGTTCCTCTACGCATTTTTGTTCAGTTTCTTTGCTTCCATACATGCCCTATTATACCATGGATTCTTCTTTTGCTTCTCGGATTTTTCCTTTTGGGCCGGGATGTTTCTGCTTACTGCCTCCTGACACTTTGGGGTGACATAGTCCATCATATCTTGTACAGACTTAGCTCTGAGGTCTGTGTCCCAAGGTATTTCCCTTAGGAAGCTTCTCATCTCCTCATAATTTCCCTTTCGGTATGCCAGCCTTTTGTTTCCTAGTTTTTTTTTCGGTGGGGGATAATTCCTAGCTCTACCAGGAACTCAAAGTTCAATACACTGTGATCACTCATTCCCAAGGGTGCTTCCATCTTGATTTCCTTTATATCCCACTCATTTAGGGTAAATATCAGGTCAAGCATTGCTCATTCATCTTCTCCTCTCATTTTTGTTGGATCCTTGATGTGCTGGCTTAGAAAGTTTCTTGTTGCCACGTCCAGCAGCTTAGCTCTCCATGCGGGTCTCTGTTCTCCCAATCTATCTTCCCATGGTTGAAGTATCGCATGATTAGTAGTTCAGCTCCATTCCAGATAGCAACAGAAGCTGCTCTCTCTATTATGTTAATGGTGGCCATATTGTTTCTGTCATATTCCTGTCTGTGGTCTTCTGTCATTTGGTGGTGGATTATATATGACTCCGACTATAATTTTTTGCCCTCCAGTTGTTATTGATCCTATTATGTAGTCACTGAAACCTTCACATCCCTGAACAACCAACTCCTCAAAATCCCAGCCTTTTCTTACCAGCAGGCCTACACCACCACCACCACTTCTTCCTTCTCTCTCTTTCCTCATAGCATAATAGTCCTGTGGGAACACTGCATTTGTTATTGTTTTCATCAGCTTTGTTTCTGTGAGAGCTATTATGTCTAGGTTTTTCTCTAGTACCCATTCTCCAAGTTCATTTGCTTTATTTGTAATTCCATCTATGTTATTGTACATTGCTTTAAGGCTCACTTTCTTCTGTCCCTTCTCAAATCTCCTCCTTGGTGAGTGTTCTGCTGGTGCAGGAAGCTGTGCCATGGGTGTGAGGATTTGTGAGGTGGATGCCAGGGTTGCAGAGGATACTGGGATGAGGGGGGTGGGGGTTCAAGTGAAGGGGGAGGGACAGGGAAAGAATGGGGTGAAAGGGGCGGGAGGACAGGAAGGAAAGGGGGGTTTTCTATGCGGAGGAGGGTGGTGGGGTTGCCTTCCCCGCTGGTGTTACTGGGTAGCTGGTTGTGGGTTCCCCCCTCGCCTCTGGGGGTGATATGTTGGGAACTGTGGTTTCCTGGTTTTCCCCTCTCGCCCTGCGCTTCTTCCTTGCTTCTGCTGCCATGACCCTCTCCTCCCTCGTCATGTCCCTCTGGAGGAATACTTTTTTGAATTCTCCCACATGTTGCAGGTGGCTTTTCTTTGTTAGAATCGTGTCCTTTGTGTTCTCGTTTGCAAACCCCTATCTTTAACACACGGTCTCGGTCTTTTTTGTACCAGCCTAACCTGAAAACCTTCTCAATGCTATGTTCAGCCCCTTCCATGTCTAGTGCCTTCAGTATTTCATTCACTGTCGCTTTGTCCTTATCATTCCACTCTTTCCTATTTGAGCCTTCCTGCTCTTTAATACCCAAAGCTACCACTGATCTTTTCCTTTCCAGCAGCTGGCTAGTGGAGCGTGCCGCTTCCTGTGAGGTGGCTGCTTTCATGGCTACCTCCATCACTGCAGACATTACTTCAGAGTTGTTGTTTTTAGCATTTCTGCAAATGTTGTTTTTATTGTGGCATTCTCTTCCAAAATACTATTACCACCTTCTCCCTGGGTGATTGTCTGAGTCTCAGCATCGATACTGTTCTCTTTGAGGGCTTTAATCTCCTCCTTTGCTGCTGTCAGCTCTCTTTTTAGGTTGCTTATTTCATTCTTCATTTCCTGCATCATTTCCTACATCTCACTCTTGATGTCCTCCAGAAACTGGGCAAACATTTCCTTCATTTCGTCACCTGAACTTTTCCCTGTTCCCCTGTTGCCTCTGGCTGTCATGCTTGACCCTGTTCCTAGTTGTGCCGTGAAAGGATTTGTCAGAAGGGCAGAGCGGGGTGGGGGAGAGAGAGATAGAGAGAGAGAGAGAGAGAGGGAGAGAGAGAGAGAGAGAGAGAGAGAGAGAGAGAGAGAGAGAGAGAGAGAGAGAGAGAGAGAGAGAGAGAGAGAGAGAGAGAGAGAGAGAGAGAGAGACAGAGAAAAAGAGAAAAAGAGAGATGGAAGGAGAGAGAGAGAGAGAGAGAGAGAGAGAGAGAGAGAGAGAGAGAGAGAGAGAGAGAGAGAGAGAGAGAGAGAGAGAGAGAGAGAAAGAGAGAGAGAGAAAGAGAGAGAGTATGTGTAGGGGGGATGCGGGTGACTGGGGAGTGGGGGGGGCAGTGGTGGCGACCAGGTCAGGTCAGGTCAGATGGCGGGTAAGAGAGGAGGTGGGGTATAGTGGGGTCTTGCCTCTTTCCACAAAAGGTGTTAATCCTTTCTTCCCTGACTGAACGTTTGTTTGTGCGTGTGTGTGTGCGTTTTTGCGTGTGCGTGCGTGTGTGTGTGCATACGTACGTGGGCGTTGTGCTCACCTAATTGTGCTTGCGGGGGTTGAGCTTTGGCTCTTTGGTCCCGCTTCTCAACTGTCAATCAACTGGTGTACAGATTCCTGAGCCTACTGGGCTCTATCATATCTATATTTGAAACTGTGTATGGAGTCAGCCTCCACCACATCACTTCCTAGTGCATTCCATTTATTAACTACTCTGACACTGAAAAAATTCTTTCTGACGTCTCTGTGGCTCATCTGGGTACTAAGTTTCCACCTGTGTCCCCTTGTTCGTGTCCCACCCGTGCTGAAGAGTTTGTCTTTGTCCACCCTGTCAATTCCCCTGAGAATTTTGTAGGTGGTTATCATGTCTCCCCTTACTCTTCTGTTTTCCAGGGATGTGAGGTTCAGCTCCTTTAGCCTTTCCTCGTAGCTCAATCCTCTCAGTTCCGGGATGAGCCTGGTGGCAGACTGCTGAATCTTCTCTAACTTTGTCTTGTGTTTAACTAGGTATGGACTCCAGGCTGGAGCTGCATACTCCAGGATTGGTCTTACATAAGTGGTATACAGGGTTCTGAAAGATTCCTTACACAAGTTTCTGAAGGCAGTTCTTATGTTGGCCAGTCTAGCATATGACGCTGATGATATTCTTTTGATGTGGGCCTCTGGGGACAGGTTCGGTGTGCAACCTGTCCTCTTAAAAAGAACGTCAACAGTTGCCGTTTGACTCTACGGCTGTTTTTGGACGTTATTTTGTCTTAAACTACGTCTATTTTCGCTTCCATGGACTATCTATTGTTATACAATGAAGTACCACACTCTTATTATTCTATAACTCACAGACTATGCTCTGATATATGTTCTTCAAGTAAAAATACATATAGTTTTGCCTTAATTAGGCCATAATCCAGAAAATTCCAGCCTTTCGATCTTTATATTTAGGAAAACATCTAATAAATTTGGAAATGAATTTTTCGATCGCCGACAGTTTCCTGTTGCTATTTAGTCTTTTATGCTTTAATGTCGCTGGTCATTGTGACTTTCCCAGGATTTATATATGTTTTGTAGTAGCATTTAGTCACACTACAGTAATTTAACTAATGGAAAACCTTTATAGTCGTCGTAAATTAGTAATAATCATTTATCAAATAATAAATTAGCAAACATGTACAACTTCTAATGTTACGACTTTTTGGGTAGGCTGTTCTGTTTGTTTACAACCCCAATGTTTCAAAAAACACAATACTTTTAATATATAAGTGAATAAGTATGCTCTAATACATGGTCTTCATTGAAAATTATGTTTTTTTTTTGTTAATTTGTCCATAATGAATAAGATTCGTTACTGTTGATCTTTATATTAAGAAAAACATATAAGAAATTTGGTATTGAATTTTCGTTCAAATAAAGTTTCCAGTTACTATTTCCTAGTTATCCTTAAATGTAGGTGGTCATTATTTTACTGTTATGTATATAGAAATTTAGCATTATGCATTTATAATACAGAACAATTTGGTCGTTCCACTGCCTCATAATTATATAAAATTCATTGTGACAAATACTTGATAATTAAAATCAGAGTTTTTTGACAACTATAAAAAATCCTGTTGAAATCATGCCGTTTTGAGTTGTCATACGCTTCTTAGTAAATAATATTGTGTAATGTTTGGCACAATTTATCACTGTATTTACAAACTGTTTAGGTATTAATGTATTCATTTTTTTTAATGTGTAATATGTTACTTAATCCTAAACTTCTTTTGCAATATTTATATCAGATATAAATAATTGTCGCGAAACGGCGTATGAAAAAATAAATTTCCCCAAATGAAATTACTGTATCGGCGATCGAGCGGCAATATTTAAAAGTGTATACTCTTGTCACTGTTCTGACATTAGTTTTCGATGTACGTATTTCATTTTTGTACCAATGTGTTCGCAATAGAATGTTCTAGAAGAACATAAGTATAAAACGTCACATTAGGATGTGTTCGACCGGCAACATATATAAAAACTACGTTGATTATACTCGTCGTGTCAATAATACAATTGTTTTACCACGCTGATTCAATGCCATACTGTTTTCTCAAATAAGCTCTTCGGCTATTAGAGAAAACGTAAATTTCATGGCGAACATTTGTAAACTATCCCCAAGTAGATCGGATCGAAATTGGAATTTATACAAATATTTATTCTCGTGTTGCCCGCCAGTGTCACCCTTGAGTAATCAGAAACGGATATAAAAACTAAGCTAACTCATCCTAATCCTTGCACAAGCCCTCCAGAATTTCTTTATTGAAGATCAGCAAAAAATTATTGCGCAGCTCATATTATACAGTTTAAGAATGGGATTTCCTTGTTCTAAAGGAATGAAAATGACACTGCCTTAATCTCAGTCGATTAAGGCAGTGTCTGGGATGCTCCCGGTGCCCGTGCCTGGTGCTCGTGCACCAGGCACGGGCGATAGTGTACGTTTAATTGTTCTTTTAGTGTAAATAACGGAATAAAATGTAAGACATAGTCTGCAGATCTTTTTCCAGATGTCTTTTATTTTTTTTTCCTAAAGAAAACTAAGATATTGCTAATTTTGCTTAACAAGTACATTAATTATTAACTTTTTGTCGTTATTATTGTTATAATTAAAAGAATTACACCTTGTTTTTTGCTTATGTACAAAACATAGTCTAATAACCACAGTTCGTTGCCCCCAAATCAACACAACATAACCAGTTTACTCATGTCATCGCCCCTAAATCAACAAAAACAACCAGTGTAACATTTTGTTTACAGCAGTGTAACACAAAAAAAACATTTTTAAGACTGGTTTTAGGCTAGATTAATCTTCGTATGCTGTATACGAACTGAACGACCGGGCTTCACAACAAAAACATGGGCACATCAGTTGCATTATTCCGGTAATATTGAACTACTGTTCATTGTTATTAGTTTAACAATACTGTTAGGGAATGTCATAAGAGTTAGGGAATGTCATAAGAGGAGTCACAGGGCAACAAAAGATACCCAGCTTCTGGGTACGGGATCTTTGCCCGAAACGCTATGCATGCTAGTGGCTTTTCAATAATAATAATAATTTATTTAGGAAAAATATATACATAGATGCAGAGTTACAGTACAAACATTCTGTTTGATTTTTAGATAAAGGTAGTACATACAATACCTAAAGCCACTAGTATGCATAGCGTTTCGGGCAAGATTGTAAAATCATCATTATTCCTATTTTCTCTCTTAACCCCCAGTGTACCTTCTCGTATAAAAATAAATAAATAACCAGGGTTTTTTATGCGGCTGTGCTGAAAGCCTGACGTAAAATAAATCATTGTGTCAGAGAACAGGAAGCTACAAATTAGGCTTATATTGAGGTTCCCCCCTCCCCCCTTTCCCCCCAATTACGGGTCTGTCTAATTACCACAAGCTACCACAAGCTACACAAGCTTCACAAATCTTCCTGGCAATACGTTAGTAATGAATAAATATGATATGTTAGGCTAACCTAACCTAACCTAACCTAATCAAACCTAACCAAATCTAACCTAACCAAATCTAACCTAACCAAATCTAACCTAACCAAATCTAACCTAACTTAACCAAACCTAACCTAACCTAACCTAACCTAACCGACGCTTGGATCGTCGACTTGATTTGGTGTCACCAGTTCTTTATTTTCGTCTAATTCCTTTATAAAAAGATACTTTTTCAGATTAAAATTATGTTTTTTCGTGTTGTACATTCAGTACCAACATTATAATGAGTAAATATATCTTATTTATTCATTACTAACATATTGCCAGGAAGCTATGTGAAGCTTGTGTAGCTTGTGGTAGCTTGTAATTAGACAGACCGCCAATTACTGGTGGAGTAAATCAGCCTAGCCTACTTCTTCCTAGCATAACCTAGCCAACACTAGCCAAGCCTAGTCTACCCTTGCCTAGCCTAGCAAACAGCCCTTGAACCCCCTACTGTTAAGACTCTGCTCTCTGATTGTACCTATGACACCTATTATTAATTTCCTTCTGTATCTTTAGCTCCAGTATGTTGTTATATTATGCTGTGCAAATTTGGGACCTGGCCCTCCAGTATCTTACATATATGTATTATTTGATACCATTCTTGTCTCCTGTCCAGAGAGTACATTTTGAGAGCTTTGAGACGGTCTGAATTATTTAGATTTTTTATCATTTATATGTTTGCTGTTTATGGTCTCTTTATTTCCTCTAATTCAGAGATTTCTCCTGTTCAGAAAGGGGAAGTCAGTACCGAGCAATACTCAAGATGGGACAGCACCAGTTATTTGAATAGTATTAGCATTACTGTGGGTGGGGTCTTTGAATTTTAACATTCTCATAAACCATCCCATTATTTTTCTGGCTGCCACTATATTTGCTCAGTTATGTTCACAAAGTGTGAGGTCGTCAGACGTCGTAATTCTCAGATCTCTTGCATGTTTTTTCCTTCTTAGAGTAGGTCTGATTGTGTCCTGTGTTCCTTGTTTCATTTAATTTCCTCGTTTCTACCATACTTCAGCACCTGTAACTTATCACTGTTATTTCTGTTTTTTCAATGTCTCCAACAGTGCCAATTTTCTTGTGTCTTCTGTATCATCTGTAGAGTTTCATTGTTCAAATGTGTTATAAAATACATGCACCACCATCTTAGTGGTGCATATATGCATTCTACCTTGCATTTATATGCAAGGTAGAAAAATAGGCATGAAAAAATATATATGAAAAATATGCATTTTTGTTTTTTTTAAATTAATCTAAACTGATGCTATTGTATATTTGTTATTAAAATATTTTTGTTTTTTTTAGGTAAAATTTAAATCAGACAACATTATCAATTGCAACATTACAACATTGTCAACAATTCTATCTGAGAGAACATTACAGCAATGGCTTCCAGTAATTCAAGTAAGTTACATTATAATTGTGATTTGTATATAATATATACTTTAAATATTATTTTTATAGGTTATTAATTTTATTTGGGTGTAAGTTCACATTATCATTAGATATAGAGTATAAAATCTTAATTTTGTCTGTTAAAATTGCATATCTATTTCAAACTTTATTAATACCACAAAATGTTAGTTAAGTTGAATATTAATTTAATATTATTGGAAGATCAAAAAACTTAGTCAAATAAATATTTGATTCACAATTAAATTATTTGCAGTTCAAAAGTTGCAATTTTGATTTACATTGAAAATTCCAGATTATTCTTCTCTTATTTAAACATATTAAATTTGGTTTACTTGTGTAATTAATAAAATCTGGTGCTGTACAGGTTCTCAATAATACAATCATAATTCTCCGCTCTGTCTTCTGTAGCACTGTATTGCTTTGTGCTCTTTCATTATGCTGCTACTGTGTTTTTTGTACCACTGTATTACATTTTAAACATTTTACTCTTTATGATTGCCCAGATTATCTTTATTTACAGGCCAGAAGAAACCTTTCCAGCGGTGTTGTCCCATCTGCAGTAATGTCATTAGTGTTCGTCGACATTTCTGCAACTGTGGACACAGCTTTATAGATGAAAAGCGTAAGGGTGATGTAGAGCGGGAGGAGAAATCTAAGGAAATGGGTCGAAGAGCTGCTAAGCATCAAAACCTTTGCAGATCATTTTACAGCCATTAAAAAATCTGTAAGTATTTCATGCATTCTGTTATTTCTTCAATTAGAATTGTATCATATTGTATTAATATCCATTCTGTTAGGTTTTAAATTGTCCCACAAATAAACAGATTTTAAGCCATTTGATAATTAATTAGTATTAACATTTTCAATTTTGGTGAATACTGTACTTATTGATGTTAATAATAAAGTAATGTGCATTATATAAGTATTTTTGTGTTATTTTATATATTTTTAATTTCCATTAGTTATGTAATTATACTTTAATGATATAACTATCAGTAGGTCTCTTAAACTAGGTAAGAAAAGTACATCTTAAGCTACTTCGGTACTTCTGCACTTTTGCAGATGTACCCAATGCTGTATGAGGGAGGGATGCTGTCTGTTTCAGAAGCTTATGGTTATCCTATTTTATATTCTGTAATCATAAAGTTAATCTCTTTTTTTTATAATTGAAGCCATATCTCTTGAACACTGTGTTCAAATTAACACTAAAAATATTTTAGTTATGTTTGTAAATATTTTGTTGTATTGCAGGTCTCTAAGCTACAAGGTGGTGGTTATCAAGTTGCTGTCATCTATTTTAAGGTCGGCAATAGAAATACCACAAAGGGCATGCTACCAGGAAGTGGTTTGTCAAGCAAAAATGTAAATAATCGCACCGAATTGTTTTATCTTGGTAATTATTATTATTATTATTTTGCATAAGCTAACAATAAAAATCATAAACACCTGCATGTTCCTTTGTGTTGGCAATAATGAAAAGCATTTACATAGTACAGTAGTTTAGTTCATATATTATGCATCCCATATCCATGTTGTTAGCGGTAGTGGAAATGGTTGCAGAGGCACATAATTAATTGGCTCCGGGACTGAACCAAGCAATTCATTTTAGCTAAGCAAGTTTCAATCTTGATGACCTAATTACATAATTCCATGCACATCACCACATTGACAATGGGCTCGAGACCGACCATGAGTACAGATTTTAAATTAAGCAACTGACATGTGTGGAGAGCTAGTGTCACAATTGATATGTTTATCTTGCACACTGCCTCCATCCAGTGGACAGCGGTGGATAGGTTACAATCACTTAGTTACTACATACAGTTAGCAAACTGGTGATATTTGACAAAGATTTCTGGCAGCAGCTCATTTTGAATGAAATATTTACTCATATCTTGAACATTTGTTATAGAATTTTCCGAATTCACATATCTTTTTTCACTCCATCACATAGTGGAGGAGGGTGTGCAAATAATTTTGACACACTTTACTTTGCATCAGGTCTATATCAGCAGATAATGAGACTTCCTTTACATATGGGTACCAAAATTCCCATAATGACATAGTTCCTCATTGCTGCCAAATTTCACATTACAGTGTTTCTTTCAATTAAAGTTTTTTTGAGCACATATTTTGTAATGATGATACCATATTAATTTTACGCATGTTTCTTTATTTTCAGCATACATGCAGGACAATGGATCAAGTGTCAACAAGATACCAACAAATAATATAGATGCCCAAGAAGATATCAACATCAGTGAGGCAAAAGAAAAGAATGGGGAGCAAGAGCTAAAGTTAAAGAAAATGAAGAAAAAACGAAGACTGTCTGAAGATTCAACTATTAAAGGTAATCAAAACTCATTCTTCGTTTTTTAAATTCAAAGCAAAACTTGTATATATTTTAGACAAGTTTTTAGGTTCCACAATTACATTACTGATTTGTTGTATAAAGTAGTTGTATTATATACAGCAGATGAGTCACAATAATGTTGCTGAAGAATGTTGTCCTAACCACACACTAAAAGATGAAAATACAAAGACGTTTCGGTCCGTTCTGGACCACTATTAATTCAATTGTTAGTTGTATTATACTTGACTGCTGATATAGTTTATTTCATGTATTCCAGTTCACAGTAATATTAAAATTAACATCAGAGCCTGACGGCTCAGTGGACAGTGCTCTGGGTTTGTAATCCTAAGGGTCAAGGTTCTATCCCTATTAGATGCTGAAACAAATGGGCAGTTTCTTTTGCCTTGATGCACCTATTCACCTAACAGTAAATAGGTACTTGGGAGTTTGACAGCTGATATGGTATATATATATGCATACACATATATATATGTCGTACCTAGTAGCCAGAACTCACTTCTTGCCCTACTATGCAATCCCCGATTTGCCTAATAGGCCGAGTGATTTACTTTATTTTCAATAAATTGTTTCCAATTAGTTTATTTGAATTATTATTATTATATTATATTAGGAACATAAATTAATGACTTAGTTGTGTGAGTATAGGTTACGTTTAGATAGGTTAGGTAAGGTTGGTTAGGTTCGGTCATATATCTACGTTAGTTTTAACTCAAATTTCAACAAATTAACTTATAAATAATGAAATGGAATGATTTATCATTTCATAAGAAAAAAATGAGAAAAATACATAAATTCAGGAAAACTTGGCTTATTAGGCAAATCGGGCCTTGCATAGTAGGCCGAGTATGACGTTATGGCTACTAGGTACAACATATATATATATATATATATATATATATGCGAACAAGCCTGAATGGTCCCCAGGACTATATGCGAATGAAAACTCACACCCCAGAAGTGACTCGAACCCATACTCCCAGAAGCAACGCAACTGGTAACTACAGGGCGCCTTAATCCGCTTGACCATCACGGCCGTCAAAAGGAAGTGATAGCCGAGGCTATTTGAGCCACTTCCCCGACGGCAACTCGGATGGTAATCTTGGGCATAGCATTTCACCAAATCACCTCATTCTTTGGGGCACACGTGAGGAACACAAATGCGAACAAGCCTGAATGGTCCCCAGGACTATATGCGAATGAAAACTCACACCCCAGAAGTGACTCGAACCCATACTCCCAGAAGCAACGCAACTGGTAACTACAGGGCGCCTTAATCCGCTTGACCATCACGGCCGTCAAAAGGAAGTGATAGCCGAGGCTATTTGAGCCACTTCCCCGACGGCAACTCGGATGGTAATCTTGGGCATAGCATTTCACCAAATCACCTCATTCTTTGGGGCACACATGAGGAACACAAATGCGAACAAGCCTGAATGGTCCCCAGGACTATATGCGAATGAAAACTCACACCCCAGAAGTGACTCAAACCCATACTCCCAGAAGCAACGCAACTGGTAACTACAGGGCGCCTTAATCCGCTTGACCATCACGGCCGTCAAAAGGAAGTGATAGCCGAGGCTATTTGAGCCACTTCCCCGACGGCAACTCGGATGGTAATCTTGGGCATAGCATTTCACCAAATCACCTCATTCTTTGGGGCACACGTGAGGAACACAAATGCGAACAAGCCTGAATGGTCCCCAGGACTATATGCGAATGAAAACTCACACCCCAGAAGTGACTCGAACCCATACTCCCAGAAGCAACGCAACTGGTAACTACAGGGCGCCTTAATCCGCTTGACCATCACGGCCGTCAAAAGGAAGTGATAGCCGAGGCTATTTGAGCCACTTCCCCGACGGCAACTCGGATGGTAATCTTGGGCATAGCATTTCACCAAATCACCTCATTCTTTGGGGCACACGTGAGGAACACAAATGCGAACAAGCCTGAATGGTCCCCAGGACTATATGCGAATGAAAACTCACACCCCAGAAGTGACTCAAACCCATACTCCCAGAAGCAACGCAACTGGTAACTACAGGGCGCCTTAATCCGCTTGACCATCACGGCCGTCAAAAGGAAGTGATAGCCGAGGCTATTTGAGCCACTTCCCCGACGGCAACTCGGATGGTAATCTTGGGCATAGCATTTCACCAAATCACCTCATTCTTTGGGGCACACGTGAGGAACACAAATGCGAACAAGCCTGAATGGTCCCCAGGACTATATGCGAATGAAAACTCACACCCCAGAAGTGACTCGAACCCATACTCCCAGAAGCAACGCAACTGGTAACTACAGGGCGCCTTAATCCGCTTGACCATCACGGCCGTCAAAAGGAAGTGATAGCCGAGGCTATTTGAGCCACTTCCCCGACGGCAACTCGGATGGTAATCTTGGGCATAGCATTTCACCAAATCACCTCATTCTTTGGGGCACACGTGAGGAACACAAATGCGAACAAGCCTGAATGGTCCCCAGGACTATATGCGAATGAAAACTCACACCCCAGAAGTGACTCGAACCCATACTCCCAGAAGCAACGCAACTGGTAACTACAGGGCGCCTTAATCCGCTTGACCATCACGGCCGTCAAAAGGAAGTGATAGCCGAGGCTATTTGAGCCACTTCCCAGACGGCAACTCGGATGGTAATCTTGGGCATAGCATTTCACCAAATCACCTCATTCTTTGGGGCACACGTGAGGAACACAAATGCGAACAAGCCTGAATGGTCCCCAGGACTATATGCGAATGAAAACTCACACCCCAGAAGTGACTCGAACCCATACTCCCAGAAGCAACGCAACTGGTAACTACAGGGCGCCTTAATCCGCTTGACCATCACGGCCGTCAAAAGGAAGTGATAGCCGAGGCTATTTGAGCCACTTCCCCGACGGCAACTCGGATGGTAATCTTGGGCATAGCATTTCACCAAATCACCTCATTCTTTGGGGCACACGTGAGGAACACAAATGCGAACAAGCCTGAATGGTCCCCAGGACTATATGCGAATGAAAACTCACACCCCAGAAGTGACTCGAACCCATACTCCCAGAAGCAACGCAACTGGTAACTACAGGGCGCCTTAATCCGCTTGACCATCACGGCCGTCAAAAGGAAGTGATAGCCGAGGCTATTTGAGCCACTTCCCCGACGGCAACTCGGATGGTAATCTTGGGCATAGCATTTCACCAAATCACCTCATTCTTTGGGGCACACGTGAGGAACACAAATGCGAACAAGCCTGAATGGTCCCCAGGACTATATGCGAATGAAAACTCACACCCCAGAAGTGACTCGAACCCATACTCCCAGAAGCAACGCAACTGGTAACTACAGGGCGCCTTAATCCGCTTGACCATCACGGCCGTCAAAAGGAAGTGATAGCCGAGGCTATTTGAGCCACTTCCCCGACGGCAACTCGGATGGTAATCTTGGGCATAGCATTTCACCAAATCACCTCATTCTTTGGGGCACACGTGAGGAACACAAATGCGAACAAGCCTGAATGGTCCCCAGCACTATATGCGAATGAAAACTCACACCCCAGAAGTGACTCGAACCCATACTCCCAGAAGCAACGCAACTGGTAACTACAGGGCGCCTTAATCCGCTTGACCATCACGGCCGTCAAAAGGAAGTGATAGCCGAGGCTATTTGAGCCACTTCCCTGACGGCAACTCGGATGGTAATCTTGGGCATAGCATTTCACCAAATCACTTCATTCTTTGGGGCACACGTGAGGAACACAAATGCGAACAAGCCTGAATGGTCCCCAGGACTATATGCGAATGAAAACTCACACCCCAGAAGTGACTCGAACCCATACTCCCAGAAGCAACGCAACTGGTAACTACAGGGCGCCTTAATCCGCTTGACCATCACGGCCGTCAAAAGGAAGTGATAGCCGAGGCTATTTGAGCCACTTCCCCGACGGCAACTCGGATGGTAATCTTGGGCATAGCATTTCACCAAATCACCTCATTCTTTGGGGCACACGTGAGGAACACAAATGCGAACAAGCCTGAATGGTCCCCAGGACTATATGCGAATGAAAACTCACACCCCAGAAGTGACTCGAACCCATACTCCCAGAAGCAACGCAACTGGTAACTACAGGGCGCCTTAATCCGCTTGACCATCACGGCCGTCAAAAGGAAGTGATAGCCGAGGCTATTTGAGCCACTTCCCCGACGGCAACTCGGATGGTAATCTTGGGAATAGCATTTCACCAAATCACCTCATTCTTTGGGGCACACGTGAGGAACACAAATGCGAACAAGCCTGAATGGTCCCCAGGACTATATGCGAATGAAAACTCACACCCCAGAAGTGACTCGAACCCATACTCCCAGAAGCAACGCAACTGGTAACTACAGGGCGCCTTAATCCGCTTGACCATCACGGCCGTCAAAAGGAAGTGATAGCCGAGGCTATTTGAGCCACTTCCCCGACGGCAACTCGGATGGTAATCTTGGGCATAGCATTTCACCAAATCACCTCATTCTTTGGGGCACACGTGAGGAACACAAATGCGAACAAGCCTGAATGGTCCCCAGGACTATATGCGAATGAAAACTCACACCCCAGAAGTGACTCAAACCCATACTCCCAGAAGCAACGCAACTGGTAACTACAGGGCGCCTTAATCCGCTTGACCATCACGGCCGTCAAAAGGAAGTGATAGCCGAGGCTATTTGAGCCACTTCCCAGACGGCAACTCGGATGGTAATCTTGGGCATAGCATTTCACCAAATCACCTCATTCTTTGGGGCACACGTGAGGAACACAAATGCGAACAAGCCTGAATGGTCCCCAGGACTATATGCGAATGAAAACTCACACCCCAGAAGTGACTCGAACCCATACTCCCAAAAGCAACGCAACTGGTAACTACAGGGCGCCTTAATCCGCTTGACCATCACGGCCCTCAAAAGGAAGTGATAGCCGAGGCTATTTGAGCCACTTCCCCGACGGCAACTCGGATGGTAATCTTGGGCATAGCATTTCACCAAATCACCTCATTCTTTGGGGCACACGTGAGGAACACAAATGCGAACAAGCCTGAATGGTCCCCAGGACTATATGCGAATGAAAACTCACACCCCAGAAGTGACTCGAACCCATACTCCCAGAAGCAACGCAACTGGTAACTACAGGGCGCCTTAATCCGCTTGACCATCACGGCCGTCAAAAGGAAGTGATAGCCGAGGCTATTTGAGCCACTTCCCCGACGGCAACTCGGATGGTAATCTTGGGCATAGCATTTCACCAAATCACCTCATTCTTTGGGGCACACGTGAGGAACACAAATGCGAACAAGCCTGAATGGTCCCCAGGACTATATGCGAATGAAAACTCACACCCCAGAAGTGACTCGAACCCATACTCCCAGAAGCAACGCAACTGGTAACTACAGGGCGCCTTAATCCGCTTGACCATCACGGCCGTCAAAAGGAAGTGATAGCCGAGGCTATTTGAGCCACTTCCCCGACGGCAACTCGGATGGTAATCTTGGGCATAGCATTTCACCAAATCACCTCATTCTTTGGGGCACACGTGAGGAACACAAATGCGAACAAGCCTGAATGGTCCCCAGGACTATATGCGAATGAAAACTCACACCCCAGAAGTGACTCGAACCCATACTCCCAGAAGCAACGCAACTGGTAACTACAGGGCGCCTTAATCCGCTTGACCATCACGGCCGTCAAAAGGAAGTGATAGCCGAGGCTATTTGAGCCACTTCCCAGACGGCAACTCGGATGGTAATCTTGGGCATAGCATTTCACCAAATCACCTCATTCTTTGGGGCACACGTGAGGAACACAAATGCGAACAAGCCTGAATGGTCCCCAGGACTATATGCGAATGAAAACTCACACCCCAGAAGTGACTCGAACCCATACTCCCAGAAGCAACGCAACTGGTAACTACAGGGCGCCTTAATCCGCTTGACCATCACGGCCGTCAAAAGGAAGTGATAGCCGAGGCTATTTGAGCCACTTCCCCGACGGCAACTCGGATGGTAATCTTGGGCATAGCATTTCACCAAATCACCTCATTCTTTGGGGCACACGTGAGGAACACAAATGCGAACAAGCCTGAATGGTCCCCAGGACTATATGCGAATGAAAACTCACACCCCAGAAGTGACTCGAACCCATACTCCCAGAAGCAACGCAACTGGTAACTACAGGGCGCCTTAATCCGCTTGACCATCACGGCCGTCAAAAGGAAGTGATAGCCGAGGCTATTTGAGCCACTTCCCCGACGGCAACTCGGATGGTAATCTTGGGCATAGCATTTCACCAAATCACCTCATTCTTTGGGGCACACATGAGGAACACAAATGCGAACAAGCCTGAATGGTCCCCAGGACTATATGCGAATGAAAACTCACACCCCAGAAGTGACTCAAACCCATACTCCCAGAAGCAACGCAACTGGTAACTACAGGGCGCCTTAATCCGCTTGACCATCACGGCCGTCAAAAGGAAGTGATAGCCGAGGCTATTTGAGCCACTTCCCCGACGGCAACTCGGATGGTAATCTTGGGCATAGCATTTCACCAAATCACCTCATTCTTTGGGGCACACGTGAGGAACACAAATGCGAACAAGCCTGAATGGTCCCCAGGACTATATGCGAATGAAAACTCACACCCCAGAAGTGACTCGAACCCATACTCCCAGAAGCAACGCAACTGGTAACTACAGGGCGCCTTAATCCGCTTGACCATCACGGCCGTCAAAAGGAAGTGATAGCCGAGGCTATTTGAGCCACTTCCCCGACGGCAACTCGGATGGTAATCTTGGGCATAGCATTTCACCAAATCACCTCATTCTTTGGGGCACACGTGAGGAACACAAATGCGAACAAGCCTGAATGGTCCCCAGGACTATATGCGAATGAAAACTCACACCCCAGAAGTGACTCAAACCCATACTCCCAGAAGCAACGCAACTGGTAACTACAGGGCGCCTTAATCCGCTTGACCATCACGGCCGTCAAAAGGAAGTGATAGCCGAGGCTATTTGAGCCACTTCCCCGACGGCAACTCGGATGGTAATCTTGGGCATAGCATTTCACCAAATCACCTCATTCTTTGGGGCACACGTGAGGAACACAAATGCGAACAAGCCTGAATGGTCCCCAGGACTATATGCGAATGAAAACTCACACCCCAGAAGTGACTCGAACCCATACTCCCAGAAGCAACGCAACTGGTAACTACAGGGCGCCTTAATCCGCTTGACCATCACGGCCGTCAAAAGGAAGTGATAGCCGAGGCTATTTGAGCCACTTCCCCGACGGCAACTCGGATGGTAATCTTGGGCATAGCATTTCACCAAATCACCTCATTCTTTGGGGCACACGTGAGGAACACAAATGCGAACAAGCCTGAATGGTCCCCAGGACTATATGCGAATGAAAACTCACACCCCAGAAGTGACTCGAACCCATACTCCCAGAAGCAACGCAACTGGTAACTACAGGGCGCCTTAATCCGCTTGACCATCACGGCCGTCAAAAGGAAGTGATAGCCGAGGCTATTTGAGCCACTTCCCAGACGGCAACTCGGATGGTAATCTTGGGCATAGCATTTCACCAAATCACCTCATTCTTTGGGGCACACGTGAGGAACACAAATGCGAACAAGCCTGAATGGTCCCCAGGACTATATGCGAATGAAAACTCACACCCCAGAAGTGACTCGAACCCATACTCCCAGAAGCAACGCAACTGGTAACTACAGGGCGCCTTAATCCGCTTGACCATCACGGCCGTCAAAAGGAAGTGATAGCCGAGGCTATTTGAGCCACTTCCCCGACGGCAACTCGGATGGTAATCTTGGGCATAGCATTTCACCAAATCACCTCATTCTTTGGGGCACACGTGAGGAACACAAATGCGAACAAGCCTGAATGGTCCCCAGGACTATATGCGAATGAAAACTCACACCCCAGAAGTGACTCGAACCCATACTCCCAGAAGCAACGCAACTGGTAACTACAGGGCGCCTTAATCCGCTTGACCATCACGGCCGTCAAAAGGAAGTGATAGCCGAGGCTATTTGAGCCACTTCCCCGACGGCAACTCGGATGGTAATCTTGGGCATAGCATTTCACCAAATCACCTCATTCTTTGGGGCACACGTGAGGAACACAAATGCGAACAAGCCTGAATGGTCCCCAGGACTATATGCGAATGAAAACTCACACCCCAGAAGTGACTCGAACCCATACTCCCAGAAGCAACGCAACTGGTAACTACAGGGCGCCTTAATCCGCTTGACCATCACGGCCGTCAAAAGGAAGTGATAGCCGAGGCTATTTGAGCCACTTCCCCGACGGCAACTCGGATGGTAATCTTGGGCATAGCATTTCACCAAATCACCTCATTCTTTGGGGCACACGTGAGGAACACAAATGCGAACAAGCCTGAATGGTCCCCAGCACTATATGCGAATGAAAACTCACACCCCAGAAGTGACTCGAACCCATACTCCCAGAAGCAACGCAACTGGTAACTACAGGGCGCCTTAATCCGCTTGACCATCACGGCCGTCAAAAGGAAGTGATAGCCGAGGCTATTTGAGCCACTTCCCTGACGGCAACTCGGATGGTAATCTTGGGCATAGCATTTCACCAAATCACTTCATTCTTTGGGGCACACGTGAGGAACACAAATGCGAACAAGCCTGAATGGTCCCCAGGACTATATGCGAATGAAAACTCACACCCCAGAAGTGACTCGAACCCATACTCCCAGAAGCAACGCAACTGGTAACTACAGGGCGCCTTAATCCGCTTGACCATCACGGCCGTCAAAAGGAAGTGATAGCCGAGGCTATTTGAGCCACTTCCCCGACGGCAACTCGGATGGTAATCTTGGGCATAGCATTTCACCAAATCACCTCATTCTTTGGGGCACACGTGAGGAACACAAATGCGAACAAGCCTGAATGGTCCCCAGGACTATATGCGAATGAAAACTCACACCCCAGAAGTGACTCGAACCCATACTCCCAGAAGCAACGCAACTGGTAACTACAGGGCGCCTTAATCCGCTTGACCATCACGGCCGTCAAAAGGAAGTGATAGCCGAGGCTATTTGAGCCACTTCCCCGACGGCAACTCGGATGGTAATCTTGGGCATAGCATTTCACCAAATCACCTCATTCTTTGGGGCACACGTGAGGAACACAAATGCGAACAAGCCTGAATGGTCCCCAGGACTATATGCGAATGAAAACTCACACCCCAGAAGTGACTCGAACCCATACTCCCAGAAGCAACGCAACTGGTAACTACAGGGCGCCTTAATCCGCTTGACCATCACGGCCGTCAAAAGGAAGTGATAGCCGAGGCTATTTGAGCCACTTCCCCGACGGCAACTCGGATGGTAATCTTGGGCATAGCATTTCACCAAATCACCTCATTCTTTGGGGCACACGTGAGGAACACAAATGCGAACAAGCCTGAATGGTCCCCAGGACTATATGCGAATGAAAACTCACACCCCAGAAGTGACTCAAACCCATACTCCCAGAAGCAACGCAACTGGTAACTACAGGGCGCCTTAATCCGCTTGACCATCACGGCCGTCAAAAGGAAGTGATAGCCGAGGCTATTTGAGCCACTTCCCAGACGGCAACTCGGATGGTAATCTTGGGCATAGCATTTCACCAAATCACCTCATTCTTTGGGGCACACGTGAGGAACACAAATGCGAACAAGCCTGAATGGTCCCCAGGACTATATGCGAATGAAAACTCACACCCCAGAAGTGACTCGAACCCATACTCCCAAAAGCAACGCAACTGGTAACTACAGGGCGCCTTAATCCGCTTGACCATCACGGCCCTCAAAAGGAAGTGATAGCCGAGGCTATTTGAGCCACTTCCCCGACGGCAACTCGGATGGTAATCTTGGGCATAGCATTTCACCAAATCACCTCATTCTTTGGGGCACACGTGAGGAACACAAATGCGAACAAGCCTGAATGGTCCCCAGGACTATATGCGAATGAAAACTCACACCCCAGAAGTGACTCGAACCCATACTCCCAGAAGCAACGCAACTGGTAACTACAGGGCGCCTTAATCCGCTTGACCATCACGGCCGTCAAAAGGAAGTGATAGCCGAGGCTATTTGAGCCACTTCCCCGACGGCAACTCGGATGGTAATCTTGGGCATAGCATTTCACCAAATCACCTCATTCTTTGGGGCACACGTGAGGAACACAAATGCGAACAAGCCTGAATGGTCCCCAGGACTATATGCGAATGAAAACTCACACCCCAGAAGTGACTCGAACCCATACTCCCAGAAGCAACGCAACTGGTAACTACAGGGCGCCTTAATCCGCTTGACCATCACGGCCGTCAAAAGGAAGTGATAGCCGAGGCTATTTGAGCCACTTCCCCGACGGCAACTCGGATGGTAATCTTGGGCATAGCATTTCACCAAATCACCTCATTCTTTGGGGCACACGTGAGGAACACAAATGCGAACAAGCCTGAATGGTCCCCAGGACTATATGCGAATGAAAACTCACACCCCAGAAGTGACTCGAACCCATACTCCCAGAAGCAACGCAACTGGTAACTACAGGGCGCCTTAATCCGCTTGACCATCACGGCCGTCAAAAGGAAGTGATAGCCGAGGCTATTTGAGCCACTTCCCAGACGGCAACTCGGATGGTAATCTTGGGCATAGCATTTCACCAAATCACCTCATTCTTTGGGGCACACGTGAGGAACACAAATGCGAACAAGCCTGAATGGTCCCCAGGACTATATGCGAATGAAAACTCACACCCCAGAAGTGACTCGAACCCATACTCCCAGAAGCAACGCAACTGGTAACTACAGGGCGCCTTAATCCGCTTGACCATCACGGCCGTCAAAAGGAAGTGATAGCCGAGGCTATTTGAGCCACTTCCCCGACGGCAACTCGGATGGTAATCTTGGGCATAGCATTTCACCAAATCACCTCATTCTTTGGGGCACACGTGAGGAACACAAATGCGAACAAGCCTGAATGGTCCCCAGGACTATATGCGAATGAAAACTCACACCCCAGAAGTGACTCGAACCCATACTCCCAGAAGCAACGCAACTGGTAACTACAGGGCGCCTTAATCCGCTTGACCATCACGGCCGTCAAAAGGAAGTGATAGCCGAGGCTATTTGAGCCACTTCCCCGACGGCAACTCGGATGGTAATCTTGGGCATAGCATTTCACCAAATCACCTCATTCTTTGGGGCACACGTGAGGAACACAAATGCGAACAAGCCTGAATGGTCCCCAGGACTATATGCGAATGAAAACTCACACCCCAGAAGTGACTCGAACCCATACTCCCAGAAGCAACGCAACTGGTAACTACAGGGCGCCTTAATCCGCTTGACCATCACGGCCGTCAAAAGGAAGTGATAGCCGAGGCTATTTGAGCCACTTCCCCGACGGCAAGTCGGATGGTAATCTTGGGCATAGCATTTCACCAAATCACCTCATTCTTTGGGGCACACGTGAGGAACACAAATGCGAACAAGCCTGAATGGTCCCCAGGACTATATGCGAATGAAAACTCACACCCCAGAAGTGACTCGAACCCATACTCCCAGAAGCAACGCAACTGGTAACTACAGGGCGCCTTAATCCGCTTGACCATCACGGCCGTCAAAAGGAAGTGATAGCCGAGGCTATTTGAGCCACTTCCCCGACGGCAACTCGGATGGTAATCTTGGGCATAGCATTTCACCAAATCACCTCATTCTTTGGGGCACACGTGAGGAACACAAATGCGAACAAGCCTGAATGGTCCCCAGGACTATATGCGAATGGTC
>NC_091165.1:3778157-3875657 GCF_040958095.1 Procambarus clarkii
TAAACAAGATTAATAGACACCATACAGCAGATTGACAGCACATATAAGAAGACAGCAATGATAACAATGGTAAAGATGTTCGGATCGGGTACATAAAAATTTGGAGATTGGGTAGCAATAGATACAGTGCAATTTTAAAGCAAAGGGTAAAAAACTATGAAGATGAAATTAGGTACTTTTTTGTATTGTTTATGAATGACGCAAAAGTTGGACAGCTTTTAAATTCAATAGGGAGTGAGTTCCATGGACTGGGTCCGTTTGTTTATATATATATATATATATATATATATATATATATATATATATATATATATATATATTAGTATATTTTGGTAGCAGTCTTTCCTGTAGACATATTTTATTAAATATGACCGAAAAAGTAAGATTAATAATTCTAACACGAATTTTCTCAATCTTTCGTACATTATGCTTCACTGTTGGAGGTAAATCAAAAATCACTTCTCCAAAATTCATTTTTATTTCTAGTCTGACGCGACACGGGCGCGTTTCGTAAAACTTATTACATTTTCAAAGACTTCACAAATACACAACTGATTAGAACTTGCATTTCCCTGATTTTATATCTACTTTTGAGTGAGGTGGGAAGGGTGATGTGGCATTACATTTGAGTGAGGTGGGAAGGATGATGTGGCATTAGAGGATATTAATAGGGTATTAAAAGTATCAACACAAGACAGAACACGAAACAATGGATATTGAATAGAAGTGTTTGTAGAAAGCCTATTGGTCCATATTTCTTGATGCTTCTATATTGGAGCGGAGTCTTGAGGTGGGTAGAATATAGTTGTGCAATAATTGGCTGTTGATTGCTGGTGTTGACTTCTTGATGTGTAGTGCCTCGCAAACGTCAAGCCGCCTGCTATCGCTGTATCTATCGATGATTTCTGTGTTGTTTACTAGGATTTCTCTGGCGATGGTTTGGTTATGGGAAGAGATTATATGTTCCTTAATGGAGCCCTGTTGTTTATGCATCGTTAAACGCCTAGAAAGAGATGTTGTTGTCTTGCCTATATACTGGGTTTTTTGGAGAAAAAACCCAGTATATAGGCAAGACAACAACATCTCTTTCTAGGCGTTTAACGATGCATAAACAACAGGGCTCCATTAAGGAACATATAATCTCTTCCCATAACCAAACCATCGCCAGAGAAATCCTAGTAAACAACACAGAAATCATCGATAGATACAGCGATAGCAGGCGGCTTGACGTTTGCGAGGCACTACACATCAAGAAGTCAACACCAGCAATCAACAGCCAATTATTGCACAACTATATTCTACCCACCTCAAGACTCCGCTCCAATATAGAAGCATCAAGAAATATGGACCAATAGGCTTTCTACAAACACTTCTATTCAATATCCATTGTTTCGTGTTCTGTCTTGTGTTGATACTTTTAATACCCTATTAATATCCTCTAATGCCACATCATCCTTCCCACCTCACTCAAATGTAATGCCACATCACCCTTCCCACCTCACTCAAAAGTAGATATAAAATCAGGGAAATGCAAGTTCTAATCAGTTGTGTATTTGTGAAGTCTTTGAAAATGTAATAAGTTTTACGAAACGCGCCCGTGTCGCGTCAGACTAGAAATAAAAATGAATTTTGGAGAAGTGATTTTTGATTTACCTCCAACAGTGAAGCATAATGTACGAAAGATTGAGAAAATTCGTGTTAGAATTATTAATCTTACTTTTTCGGTCATATTTAATAAAATATATATATATATATATATATATATATATATATATATATATATATATATATATATGCGAACAAGCCTGAATGGTCCCCAGGACATATGCAACTGAAAACTCACACCCCAGAAGTGACTCGAACCCATACTCCCAGAAGCAACGCAACTGGTATGTACAAGACGCCTTAATCCACTTGACCATCACGACCGGACATAATGAGGTGATAGCCGAGGCTATTTGAACCACCCCACCACCGGCACTCGGATAGTTATCTTGGGCATAGCATTTTACCAAATCACCTCATTCTTTGGGGCACACGTGAGGAACACAAATGCGAACAAGCCTGAATGGTCCCCAGGACATATGCAACTGAAAACTCACACCCCAGAAGTGACTCGAACCCATACTCCCAGAAGCAACGCAACTGGAATGTACAAGACGCCTTAATCCACTTGACCATCACGACCGGACATAATGAGGTGATAGCCGAGGCTATTTGAACCACCCCACCGCCGGCACTCGGATAGTTATCTTGGGCATAGCATTTTACCAAATCACCTCATTCTTTGGGGCACACGTGAGGAACACAAATGCGAACAAGCCTGAATGGTCCCCAGGACATATGCAACTGAAAACTCACACCCCAGAAGTGACTCGAACCCATACTCCCAGAAGCAACGCAACTGGTATGTACAAGACGCCTTAATCCACTTGACCATCACGACCGGACATAATGAGGTGATAGCCGAGGCTATTTGAACCACCCCACCGCCGGCACTCGGATAGTTATCTTGGGCATAGCATTTTACCAAATCACCTCATTCTTTGGGGCACACACCTCACACCTCATTATGTCCGGTCGTGATGGTCAAGTGGATTAAGGCGTCTTGTACATACCAGTTGCGTTGCTTCTGGGAGTATGGGTTCGAGTCACTTCTGGGGTGTGAGTTTTCAGTTGCATATGTCCTGGGGACCATTCAGGCTTGTTCGCATTTGTGTTCCTCACGTGTGCCCCAAAGAATGAGGTGATTTGGTAAAATGCTATGCCCAAGATAACTATCCGAGTGCCGGCGGTGGGGTGGTTCAAATAGCCTCGGCTATCACCTCATTATGTCCGGTCGTGATGGTCAAGTGGATTAAGGCGTCTTGTACATACCAGTTGCGTTGCTTCTGGGAGTATGGGTTCGAGTCACTTCTGGGGTGTGAGTTTTCAGTTGCATATGTCCTGGGGACCATTCAGGCTTGTTCGCATTTGTGTTCCTCACGTGTGCCCCAAAGAATGAGGTGATTTGGTAAAATGCTATGCCCAAGATAACTATCCGAGTGCCGGCGGTGGGGTGGTTCAAATAGCCTCGGCTATCACCTCATTATGTCCGGTCGTGATGGTCAAGTGGATTAAGGCGTCTTGTACATACCAGTTGCGTTGCTTCTGGGAGTATGGGTTCGAGTCACTTCTGGGGTGTGAGTTTTCAGTTATATATATATATATATATATATATATATATATATATATATATATATATATATATATATATATGTCGTACCTAGTAGCCAGAACACACTTTTTGTGTGTTCTACTATGCCTAGTATGCAAGCCTACTATGCAAGGCCCGATTTGCCTAATAAGCCAAGTTTTCCTGAATTAATATATTTTCTCTAATTCTTTTCTTATGAAATGATAAAGCTACCCATTTCATTATGTATGAGGTCAATTTTTATTTATTGGAATTAAAATTAACGTATATATATGACCGAACCTAACCAACCCTACCTAACCTAACCTAACCTATCTCTATAGGTTAGGTTAGGTTAGGTTAGGTAGCCGAAAAAGTTAGGTTAGGTTAGGTTAGGTAGTCGAAAAACAATTAATTCATGAAAACTTGGCTTATTAGGCAAATCGGGCCTTGCATATTAGGCTGAAAAGTGCGTTCTGGCTACTAAGTACGACATATATATATATATATATATATATATATATATATATATATATATATATATATATATATATATATATATATATATGTCGTACCTAGTAGCCAGAACGCACTTCTCGGCCTACTATGCAAGGCCCGATTTGCCTAATAAGCCAAGTTTTCATGAATTAATATATTTTCTCTAATTTTTTTCTTATGAAATGATAAAGCTACCCATTTCATTATGTATGAGGTCAATTTTTTTTTATTGGAGTTAAAATTAACGTAGATATAAGACCGAACCTAACCAACCCTACCTAACCTAACCTAACCTATCTTTATAGGTTAGGTTCGGTTAGGTAGCCGAAAAAGATAGGTTAGGTTAGGTTAGGTAGGTTAGGTAGTCGAAAAACAATTAATTCATGAAAACTTGTCTTATTAGGCAAATCCGGCCTTGCATAGTAGGCTGAGAAGTGAGTTCTGGCTACTAGGTACGACATATATATAAATAAATAAAAGAAAATATATATAAAAAGAATCCAACCTGAAGTTCATGCCTTCTTTACCCAACAAAGTCTCATCCGTTTATCAAAGAATTTTTAAATATATTTTCATATATTGATTTATTGGGGTTCTATTACATGGCCAGGAAGAATTTCAGATCCGGATTAACATTAAGAAATATTTTTTTGTACATATATGAAGAACAATTTCTTTAGTATTTTACCATCCATGTATTTAAAAGCAATTCTGAAGTTAGAAAGTGTAGCATAGGCTCCTCGCACAACATTCTTTATGTGGTCCTCAGGTGATACTTTTCTATCTAGAACCATCCCTAGATCTCATTTTTTTATCATAATTTTTTAAGGATTTCTCACATAATTTATAGGTTGTGTGGGGTCTATGTTCTCCTATTCCACATTCCATAACATGACATTTATTCACATTAAATTCCATTTGGCAAGTGGTGCTCCATACACTTATTTTGTCCAGGTCATCTTGAAGGGCATGCCAATCATCTAAATTTCTTGTTCTTCCTATTATCTTAGCATCATCAGCAAACATGATCATATAATTCTGTATTTCATCTGGTAGATTGTTTATGTAGACAATGAACATCCTCGGTGCAAGATCTGAGCCCTGTGGTACTCCACTTGTAACATTTCTCCAGTCTGATACATTGCCTCTGATTACTTCCCTCATTTTCCTATAAGTTAGAAAAGTTTTCATCCATGTTAGAAGCTTACCTGTCACCCCTCCAATATTTTCCAGTTTCCGGAACAACCTCTTTATGTGTAACTCTATCAAAAGCGTTTTTTAGGTCCAGATAGATGCAGTCAACCCAACCATCTCTCTCCTGTAAAGTCTCTGTTGCTCGATCATAGAAACTGAGTAAATTCGATTCACCGGATCTTCTAGATCAAAACCCATACTGTGTCTGATATTATATCATTTCTCTCCAGGTGTTCTACCCATTTAGTTTTTGTTATTTTTTCCAATATTTTGACTATTACACTTGTCAATGATACAGGTCTATAATTGAGTGGGTCTTCTCTGCTGTCACTTTTGTAGAGTTGAAGTATTGTTTTTGTGTGTAGCATGTGCATTAATTCAAGTAGAGTGGCTGTGTGTTATCTGTAGCTGCAGCTGTAGAGAAACACAATTTTTGTTTAATGAGGATATATATTTTATTCAGGTTTTCGTTATTTTCAGTTCACATTCAGGAAAATCAAAATAGGAAGATCATGGAAGCAAAAGACAATAATATAGAGCAAGAGGATAAGTCCTTGAAAAAAATGAAGAAACACCGACTTTCTCAAGATACAACTGTGACAGGTAATCAAAACTCATTCTTCGATTTCTAAGCAAAACTTGTACTCACCTAGTTGTGTTTGCAGGGGTTGAGGATTGGCTCTATGGTCCCGTGTCTCAACTGTCAATCAACTGGTGTATATATTCTTGGGCCATTCCTGCAGTTTGTCCAGTTTTAGTTATAAATTTTAAAGATTTAAAAATTGTAAAGTAATATAAACTTAATGGTAATTTAAGTAATGAAAACTTATGGGAACTTAAAGTAAAAATGAACTAGAATAATTAATAACAATGGATGACCAATAAAAGTCAAAAAGCAATTATGAAATCTATAAAATGAATAGCTTACTTACTATAATATAATAAGTACACTATAGTTTAATATTAAAGTTACACTAAAACACTAAAACAAAATGAGGTAGATTAAATTGAGATACACTTAGGTACACTGGATGATAAAATTTATACTAGAGGACACAGGCAAAGCCAGTGTACTATGGAACAATGAAGTAAAAAAAGAAAAAAAAGAGACAATAATAAAGAAGACCCATTTTTTTTTTTTTTAAGTTAAAACCTTTTGGAAGGAAAGGCAGAGCTAAAGTACACATTGGTAGTTAAATGAGGTTATAATTTGAACTCTGGTTATTCAGCAGCTATCCCACAGTCATTCAGGAGAATTGAGGTGAGCTTCAGTTGTTATAAAATAGGTTTTTCCAGTGTCAGTCCCCCTAGCTATAATTGTATTGTCTCCCACAAAACAATGTTTAATTACAGGGGAATTTTTCCAGAAACCCCGCAGTTTAAATAAGAGATTTTGTCTGAACCTGGTCAGACATTTATTCACATAAACATTGGATTTATTAGAGACTGCAGATTTGAAAAGGTCTGACTTGCGGAAGCATCTATCTAGTTTAACTCAAATTCTCCTGTTATTTATACCCTCCTGTTGATTTGATACCCACTTTATAAGCTGATTTGATGTCACTAGTTTTGATTGAATATTTTGATCATATCTTGGATATTTTAATCTTTGGGGAATATATTTCCATATTTGGATCATACCTTGGATCATTTGGTCTTGGGGGAAAGACCATCATGCATTCATTCATTAATTCATGATGGTCTTGGGAGAAGTTTGTGAATGAATGAATGGAGGTTTTGGGGAGGCTTAAAGTGTGCTTTTTGGACCTAGCGAGTCTTTGGTTCCTGTCCCATCTCAAGAATATCTGATCATATATTCAAAGCTCTTTTTGTTATTTGGCAGTCTACCAGCTGTCAACTATTTGTTGTGATGTGTTTTGTTAATATATATTTTGTTTAGAATATACTGTATGGAAACCAGGGATACAAATATTGTATAGCTACAAATATAAAAAAAAATTAAATATAAAGTACTTGTTATATATTCTCAAATAATTATTATATAAGTGTGCAATGAATTGATGTGTGCTGTATTTGCAGAGCATCAAATCATGTAGATGGTAGGGCAAGTACCTTGAGGTGCTTCCGGGGCTTAGCGTCCCCGCGGCTCGGTCGTCGACCAGGCCTCCTGGTTGCTGGACTGATCAACCAGGCTGTTGGATGCGGCTGCTCGCAGCCTGATGTATGAGTCACAGCCTGGTTGATCAGGTATCCTTTGGAGGTGCTTATCCAGTTCTCTTGAACACTCTGAGGGGTTTGCCAGTTATGCCCCTTATGTGTAGTGGAAGCGTGTTGAACAGTCTCAGGCCTCTGATGTTGATAGAGTTCTCTCTCAGAGTACCTGTTGCACTTCTGCTTTTCAATGGGGGTATTCTGCACATCCTGCCATGTCTTCTGGTCTCATGTGATGTTATTTCTGTGTGCAGGTTTGGGACCAGCCCCTCTAATATTTTCCACGTGTAAATTATTATGTATCTCTCCCGCCTGCGCTCAAGGGAGTACAGATTTAGGCTCTTTAGACAGTCCCAATAGTTTAGATGTTTTACTTTTTTTACTGAGTAATAATTTTTACTGATGGTTTACTGAGTGGATTCTAGCAGTAAAGGTTCTCTGCACGCTCTTCAGGTCAGCAATTTCTCCAGCTTTGAAAGGGGCTGTCATTGTGCAGCAGTACTCCACTCTAGAGAGCACAAGCGTTTTGAAAAGTATCGTCATCGGTATAGGATCTCTAGTGTGAAAAGTTCTTGTTATCCAACCTGTCATTTTTCTTGCAGTTCTGACGGCTACTTTATTATGTTCTTTAAAGGTAAAGTCTTCAGACATGAGTACACCCAGATCCTTTACATTGCCTTTTCGTTCTATGTTATGATTTGCCCGAGTTTTTTACGTCGTTGCCGTTTTTATATTTTCATTTTGTCCATAGCGCATGAGCTGGAACTAATCTTCGTTAAACACCATATTATTTTCTGTAGCCCATAGAAAGACCTGATCTACATCTGATTGGAGGTTTGCTGTGTCCTCTATGTTGCCTACTCTCATGAAGATCCTAGTGTCATCTGCAAAGGATGATACAGTGCTATAGGTTGTGTTCTTGTCTATGTCCGATATGAGGATAAGAAAAAGTACTGGAGCAAACACAGTACCCTGGGGGACAGAGCTCTTCACGGTTGATGGGCTGGATTTTATTTTGTTGACTATTACACATTGTATTCTGTTAGTCAGGAAATTGTAGATCCATCTGCCTATTTTTCCGGTAATTCATTTTGAACGCATTTTATGTGCAATAACACCATGGTCATTTATCAAAAGCTTTTGCGAAATCTTTGTAAATTACATCAGCATTTTGTTTGTCTTCCATAGCATCTAATGCCATATCATAGTGGTCCAGCAACTGCGACAGGCAAGAGCGCCCTGTTCTGAAACCTTGTTGTCCGGGGTTATGCAGATGCTGTGATTCCATGTATTTTGTGATCTTACTTCTTAGCACTCTCTCAAAAATTTTTATGATGTGCGATGTTAGTGCTATCGGTCTAATTTTTTGCCTCTGCCTTATTTCCTCCTTTATGAAGTGGTGCTATCTCTGCTGTTTTTAGTATATCAGGGATAACGCCAGTATCTAGGCTTTGTCTCCACATAATGTGGAGGGCCTGTGATAGTGGTTTTTTACAGTTCTTGATGAATATGGAGTTCCAAGAATCCGGGCCTGGTGCAGAGTGCATAGGCATACTGTTTATGGCTTCTTCAAAATCCAGTGGGGATAGGGTGACGTCTGATATATGTTTTGATGTTGGTATCATATCCATGAAAAACTCATTTTGGTTAGAAATCTTTAGTGGGTTTAATGGCTCGCAGAAAACAATCGTATTGCTTCCTCAGTAGCTCGCTCATTTCTTTGTTGTCATCGGTGAAAGTTCCATCTCCCTTTCGCAGGGGCCCGATACTAGATGTGGTTTTTGATCTTGTTTTTGCATAGGAGAAAAAATATTTCGGATTTCTCTCTGTTTCACTCATGGCCTTTTGCTCTCTTTGCCTCTCCTGGGTTTTGTATGATTCTTGTAGCTTGAGTTCAATTGTTTCTATTTCTCTACCTAACCTTCTTCGCCGTTATTGAGATAGGGTGCGACTCTCAAGTTGTTCCGCGATTCGCTTTCTTTGCCTATATAGGGAACGACGTTCTCGTTCCAATCTGCATCTCTTCCTCTTTTTTCTTAGGGGTATGCGGTTTGAACATATTTTTAGTGCTACTGAGCTTATTTTTTCCAGGCACTGGTTCAGATTTGCATTTTCTAGCTGTTCTTCCCAGTTTATTTCTGTGAAGTCCTTGTTAATTTGCTCCCAGTTTATCTGTTTATTATTGAAGTTGAATTTGCTGAAATCTCCTCCAACGGGAATCTGGACTGGTTTTGAAGGTCTATTCCCCATGGTTGTCATAACTTCAATTAAGTTGATATCTGAGTAACAGGTATTTGTAATCATTATGTTCCTGATCAATTCATCATTATTAGTGAAAATGAGGTCCAGCGTGTTCTCCTTCCTAGTTGGTTCTACTATATGCTGGTTTAAGGCAAACCTGTCGCACATCCATAGCAGGTCATTTGTGTGGGACATTTGGGGCTTGAATCTAATTATTTAAATGTTAATATAGTAAAATAAATTACGAAGGACCACCCGCTTTTATAGTAAAGAGGGAAACTGAGAAATTATGATCATTTGATAATTTCTAGATGAACCAGTAACTATGGATAAAATACTAGAGAATATGATCATAGAAATAATTAATGGGCTGTATAATTAAATGAATCAAACCTCAAACACCTACATTGGGGGGTTATTACTGGAACTCAGTACGTCCAGGAACTAGTGTGGTTCGTTCACTAATCCAAGATATAATAATCTAATCCTAGGAATAATTGTGAAATCATTGTCATTATCATTAATGGGAGCATAGATTATGAATATAATAATGATAATCATAATAAACACATGTCAATCCAATAAACAGAGTTCTGCATGTAAATGATTCCAGATAATAAATTAGAGGAATACAAAGGAATCTTAGCTTAATGACGATTCCTTAAAGTGAGTCACGACACTTCCTCTGATTCTCCTGGGCTCGGCTGGATGACGAGTGGGATTCGATTAACATGGGAGAGGGCAGCTAGGAGAATTCTTCTCACATGCTGCAAAATAAATATTTACAGTAGCAACTAATTACACTACTGGATTTCTATGTCCAATAAATTAATATTAATAGTGGGTAAGGGATAATGACCTGTGATTTGGTGTTGTTATACGTCGTCACGACAAACTACCCAGCTATAATTCTACACACTATCAGATGCATCAAATAAGGATAAGATACTTAGCTAATATGGGCACTGTGTAAGTTTTAAGTTTGCCGAAATTCACGTCCCAGGCTCTGGCTTAGCCTATCCTGGATAATGACGTGCTTCACTGGCCGGTCACGTGGAGTCACAAAGAACCAGATTTGATAGGTTCCTTGTATGACACTGACACCAGGTGAAGATATTGTCTGCAAGGCTCTTCACGCCTCACAGTGGCGACTTTCTTCGGGAGAATGGATAGCGTTTACCCTGATGGCTGGGTAATGGCGTCTCCTCGTGAGCACTATGTGAACAGGTCCGCTCGGGAGCGTCTCAACACGTGCACTGGCGTGCTCTCCCTCCCCGCTCCGCGTCTCGCGTTCATTAAACAAGTTATTATTATGAATATTAGTATTTCTCGCGGTTGCGCTTGAAATACTCGAGTCAGGACGGGTTTATTATTCGGAAGAGTTAAATATTATTATTTGCCAGTTCAGTGAGAGTAAACATATAATGGAGAAGAATTAATGTCTCTCCATGGCATTCACGTGTGACGTTAATTTTTATTACTAGATAACTGCTATGACTTTAACGCTCTATTCGGCTTTAGTTGGAGGTCAATTTATCTGTAATTAATTATCACACAGAACACCTTTTGTTATAGAGAATCGAATTCAATTCTCAGGCACATTGGATATAAATGTGTTTATTACAATGAAATCTGACGCAATACTGGCGTCGGGTGACGTAAGAATTCTAGCCTATTGTACAGATGAAATTATTAGTACATGTGAATTCTACGTTGTGTTAATTTTACTTACTACAATGATTAGTAGAATTAGTAATAATTAATGAGAAGACAACAGTGTTGTATTCGGGGTTGGAAATTTCCAACATAACTCCGGGGGGAGGATTCTAGGGTCGTAGTGTACTGTGGAGTACTGACCTATCCCGAAGTTGAGATTAATATTAGTATATTAGTAGGTTAATATGTTAGTATGTTAGTACACACATAACGAACGTCCCGTATTTATCAAGGACTTACAAGAAATTTAAGTCTTGCTAATTTCATGTCAAATGAAACATGTTACTTATAGCCTACACAATAATTAAAGATTTTAAATCACACAATTTAAACAACAGAATCTACTGTGATGGGAATATCCTGGGTCATAGTGACTTGTAATGGTTTGTTACTTGATATCACATCGCAGCATCATCATAGTTATCTAAGTGGAATGTAAAGGGAATTACTCTTGTTCAGAGTTGTAATAGGCTTGCAAATTCCGCCTACATTGTTGAGCAGCAGCTCTAGTGGGGCGGTTGCTTGGAGGATCAGGATTATTGTCCTCGGAAATTACTGGGGAAACTGGATCTGGCTGATGTTCTCGCTCAGTCAATTCAAAGGGAACCAGCTTCTCTAAAGTTTTTAGAGTAGTGTTGCCTCGGCATAAAACTTTAACTACTCTCAGGACACCTTGATGATCTGGATGAATGGCAACAATTTTGCCTATAGGCCACTCTGACCTTGGTCCATCACTGTCGACTAGTACTAGGTCCCCTGGTTTTAATTGCACTTTATTATAGGGACTCGAAGCTCCGTAGTGGTACTCTCGTAGAGCTGTGAGGTACTCTCGAGTCCACACCTCATTCCACCTGTTAATAACTCTGGAGAGATGCTGGTAGTTTTCCACCAAGTCTCCTCTGGTCACATGTGACGGGTCTACAGGGTCCTCTTCGGCTAAAGGGATGAGAGGGCTCCATGGATCAAGTGTGAGGGACTCAGAGGTCTCTCTGGGTGAAATCATCAGACAGGTAGGTTATTGAGCGGTTATTGACTCGCGCCTCGATTTCCACAACAATAGTTTGGAGTTCGGAGTAACTGACCTTTTGTCTGTGTAAAGTTTTCCTTAGACACTTCTTGACTGTGCCTACCATTCCCTCATAGAACCCACCTTGCCAAGGGGCTCTCGGTGCTATGAATTTCCAGTGACATTGTCGTCTCTGTAGGACCGACTGTACTTCTGGGTGGTTCCAGACTTCTCGCAAACAAATTTCTCCTGCCACAAAATTGGAACCGTTGTCCGATATCATTAATTTGGGACAAGATCGGCGGGCAGCAAATCTGCGGAAAGCCTGGATGAAGGCTTCAGCACTCATGTCTGAAGTGACTTCTAAATGTACGCCTCTGGTTGTAGCACACGTAAAGAGACAAATGTACGCTTTCACTGGTATGTTATCTGGGTTACCAGTGAGAAGTAAGGCTCCTGTGTAATCAACACCAGTGGTTTCGAAAGGACGAAGATGAACTACTCTCTCTTCTGGGAGTGGTGGAGGTCCTGGGTAAGGACATACTCTAGCGTCGTATCTCTTACAGATCACACAAGATTTAATAATTGACTTAACTGTCTGACGACCTTGAGGAAGCCAGTACTTTTGTCTAAGGTCGGTGAGAGTATCTAGCACTCCACCATGTAAGGTACCATATTGATGGTGATGTAAGACAAGAAGTTTAGTGATGATGTGGTGACGAGGTAGAAGAATTGGATTCTTTGTGTCCAAATCAATTTTTGCATGAAGCAAACGTCCTCCACATCGTAGTATGTTATGAGTGTTGGCATCATACCAGATACCTAGAGACTTAGTTAATTTATCTGGAAGATTTTCATATTCGCTTCCATATGTCTCTTGTTGTGCACGTTTGATCCAGTAGAGGATAGGATTGGGAAACTTATGTCGAATTCCTACCTTAGCAAGAAAATCAAACACATGTGCAGTCACTCGTAATAATTTGCTTAAGTTAGAATAATGGTGAGGATCAATGGCTAATGTTCGTTGAGGTTCTGGTTCTTTCATGGGAGTGGTGATATTGGTCACTATGACTTGTGGCTTTTGTTTGGGCCACTGACCACCAACAAGCCATGAAGGTCCATTGAACCACAGCGAAGACTTGACAAGTTGTTTTAATGTTAATCCTCGAGATAAATAATCTGCAGGATTGTCCTTAGGAACATGTCTGAATTTATATCCAGCAGATAACTCATGAATCTCCCTGACACGATTACTGACGTAGGGAGTTTTGTTGTTATTGTTTCTTACCCATTGTATGACTGCCTCGTTGTCTGACCACACTACAATCTCACCAAAGTGGATATTATTGAGTGTCTTTGCCAGGCAATGAGCCAATCTTACTCCCACCAGCAATGCAGTCAACTCCATCTGAGGTAAAGATCTCTTCTTAATGGGAGCAACTCTTGCTTTAGATGTGAGCAAAATTGATTGTGCACTATTAACTAAATAGGCTACTGCGCCATATGCTTTGCCAGAGGCATCTCAGAAAACGTGCAAATTGGTGGGTAAGTTTGGTCCTGAAGCATTACGAGGAAATTTCAAAACGCCTAACTGATTAAAATCCGTTGAGAGTATTTGCCATTTAGCTTGTAACTCACTTGGTAACGGATCATCCCATCCCATATGTTTCTGCCAGCACTCCTGCATTAGGAGTTTGCCCCTTATTAATATAGGACTAAGTAGGCCTAAAGGGTCAAATGGTTGACTGACAAACGAGAGCAGTGTTCTCATGCTAAGGGTTGAATTATCAGTTTGTACTGACTTGACATTCATCTCGTCAGTACTGGTGTTCCATTCCACGCCTAGAACCTTTAATTGACTGGGTACCTGATAATCTGGAAATTCTTTCTCGATTACCTGGTTAAGCAGTTTATTATTTGAGGCCCATGACTGTAGTGGCATATTGGCTCCTAATAGTTCACGGTTAGCCTCATGGTAGATTTCTACCAGATCAACTTGATCATTAGTTGTCCCCTGGAAATTGTCGACATACAAGTTGTCGCTAATGTCTGCCTTATAGGGGCTGTTTGATTTCCTCAAATGTGTGTCTAATGTTGCTTGCAAAAGAAACGGTGAGGACGTAGCTCCAAATAATACTGAGGCAAAACGATAGGTGATTACTTCACTGTTAGGATCCAGTGAATCCTTAATCCAGAGGAATTTTGTGTAGTTACGATCTTCCTCCTGCAAACCTACTCGGAGAAAGGCTTTGCTGATATCAGGTGTATAGGCAAAAATGCCTGTGCGAAATCGTAACAACACATCATGTAGCCTTTGGGTTAGGCTAGGTCCCGTTTGGAGACATTCATTTAAAGACACACTGCTTGGCTTTACTTTAGCACTGCAGTTAAAGACAATACGAATAGGTGTTGTCAATGAGTCTTTCACCACAGCGTGATGAGGTAAATAATGACCTGTTTTTCGGTCATCGTGTTCAACAACTTCAATGAATTTACTGTTAAGTTGTTGTTGGATAAGTTGATGATACATGTTCAGTTTGTCTGGCTGCTTCTGTAGCCGTGTTAATTGAGACTGCAATTGTGAGGCTGCCATAAAATAATTAACTGGAAGTTGTGGATGATCCAACTTCCATGGGAGTCTTACCCAGTATTGTTTATTTGAATAGACAACTGTATCCAGGTATTGCTGGTAAGTCCACGTATCATCAGGACTTGGTTGTTCAGGGATAATGCCTAAAGTGTCTAAATCCCACAAACGATGTATTGGTGGGTCAGACTCAATATCCTCAGATATTTCCCTGAAACGTAGGGGTGACTGCTCCAAGCCTAGTCACGCCACTATTATGTTATTGGATTGTTGGTTTGAGGACGCTGGACCTTGTCTGAAAAGCACTGGTCCCGTAAGCAATTTGCCTCCTGCGGACGACAACAAATTCATTCCATGTTGCCTAGTGCATCCAGTTATAAACTTGTAATAATGATCCGCGCCTATAAGTATTCCAACATCTGTGAGGCAGTCAGAATTTATTTTATAATCTGCTAGCCTCATGCGGTTTCGTTTAAGATGTCACGCAGTGCGAGCTAATCCTGTGACCTGCAGGTCTGTAGGAAGCTTATCCACTACTACCGCTTGTATTGGACTAGTAGAAGATCCAAGTCTTACTAATACTTTAACTACCTTGTAGTCACGAGGTTAACTATTTGAGAAGAAACCAGAAATATTTAACCTCACACTTTTGGCAGGTTTTAAATTTAACTCATCTACCAACTGTTGTGTAATGAAGGTTTTCTGTGAACCTTGGTCAAAAAGACCTCTAGTGTTAATTCTAGATCTTCGGTTTATTAGTTTAAGTTGAGCTGTAGGCAGAGTAGTATTATTGCCTGACTCAGTAGCAAGTACATTTACTTCTTGATGCACTTTGCAATATTGCACTGCGGTAGAATTCGTGGAATTCTCCCCAGTGGTCATGGTTGGTGTAGAAGATTTTCTACATAAGGCGTAGTGGTGTACACCTTGGTTACAGCGGTTGCAGGAACGTAGCTGCACTGCACATTTCTTGGGATCATGAGAGCCCATGCACTTGGTGCACTTGTGCAATTCTTGTAACCTTTTAACCCTAACATTATAAGTAGGATAAACAGAGCATTGATAAGTGGTGTGTCCCTGATTGCAGAACAGACACCTTCTCTGATTAATAGACTTAGTCTCTTTAGTAGACAAGTCATTGGTTATCGCAGAAGGAGACACCGAATATGTACCTACATTTCCACTTCTTTTCCCAGTGGATGGAGTAGTTTTGGATTTATATTTATTAGACTTACTCTGAGTCTGTTTAGGTTTGACTGAAATATCAGTACTAGTTGGTTTAGACTCAGGTTTAATTTTATCATGAGTCTTCAACCTGTTAACCGTGATCCTCAATCCCTCGAAAATTTGGTCAAGAGTGAGAAACTCGGTATTATAATGTGAGCAGAGCTCTGTCAAGACATTTCGAGGTAATTTCCTCTGTAATAGTAACTTGATGGACCATTCTGAAGCAGGTATATTAACTTTAGTACCTAAGGCCTTTACTAGAGACTCTACTTCTAGTCTGAAGCTTTGAAGTGATTCTGGTCTACTATTTGGTGCATTCAGATCTAGCAATTGATAATAGAGGGTAGCTATACTTAACTCTTTGTTGCAATAGTTCAACTTCAGGAGTTTTATAGCTTCCTCATAATTAATCTCATCAAGAGTGAGGTTATGTATGACCTTTTTAGCCTCTCCTTTGAGAAGACTAAGTAGGTATGAAAATTTAGAAACCTTGTCTAGAGACGGCTTCTTATGGATGTGAACTTCAAAGGAAGTCCAAAAATTGTCCCAATTTTCTGTATCTAATCCTGAAAATGTAGGTAAGTCTAAAGTAGGTAAACGAACCTCTGGTAGTTGATTATTGAAGTGAGACCCTGTGTTACTGGTATTGGATCCAGATTGTTTTGCTAATTTAGATAGCCTGATAATTATATCTTGAGTCTCATCTTCATACTGGGAGATGTCGTCTACAATTTGACTTACTTCCTCAGGATCGGTTTCTACAGTATTTAGCAGATCAAGGTAAGATTGACCTGCAGATTTGACTTGATCAAATTTCAGATCAGCCACTCTAACTGATGTCTCTAAGTGATAAGAGTCAATGGGAGTATCTTTAGTTAAGCCCTCAGCCTTGTTAATTAATCTGGTCAAATTACCTTTAAGGCCAATGTAGGTTCTCCTCAATTGCTCAGGAGTAGCCATGTTGGGCTTAGGTCCAAACTTCATGGGATTAGTATATGTATTACTAATGAAGCTTGGGTACTTGTTCATTAGTGGACAAGTAACATTAAATGTAGCCTAATTTAAGGTGGGTATTTATATTTTACCTCACTTGAGGTTGAATGTACCTACCTACCTAATAACAAATAGCTAGATATTTTGTGCACTGTCTGAACTTCACCATTAGTTCTCGTCCGGTTAGCTCTTCTATATCACCATCAGAGTTAATGGAGATTATCCAGCAATACACAAAATAGATACACAAAATAATGCATACAAGAGAAATATTATGGAGACACTCCAATCAGAGTTATCTCAAATTTAATCCTACCCTGTTTAGGGTCAGCACAAATAGTATAATACATACACTACTGACTAGCTTGGGTCTAGTCGTGATAATTCCTAACTAAGAACTATAAAGTTATTTAGTCTGGGCTTGTACCAAATTCAGCACAATCTCAGCCTAAATTCTACCTAATAACATTGGTAAAGATTATTGTGGTGCAGTAAGGTGAATATAGTTGTGCTGTATTTTTGGGTTTTTTGTTTTATAAGAGTGCACTTGTACACACAGGTGAAAACATATAAAGTTAAGTTTGGCTTGCTAGCCACAGCCGTTTGTGATGGTTGATGTTGTTAATTAACTTGTCAACCACATGCAACCTAGACTCACCTGACAAGTATACACCATCTCTGGTCAGGTTCTGTCTATAAGGTCTGGCTGTAAATTGGATATATGTGGCATCCAATCTCACTCGTTTTTTCAGCCTGAAATTTATGTACTTAGCAGCTCTCTGGTAGTATTCTGGGGTTACTCCCCAACGATTATCTTGACTTGGTTGGCGAGGTTCCACTAATGTGAATGCTACCGATTTACTGATGAGCTTGAAAGAAGAAATTATGGCTTTGAGGTGTTTGATCACCTCAGCTGGATGACGAGTGGGATGGATGTCATTACCACCTAAGTATAAAATGGTTAGATGGTGAGGCCACTCTAATGCAGGTGTTAGTGTGGGGTTGTTATAAAAGTTATGAGCTGTTGCTCCTGGTGACCTAAAGATTCTCACCTCTGTGTGAGGTATAGGTCTAAGTGTTGTGGGTAATTGGCTATGACCCACTAAAGCTACCTTATACATGAGGTGAAAGTAGCAATATGTTAGTGTGATCTAGACTAACTGATGTGTTACACTGTTAGTTGACACAATTAATTAAATAGTTAGTCTAGCTTATGTCACACAAGGATTAGTTATTAATGATTAATATTTGTAATTATAAATTTAATGCCTATCCGGTTCGAAGGACCATAATGTGGGACATTTGGGGCTTGAATCTAATTATTTAAATATTAATATAGTAAAATAAATTACGAAGGACCACCCGCTTTTATAGTAAAGAGGGAAACTGAGAAATTATGATCATTTGATAATTTCTAGATGAACCAGTAACTATGGATAAAATACTAGAGAATATGACCATAGAAATAATTAATGGGCTGTATAATTAAATGAATCAAACCTCAAACACCTACATTGGGGGGTTATTACATGAACTCAGTACGTCCAGGAACTAGTGTGGTTCGTTCACTAATCCAAGATATAATAATCTAATCCTAGGAATAATTGTGAAATCATTGTCATTATCATTAATGGGAACATAGATTATGAATATAATAATGATAATCATAATAAACACATGTCAATCCAATAAACAGAGTTCTGCATGTAAATGATTCCAGATAATAAATTAGAGGAATACAAAGGAATCTTAGCTTAATGACGATTCCTTAAAGTGAGTCACGACACTTCCTCTGATTCTCCTGGGCTCGGCTGGATGACGAGTGGGATTCGATTAACATGGGAGAGGGCAGCTAGGAGAATTCTTCTCACATGCTGCAAAATAAATATTTACAGTAGCAACTAATTACACTACTGGATTTCTATGTCCAATAAATTAATATTAATAGTGGGTAAGGGATAATGACCTGTGATTTGGTGTTGTTATACGTCGTCACGACAAACTACCCAGCTATAATTCTACACCCTATCAGATGCATCAAATAAGGATAAGATACTTAGCTAATATGGGCACTGTGTAAGTTTTAAGTTTGCCGAAATTCGCGTCCCAGGCTCTGGCTTAGCCTATCCTGGATAATGACGCGCTTCACTGGCCGGTCACGTGGAGTCACAAAGAACCAGATTTGATAGGTTCCTTGTATGACACTGACACCAGGTGAAGATATTGTCTGCAAGGCTCTTCACGCCTCACAGTTGCGACTTTCTTCGGGAGAATGGATAGCGTTTACCCTGATGGCTGGGTAATGGCGTCCCCTCGTGAGCACTACGTGAACAGGTCCGCTCGGGAGCGTCTCAACACGTGCACTGGCGTGCTCTCCCTCCCCGCTCCGCGTCTCGCGTTCATTAAACAAGTTATTATTATGAATATTAGTATTTCTCGCGGTTGCGCTTGAAATGCTCGAGTCAGGACGGGTTTATTATTTGGAAGAGTTAAATATTATTATTTGCCAGTTCAGTGAGAGTAAACATATAATGGAGAAGAATTAATGTCTCTCCATGGCATTCACGTGTGACGTTAATTTTTATTACTAGATAACTGCTATGACTTTAACGCTCTATTCGGCTTTAGTTGGAGGTCAATTTATCTGTAATTAATTATCACACAGAACACCTTTTGTTATAGAGAATCGAATTCAATTCTCAGGCACATTGGATATAAATGTGTTTATTACAATGAAATCTGACACAATACTGGCGTCGGGTGACGTAAGAATTCTAGCCTATTGTACAGATGAAATTATTAGTACATGTGAATTCTACGTTGTGTTAATTTTACTTACTACAATGATTAGTAGAATTAGTAATAATTAATGAGAAGACAACAGTGTTGTATTCGGGGTTGGAAATTTCCAACAATTTGCATGTGCCTGTTCATTTAGGCTACTTCCTGGTATTCTTTCTGATATTACTGTATTAGCCAGGTGCTTCCATTTCAGGTGCCGTAGGTTGAAGTCCCCAAGCAGGATGATGTTCGGAGCTGGATTTGTGAGGTTTTCCAAGCAGTGTTCTATTTTCATTAGTTGGTGTTTAAACTGCTGAGGGTTTGCCTCCGGTGACTTATATACAATCTTGAGGTTATCTTGAGATGATTTCGGGGCTTTTAGTGTCCCCGCGGCCCGGTCCTCGACCAGGCCTCCACCCCCAGGAAGCAGCCCGTGACAGCTGACTAACTCCCAGGTACCTATTTACTGCTAGGTAACAGGGGCATTCAGGGTGAAAGAAACTTTGCCCATTTGTTTCTGCCTCGTGCGGGAATCGAACCCGCGCCACAGAATTACGAGTCCTGCGCGCTATCCACCAGGCTACGAGGCCCTCCCTCCCTTGTGGTACAAGGACAATAAGTACATTTAGGATCTCTATTTTGATTATCAGCACTTCCACCATATCATTTGAGGTGTTTAGCAGCTCAGTACAGATGAGTGTGTCTTTGATGTAGAGGCTGACCCCACCCTGAAGCCAGTGTTTCCTATCACATATGAAAAGATTGTACTCTGAGATCCATATTTCACCATCATGGTAGTCCTTTGTGTGGGTTTCTGTTAGGGCTGCAAACACTGCATTTGCCTCATGAAGGAGACCATCTATAAAGTGAACTTTGTTGGATTTGCGTGTTTTTATACCCTGGATGTTGGCAAATATAAATGATATTATCGTGTTAGTGAAAGTGCTGGATGCCTTACTTCGTGATAATATCTGAGGCTCTGGTAAGGAGGCCACTGTGTTTGCGTCCTCTCTAGCATTTGACCGAGTTGGTGGTAGAGTCTGGTCATTTTTAGCCATTCTTCTCCTCCTCCTCTTGCTAAAAAATTATCCCGGTCGATGGAGTAGTGGGTGTTTTCATAGTGGCAGTGTTGCTACCACGTGTCGCACTTTTAATTTGTTTTGTTCACTTGTTAGATTGCATTACTTGCATTTTCCCACTAGTTATCTTACAGTAGAGGTAATTACCTAAGTGTAATTACCTAAGTGTAGTTACAGGATGAGAGCTACGCTCGTGGTGTCCCGTCTTCCCAGCACTCTTTGTCATATAACGCTTTGAAACTACTGACGGTCTTGGCCTCCACCACCTTCTCCCCTAACTTGTTCCAACCGTCTACCACTCTGTTTGCGAAAGTGAATTTTCTTATATTTCTTCGGCATCTGTGTTTAGCTACTTTATATCTATGACCTCTTGTTCTTAACGTTCCAGGTCTCAAGAAATCTTCCCTATCGATTTTATCAATTCCTGTTACTATTTTGTATGTAGTGATCATATCACCTCTTTTTCTTCTGTCTTCTAGTTTTGGCATATTTAATGCCTCTAACCTCTCCTCGTAGCTCTTGCCCTTCAGTTCTGGGAGCCACTTAGTAGCATGTCTTTGCACCTTTTCCAGTTTGTTGATGTGCTTCTTAAGATATGGGCACCACACAACTGCTACATATTCTAGCTTTGGCCTAACAAAGGTCGTGAACAATTTCTTTAGTATATCGCCATCCATGTATTTAAAAGCAATACTGAAGTTAGAAAGCGTGGCATAGGCTCCTCGCACAATATTCTTTATGTGGTCCTCAGGTGATAGTTTTCTATCTAGAACCACCCCTAGATCTCTTTCTTTATCAGAATTCTTTAAAGATTTCTCACATAATATATAGGTTGTGTGGGGTCTATGTTCTCCTATTTCACATTCCATAACATGGCATTTATTAACATTAAATTCCATTTGCCAAGTGGCGCTCCATGTACTTATTTTGTCCAGGTCTTCTTGAAGGGCATGACAATCATCTAAGTTTCTTATCCTTCCTATTATCTTAGCATCATCAGCAAACATGTTCATATAATTCTGTATACCAACTGGTAGATCATTTATGTAGACAATAAACATCACTGGTGCAAGAACTGAACCCTGTGGTACTCCACTTGTGACATTTCTCCAGTCCGATACATTGCCTCTGATCACAGCCCTCATTTTTCTATCAGTCAGAAAATTTTTCATCCATGTTAGAAGCGTGCCTGTCACTCCTCCAATATTTTCCAGTTTCCAGAACAACCTCTTATGTGGAACTCTGTCTAGTGTCTGTGTCTAGTTTGGTGTCTAGAGGTGTCTAGTTTCTGTGTCTGGGCACTAGTTACCTGAGTACATTACACCTGCTTGATGGGGTTCTGGGAGTTCTTCTACTTCCCAAGCCCGGCCCAAGGCCAGGCTCAACTTGTGAGTGTTTTGTCCACCAGGCTGTTGCTTGGAGCGGCCCGCAGGGCCACATACCCACCACAGCTCGGCTGATCTGGAACTTCTCTTAGAAAACAGTCCAGTTTTCTCTTGAAGATGTCCACGGTTGTTCCGGCAATATTTCTTATAGTCGCTGGGAGGACGTTGAACAACCGCGGACCTCTGATGTTTATACAGTGCTCTGATTGTGCCTATGGCACCTCTACACTATTTGGAAGAATACACACACAGTGGGTACTGGGGTGGGCCTACCTCCAAATGGCCCCTTGGTAAAAGTAAACCAATTTTAACTCAAATAATCTATGCTAGGATTCTTGGAAACCATTGTGGCACCACAATTGCCCTTCTTGGTCTCTGTCTACCGATTGTTGTAATGCCTGGTGGCCTCTGTCTACAGACTACTATGGTTCCAAATTTCTGTGATTTTGGTGTTTTGTTTTTTGCAAGAAATATATATTTATTATATATGTTATGTTTTCCACATTTTCAGCACATCAGTGTCTACTTACTGCTGAAGCAAGTACCTTCATCAGGGTTCCCAAAGATCATATCTTAGAAGGGTCGAAGACGTCCATTATTTTGAAGCCATCAAATAGAAAAGAAGAAAGAAATAATTTGAAGATAGTCAAGAAGGAAGATGAATCTGTTGAAAAGGGCAAGTCATGATGGTTCAGAAGAAAATAACGCACTATTTGTCTGATAGCAGATAATAAACTATTTTTTGATAATGTAATTGAGTCAGAGGTGACTCCCATCAATCTTACTTCCTTTACAGAAAAAGAAAATTAATATAAACAAAATATTATTTATGTAAAATATGATTTATTTTTGTAATAAAATCAATAAACTTTATGTAATTAAGTCAGAGGTGACTCCCATCAATCTTACTTCCTTTACAGAACAATATAATTTCTAAGAAAAAATTCCTAAGTATTTATGTAACATATATGATATATTTTTTTAATAAAATCAATAAACTTGTGTTTAAAGTCAGTAGTCCATATATTAATTTATCAATCCATCCTTGTGCAGTATGTGCAGTACCACAGCCTGGGTGTGGTACTGCACATACTGCACATGTGTGATTCTCTCAGAAGTTCCTGTTGCACCTCTGCTTTTCAACGGGGGTATTCTGCACATCCTGTCATACCTTCTTGCTTCATGTGATGTTATTTACGTGTGCAGGTTATTTCTGTGTGATGGTTGTAATTTCAGATTTTTGTTGATTAATTTGGAGTAGGGGTAATTAAGGGTGGTGGGTCCCCAAGCACAGTTATATATATATATATATATATATATATATATATATATATATATATATATATATATATATATATATATATATATATATATATATATATATATAACTGAAAACTCACACCCCAGAAGTGACTCGAACCCATACTCCCAGAAGCAACGCAACTGGTATGTACAAGACGCCTTAATCCACTTGACCATCACGACCGGACATAATGAGGTGATAGCCGAGGCTATATGAACCACCCCACCGCCGGCACTCGGATAGTTATCTTGGGCATAGCATTTTACCAAATCACCTCATTCTTTGGGGCACACGTGAGGAACACAAATGCGAACAAGCCTGAATGGTCCCCAGGACATATGCAACTGAAAACTCACACCCCAGAAGTGACTCGAACCCATACTCCCAGAAGCAACGCAACTGGTATGTACAAGACGCCTTAATCCACTTGACCATCACGACCGGACATAATGAGGTGATAGCCGAGGCTATATGAACCACCCCACCGCCGGCACTCGGATAGTTATCTTGGGCATAGCATGGTTCATATAGCCTCGGCTATCACCTCATTATGTCCGGTCGTGATGGTCAAGTGGATTAAGGCGTCTTGTACATACCAGTTGCGTTGCTTCTGGGAGTATGGGTTCGAGTCACTTCTGGGGTGTGAGTTTTCAGTTGCATATGTCCTGGGGACCATTCAGGCTTGTTCGCATATATATATATATATATATATATATATATATATATATATATATATATATATATATATATATATATTAGTATACTTTGGTAGCAGTCTTTCCTTTAGACATATATTAATAAATATGACCGGAAAAGTAAAATTAATAATTCTAACACGAATTTTCTCAATATTTCTTATGTTTCTTTTCACTGTTGATGGTAACTGAAAAATCAATTCTCCAAAATTCATTTTTATTTCTAGTCTGACGCGATACTTGAACGCGTTTTGTAATAACTTATTACATTTTCAAAGAATTTTAGTTTACACACACAACTATAACCTGCAAACACTAAACAGAGTTCTTACTTATGCTTTGATTTAAACAGCTTTCATTTTATACCCGCATATCACCTCACCCAAAATGACGAGGTCGTGCGATGACGATGACGACAATGTCGTGCGATGCGTGGGAGAAGGAAAGGAAGGCTGGTAGAGCAATTTGGGAGGCTGTGCAGACACTAAGGCCGCTGAGTCTTACAGGAAGGGTTGCTTGCTCCCACTGAGAGTCGTCCAATGGCAGGTTAAGGACTTTCATCAGCATGGACCTCAGAAGGGTGTCATACACATTTAACTTAGGGCTGCTGTAGGATGGAGAACATCTCAGAAAGTAGGTCAACTTAGGGAGAGACAGGCATCTTGTGAGGAGAAAGAGAGCATCATGGGCATCAATCTTGTCAATCCTGTCTAGCATTCGCTATAGATCAGTGATTTTTGCATCCAGGACTTCCTCGATTGCTCGTGGGCCAATGGGGGCACCCAAGAGAGTGCAGTCCGGTGGCTCGACAACGAGAATTTCTGGAAGAACATTTTGTATTTGCCCAGTGATGTCTGGGTTGCGGGAGATTATTTCACATTTGGACGCATTGAGAATGAGGCCTAAGGCTGCTTCCTGCTCCTGGATTTTCCTTATATCCTCCAAAATGGTTTCCGGGGTTCCAGCGAGAGTGCCATCATCTAGGTACCAGATGTTTAGCTCGCTTGTCAGACTATCAGTGACCTCTTTGATAGCTAGGCAGAAAAGGAGGGGGGCTAAGGGGTCACCTTGTTGGACACCTTCACAGGAGTTTATTTCATGCTCCTATCTATCTATCTATCTATCTATCTATCTATATATATATATATATATATATATATATATATATATATATATATATATATATATATATATATATATATATATATATACATATATATATATATATATATATATATATATATATATATATATATATATATATATATATATATATATATAAATATATATATACATATATACATATATATATATATATATATATATATATATATATATATATATATATATATATATATACATATATATATATACCTAGAAGGGGTACCACCTCTGGTGCAAATGTAGGGACATATATATATTTATATATATATTTATATGTGTCGTACCTAGTAGCCAGAACGCACTTCTCAGCCTACCATGCAAGGCCCGATTTGCCTAATAAGCCGAGTTTTCATGAATTAATTGTTTTCGACAACCTAACCTACCTAACCTAACCTAACCTAACATTTTCGGCTACCTAACCTAACCTATAAAGATAGGTTAGGTTAGGTTAGGTAGGGTTGGTTAGGTTCGGTCATATATCTGCGGTAATTTTAACTCCAATAAAAAAAATTTACCTCATACATAATGAAATGGGTAGCTTAATCATTTCATAAGAAAAAAATTAGAGAAAAGATATTAATTCAGGAAAACTTGGCTTATTAGGCAAATCGGGCCTTGCATAGTAGGCTGAGAAGTGCGTTCTGGCTACTAGGTACGACATATATATATTTATATATATATATATTTATATATATATTTATATATATATATATATATATATATATTTATATATATATATATTTATATATATATTTATATATATATATATTTATACATATATTTATATATATATATGTCGTACCTAGTAGCCAGAACGCACTTCTCAGCCTACTATGCAAGGCCCAATTTGCCTAATAAGCCAAGTTTTCCTGAATTAATATATTTTCTCTAATTTTTTTCTTATGAAATGATAAAGCTACCCATTTCCTTATGTATGAGGTCAATTTTATTTTATTGGAGTTAAAATTAACGTAGATATATGACCGAACCTAACCAACCCTACCTAACCTAACCTAACCTATCTCTATAGGTTAGGTTGGGTTAGGTAGCCGAAAAAGTTAGGTTAGGTTAGGTTAGGTAGGTTAGGTAGTCGAAAAATAATTAATTCATGAAAACTTGGCTTATTAGGCAAATCAGGCCTTGTATAGTAGGCTGAGAAGTGCGTTCTGGCTACTAGGTACGACATATATATATATATATATATATATATATATATATATATATATATATATATATATATATATATATATATATATATATATTTATATATGCGAACAAGCCTGAATGGTCCCCAGGACAATATGCAACTGAAAACTCACACCCCAGAAGTGACTCGAACCCATACTCCCAGGAGCAACGCAACTGGTATGTACAAGACGCCTTAATCCACTTGACCATCACGACTGGACAAAATGAGGAGATAGCCGAGGCTATTTGAACCACCCCGCCGCCGGCACTCGGATAGTAATCTTGGGCATAGCATTTTACCAAATCACCTCATTCTTTGGGGCACACGTGAGGAACACAAATGCGAACAAGCCTGAATGGTCCCCAGGACAATATGCAACTGAAAACTCACACCCCAGAAGTGACTCGAACCCATACTCCCAGGAGCAACGCAACTGGTATGTACAAGACGCCTTAATCCACGTGACCATCACGACAGGACAAAATGAGGTGATACCCAAGGCTATTTGAACCACCCCACCGCCGGCACTCGGATAGTAATCTTGGGCATAGCATTTTACCAAATCTATGAGGCTATCACCTCATTTTGTCCGGTCGTGATGGTCAAGTGGATTAAGGCGTCTTGTACATACCAGTTGCGTTGCTCCTGGGAGTATGGGTTCGAGTCACTTCTGGGGTGTGAGTTTTCAGTTGCATATTGTCCTGGGGACCATTCAGGCTTGTTCGCATTTGTGTTCCTCACGTGTGCCCCAAAGAATGAGGTGATTTGGTAAAATGCTATGCCCAAGATTACTATCCGAGTGCCGGCGGTGGGGTGGTTCAAATAGCCTCGGCTATCACCTCATTTTGTCCGATCGTGATGGTCAAGTGGATTAAGGCGTCTTGTACATACCAGTTGCGTTGCTCCTGGGAGTATGGGTTCGAGTCACTTCTGGGGTGTGAGTTTTCTGTTGCATATTGTCCTGGGGACCATTCAGGCTTGTTCGCATTTGTGTTCCTCACGTGTGCCCCAAAGAATGAGGTGATTTGGTAAAATGCTATGCCCAAGATTACTATCCGAGTGCCGGCGGTGGGGTGGTTCAAATAGCCTCGGCTATCACCTCATTTTGTCCGGTCATGATGGTCAAGGGGATTAAGGCGTCTTGTACATACCAGTTGCGTTGCTCCTGGGAGTATGGGTTCGAGTCACTTCTGGGGTGTGAGTTTTCAGTTGCATATTGTCCTGGGGACCATTCAGGCTTGTTCGCATTTGTGTTCCTCACGTGTGCCCCAAAGAATGAGGTGATTTGGTAAAATGCTATGCCCAAGATTACTATCCGAGTGCCGGCGGTGGGGTGGTTCAAATAGCCTCGGCTATCACCTCATTTTGTCCGGTCGTGATGGTCAAGTGGATTAAGGCGTCTTGTACATACCAGTTGCGTTGCTCCTGGGAGTATGGGTTCGAGTCACTTCTGGGGTGTGAGTTTTCAGTTGCATATTGTCCTGGGGACCATTCAGGCTTGTTCGCATTTGTGTTCCTCACGTGTGCCCCAAAGAATGAGGTGATTTTTTAAAATGCTATGCCCAAGATTACTATCCGAGTGCCGGCGGTGGGGTGGTTCAAATAGCCTCGGCTATCACCTCATTTTGTCCGGTCGTGATGGTCAAGTGGATTAAGGCGCCTTGTACATACCAGTTGCGTTGCTCCTGGGAGTATGGGTTCGAGTCACTTCTGGGGTGTGAGTTCTCAGGTGCATATTGTCCTGGGGACCATTCAGGCTTGTTCGCATTTGTGTTCCTCACGTGTGCCCCAAAGAATGAGGTGATTTGGTAAAATGCTATGCCCAAGATTACTATCCGATTGCCGGCGGTGGGGTGGTTCAAATAGCCTCGGCTATCACCTCATTTTGTCCGGTCGTGATGGTCAAGTGGATTAAGGCGTCTTGTACATACCAGTTGCGTTGCTCCTGGGAGTATGGGTTCGAGTCACTTCTGGGGTGTGAGTTTTCAGTTGCATATTGTCCTGGGGACCATTCAGGCTTGTTTGCATTTGTGTTCCTCACGTGTGCCCCAAAGAATGAGGTGATTTGGTAAAATGCTATGCCCAAGATTACTATCCGAGTGCCGGCGGTGGGGTGGTTCAAATAGCCTGGGCTATCACCTCATTTTGTCCGGTCGTGATGGTCAAGTGGATTAAGGCGTCTTGTACATACCAGTTGCGTTGCTCCTGGGAGTATGGGTTCGAGTCACCTCTGGGGTGTGAGTTTTCAGTTATATATATATATATATATATATATATATATATATATATATATATATATATATATATATATATATATATATATATATATACATATATATATATATATATATATATATATATATATATATATATATATATATATATATATATATATATATATATATATATATATATATATAATTTTTTATTAAACCTAAAAGGGGTACCACCTCTTGTGCAAGTGTAGGGACACAGCCACGGAGAAGAAAATAAAGAGTACTCAGAGAAGACCTTGTGGATCCTCACTGAACACTTTCATCTTGTCTACCACCCTATTCTTTTAGTATGTGTGTAATTTTATTTTAATATTTCATTACACTAAAAGGGTTACAACTTTGGTTACATGCTTTGTACAAGGCTACTCATTACAGGTTCTAGAGTTCCTCCAGCTCTTCAGATGGCAGGCTGGAGCCATGGATGCAGTGAGCATTTCCTCTCTGGATCGCCACACTAAGGCGCTGAAAGTGGAGCAATGGGTCAAAATTGTAGTGGTGATCCAGATCTCTAGATTAAGAGCCCAATACTGTCACCATGGTGACACTGTTGGGCAGCGCCACTCATCCTGTGACTGGACACACCAATACTGTCCATCCCAATACTGTCACTATGAATATAGTGACAGTATTGGGCAGTGCCACTCATCATGTGACTGGACGCACCAATACTGTCCATCCCAATACTGTCACTATGAATATAGTGACAGTATTGGGCAGCGCCACTCATCCTGTGACTGGACACACCAATACTGTCCATCCCAATACTGTCACTATGAATATAGTGACAGTATTGGGCAGTGCCACTCATCATGTGAGTGGACACACCACCATAGGAGCTTGCCAATAGGAAGCAAACCCTTCATCGTTCATCCTGTTACTTGTACCCAGACACAGCTGGGACTTTCTTAACTGTCTCAAGTGAACAGCTTTGCAAACAAAAAAATTAACATTCGTCAACCTTTAAAATTGTACGTTATCTTGCGGGTGCAAAATGGGGAAATATTTTAAGAACAGTATGTATATGTGACAACCACATTTGTCCTGATAATTTTTTTCAAGCTGGAGTTTAAAAGTTCTTGAGAATTTTAGCATTTACGATTTCGTTGGGTAGGCGGTTTCAATGGGGTTCTTAACCCTATGTATTCAAAAGCATCTGTTGTTACTCCTACATTGTGGCTTGTTGAGCTTGAAACCTTTGCTCTTTGTTCGTGTTACATCTGACCTTTTGAAGAAATTGAATGAATCAATATCCTCCAAATTGTTCAGTATTTTATAGGTTTCGCTCTATTACTGTCTCATTTGCATATCTCTAAGCATATAGATTAGATTTAGATTTAGATTAGATTTTCAATTCAGGTAAAGGTACATACATTGCAGATGAGTTACAAAGGGAAAGACAAGGGCTAGCGTCCACTAGCTCTATTGGAATAGAAACATCTGCAAGACAAGTGTGGGCAAAAATTCAGATAGCTAAGGGGACAGAGCCCGGCCTGCGGCTCACAACGACCCCCAGGGTAAGGCTGAAGAACTAATACACAAGTTGAGTGATGCAGCATCATCCTCCTCCCTTCCTGCATAAGTAAGCAGGGAACAGCTCCTCCGACAAAATGACAGAAGGATTAGGATAACAAGAGCACAATCTAGTGATGACGAGTATGAGGAACCAATCACAGCCCAGGAAGTAAAGGGGGCTATGAAAAGGATAAAATTACAGCACCTGGTGAGGATGGCATCACCTACGACATACTCAATGCACCGGTGAAGTGTCTGGGAACTCAATACTCCACCTGTTTAACAAGTCATTCCTAAGTGGAGTGTTGCCCACACAATGGAAACATGCAATATTTGTTCCCATACCGAAACCCAATGACCCTGGCAATTACAGACCTATCAGTCTCATGTCATGCACTTGCAACATGTTCGAAAGGATCATCCGAAACCGACTATTGCACAAAATACGCAGGTTAGGGGATGTGGGTCAATGGATTTGTAAAAGGACGGAGCACAGCAAATTGTATAGTTAATTATCTGCCTAATGACACAGCTAAGTACTCCCAATAAACTCTCTCCTTGGGGCAAATATTTTAAATTTAAAATACAATACCTAAAGCCACTAATACGCATAGCGTTTCGGCCAAATATATACGAAGTAAAACCCAAACAAAAACCCAATACAGCAGAGTAGGACCCATAAAAGATGAGACTAACAATGCAACCCGTCCTCGACTCTAGTCCATTACAACCAGCGGTCGACCCCACAGACGCATTCATAAATTTTAACATGCTGTTCATTCAAAACGGGAATTTTCTCAAGTATAAATTAATATTATAATATATTGGCATATTGTGTATATATATGTATAGGATAGGTTAGGTCAGGTGTTTAGGTTCTGTTGGCGTTTATTTGTATCTGTAGTACGTGGGTGAAGCATTGATAGTGTTGTGATTCGAACAAAATTCGTCAGTGAAGCACTTGTTCCGGATATGTTCGAACGTCAGCAGTTGTAAGTTGTGTGTAAACCGCTTTTCATTCATAAACAGGGGGTTTGGCGGGTGCATGGAATCACTTTTGGATCTTTGTTTGGAGGACGGGCTGAACAATGTTAAGTTGCACAATAAAAGGGCAGCAAACACACTGAACGAATACTTTACATCAGTGTTCACACTAGAAAGCTTGAATGACATCCTATCACCCACACAAATGTTTGTCGGAGGTAAAGAGAATGAATTAAGGGAAATACCAATTACACGCTACACAATCAGGAAGAGCATTGACAAACTAAAAGACTCAAAAGCCCAAAGTGTGAATGTATTTCAGTCCCAAGTCGTAAAGGAACTGAACTGGCAAATTCACTATGTTTGTCAGTGAAACTCCTTTTCAGAAAATCCCTGGACCATGGAATAGTTGAAGGTGATAATGAGACCTTACTAAGTGATCTAAATGAACTTCAAAAATGGTCAGATGACTGACAAATGCTTTTTAATGTCGATAAATGCTAGCCCTTACATGTGGGCCACAACAATCCACTTCAGAACTACCAAATTGACAGCACTACCTCACAACAGATAGATGAAGGAAAGGGCGTTTGAGTCAGAATGCATCATTTCGCTTTCTCGCCATGCCCTCTGGCTGGGGGGATTGGTGCCCTGAAGCTACATCAACACCCTATACCCCCCGGAAGTGGCAAGAAGAGTTAGGGGACAATAATATTGCTCAACAAGTGGAAGAGGTAATTAAAAAAAATCATACCAGAGCTTCATCTCTCGTATCAGGAATGGATGAGGGCCATTAGGGTAACAACACTGCAGACCAGGCATGACAGGGCGGATCTCATAGAAACCCATAAAATACTAAATTTGGAGGATGTCAATCCGGAGAGTTTTTTCAAAAGGTCAGACGTAACACGAACGAGGAGCAACGGGTTCAAGCTCAAGAAACCACAATGTAGGACAGAAAACCAAAGATGCTTTCACCCATAGGGTTGTAAACCCGTGGAATCGCTTACCCGCACATGGCATAACTCTGTTTGGTATTAAAATGCTGTAGCGAGTAATCCTTATACTCGCTCCATTATCTCATTATCTTAATAGCATAACTAATTAGCACTAATTACAGAAGCTACAATCCTTTCCCCAATTACAGGTAATACTCTTCTCAGCTTGTTGGAGGGAGCTGAGGTGTAATCACCATATAAGCAAGCGATATGAGGAATGGAGGACAGTACAATTTCCACATTCAACAATGTAGCACTCGGCGTGTACAGTTATAATCGACCCAAGACGCTACAGCTTCGACACAGAGCAGACAGCAGATTACGACCGCATCGAGCCGCCACGCTCTCGCTCCCCGAGTTCAGACACTCACAATTTGCCATTTGCCATTATCTTAATTATTGTACATGTGCTTGGGGTTCTACTACCCAAAATCATGCATGTCCCCTAATTATGCCATACAAATCTGCTATTGGAACTTTTACCTGAATAAACATTTAATATTCTTTATGTAAAGTAGTACTGTTAATTTAGTACTTGTGACGTGGATTGTTATGGCCCATATACAAGATCTTGCATTTAATTATAATTTACATTATAATTTGATGATGTGGTTTGTAATATTTTCATCTATGTTATTGGTATATATGACAAAACCTCATGTAAATCAGGTAGGTAGGTAGGTGTGTGGCAGTCCGTCTAATTACCCAAAGCTTCTTAGTACAGTATACGTAAGTAATGAAACACTACGATATATTTACTCACTATATTGTTGGTGCTGAATGTAGAACATCATGAAAAAAAAACTTATTTTTACTCTAAACTAACAGAATTTTATAGCAAAATTGGAATCATCTAATTACCCAAAGCCACAACATTCTCTCTTTAGCGCATTTATTATGCACCCTATACCCATCTTGTGAGCCGAAGTGGAAAGAGATACAGAGGCTTATTTATTGTCATGTTCCTGCATGCCAATGTGAGAAGGAATCCACAACATTTTTATATTTACCCTCTTGCTAAGTATTCTTATATATCTATGTCTAGCTTCCAAGACAAGCACGTTATTACATGATTGCAAACTGTTTATTGCTCGTAGTGAAGAAAGGGAGTCAGAAATAATTAAGCTGTCTACTTCAATGTTGTCAATAATTTCGAGTGCTACCAGGCTTAGAATGTAGACTTCCTGTGTTGAACTGCGAGTTAAGTTTCGTATAATTTCGTTATAAAATATGATTATTTCAGAGTAAAAATGTGTATTTCCATGTTCTACATTCAGTACCAACATTATAGTGAGTAAATATATCATATTTCTTCATTACTTACGTAATGCTAGGAAGCATCATCTCAAATGAAGTAGTTTCCTGAACCTACTGGGCCGTCATATCTACACTTGAAACTTTGTACAGAGTCTGCCTCCACAACATCACTTCCTGATGCATTCCATTTGTCAACTACTGATACTAAAAAAGTTTTCTGTATCTCATTTGGGCACTCATTTTTCATGTTTACCTTTTTTTTGTGTGTGTGTGTGTTTTGAAGGAAAGCAAAGAAATTGCACATAACTACAACTACAATTTATTTAATAAGCATTTCTAAACTAAACAAAACTTTGAGGGTAATTAATAAAAATAAAAACTAATTTGAAAACAAATCTTTCTTGAGCAACATAGGGATGCAAAATTAACATGACGATGATTTGGGCAAAGAACATTTGCCAACCCAGGGGTAGAGAATACTTGTTATTTTCTCTTTGCTTTGCTACTTAAAGCTACTCAAATCAAAGGGAAGGGTGTTTCTTCCATTTCTTTGTTGTCAGTCTGTGACTCAATACTGACTACACTGTTGTCACTGTCGGTCTCGGAATCCTCGGAATCTTGACTGTCTGTTTGAAATTTGTTGTACTCTACTTCCCTGTCTTCAGAAAACAGGTTAGTTGCCTCAAATAGTTTAATTTGATATAATTTTTTCATATTTAGCAAGAGGGCCGTAAGTCCACTGGTTACATGCTGGAATGATGACGTCTTTATTGAGTATTTACCCTGTTCCTGTAAAACAAACACACATCATTATTTCAGACATTTTTTAAATTAAATGTTTGTTTTCCTAACAAGTATTTCATTTAAACTTTAACCAGTAAAAGTGATAATGAAAATATATTACAATTCGTGTCTACAAAATGTTTTTACTAATTTTACTTAGCTTAGACACAAACAACAAAGATTAAACTACCTGTTAAAATAATTACCAAGTAGCTATAATGAAATAACATTTATTTCAGTGGAGTAATTAAGTTAATATTGATACCTGATACTAACTTCAATTATCCAAGAGGGTGGAGCACTTTTGTTTTGTACATCATCTAGTCTTTGTGTTATCTCTTCAAGCTTTTTTCTGTGGAAATCCAAGTAACTTTTCATTTCCAGTTGAATGACATTTTGTTTTTCCATAGTCCTGTTGTACATATGCAGCTTTTCTGCAGCATTTCTCTTTTCTTGAAGAGTAACTTAAAATATTCAAAAATAAAATATAAAGTAAATTATTTAATAAGGAACATGAACAAATCTGTCATTGTAGGATGCATGTATTATGCAACAACAATGCAATTATATGTAATCATTTTTAAGGTATCTTGTTAATATTATTATCTTAAAAATATAAATTAGGCATGGACTTCCATTTGCCCATTACCATAATGAGTAAGTTTGAATTAACATGTTAGTAGCTAACAATATTTATCCTCATTGACAAGGCCAATATGCACAGAAAAATAACCAAATATACTTACCATTATCAGTTGGGTGAGGAGTGCCATTATACCATGGAAAGTGGCCCTCTTCAGCAATGTCCACACTAAGTTTTTCTATATTGTCTTCATTGTAGACCGCTATCAGTTCCCTCAACTTTTTCTTGTCTGCTTCAATCTTTGCACGGTATCGTGATCTCATTTTGCTTGAAACTGAAAGAAACACTTTGTTACTAGTAAATAAGATTATAGTTGATAAATTTGTTTTGTATATACTTAGTAGTGAATACCTACACAAAAGTAGCAGAACACACTACATAAATATTTGCCAAGCACTTTTTTTTAACAAGCTTAGGTATACACAGCAATGTGCTGCTATCCTATTATGTATGAAAGACCACAGTGTAGATCAAAAACCTCACAGGACAGCCAGTCATACATGGAATCTGGAGAGAATATGAAATGTAAGGCTGATCTATTAGCCTCCACTAACAAAATCGGGGTACAGCACAAGAATATCTTCCAATATTCCTGAGTGTATGAAGTAATAACAAAACTCAAAGTACATCATACCATTTGTTCTGAAGTCATTGATAACAGGGCAATCACATATATAGTGATAGACAGTATGTCCTAGCTTTTGTTCACATAGTTTACAACTGGAATGATTTCCATTGGCAGATTCATTACCTGCAGGCACCTACCATACATATTGATATATCAACTTAATTTTGGCAATTACCTATAATTACATAGGACAACACCTAAGTGAGATGGTATCCATACAAATCTACCTGAGAAATAAATGACATTAGATGTGTTTAGATAAAAAAAAAAGTCATTGTTTTCTTGAAGTATTTTACAAACACTAAAAGATTTCTGTTTGTTTTATCAGTCCCTAACTTATACATAAGCTTTAACATACCTGCTACACTGGATATCTTGGTTCTGGGATTATCACTGGGATTTCTTGGTTCTAATTGAGTCACATACTAACTCTATCCCCCTTTGAACATCATTTTGAGAAACTGATCTGTTGAGAATAGAGGATACTGTTTACTATAATGTTTACTAAATTCAAACATGTAAAGACCCTGATTAATTAAAAAAAAAAATTAACTTAAATTTTTAGGCAATGGTCACAATGGCATTTTATGATGGCTGACAATTACTGTACAAGAACTAAACAATTAAAATAATAAAGAAATGTTTTGGCAATTTTATGATTTATGGTACTGCATTGATTTTACAGTACAATAACCTTGTTAAAATATATAAGAGTATTTCAAAACAGTGTTTCTTACTATATATTTTACAAGCAAACCTTTTATTTAAACTCTGGGCTAAGTTGGTTAACTCGGCAATCCAGATGAGAAGTTGTTTTTCATCAAGAGATAAGTCAGCTAACTCCTTTCTTATTAACTCTGCAGCTTCTTTTGCCTATCAACAGGAGGAAAAACTGCCCAGTTAGTATAATAAATGTTGCAATTTTTATTTAATATTTGATATTACAAAAAAAAAATCAATCCTTACGAGCCTAACTGCTGATGAAGGCTGTTTAATGGCAGTAAATGTTATTTTTATTTTTATTTTTGAATGTTTTTTTTTTCCTGTGCACTTATATTAGTGATTCATGATCATTGTTGCATATATTCAATGAATAAAGCAAATTATTTGCCTTACAAAATCTTGAAGCTAGAACACGAGCTAAAGAGTCATGTTTACGTTGGTTCCAAAAAAATGAAGATTCACTAAGTTCTTCTTCACGCTCTGAAAAAAGGGACAAAAAATAACTCCCTTCAATGAATATGTAAAATGAAAATAATTCACTTTTATGCAGGCGATGAGTCACAATAACGTGGCTAAAGTATGTAGACCAGACCACTCACTAGAAGGTGAAGGGACGACGACGTTTCGGTCCGTCCTGGACCATTCTCAAGTCAATTGTGATGAGGAAGTAGAGACAGGCAATAAATAGGCTAGAGAGAGCTGAGGAGCAAAGTAAGGTGTATTTTAGGGGATAGTAATAATAATAAGAGCTGCAGAGGGCCTATTGGCCCATACGAGGCAGCTCCTATTATAACCACCAAATGAGAAGGAGATAGGAATAAGAAGACGATAGCAAGGGAGCGTAGGAGAAGACAATGAACAGAAAAAAGGGAGAAGAGAGAAAGAAAAGGAAAGAGAAAGAAAAGATAGATAAATGGAAGGGGTAGGCTTATGTTAGGTCACGTTTGTTAGAAAGATTACAGCATTTGAGTATATACTGTGAAAGGGAAGAGTCCACAGCAACAAAGCCAGGACTCAAGTTCATGTTAGGTACATTGTGTATTAGAGCCGATTCAACAAGACGGCGTCTGTGGAGAGTAGAGGCAGGAAAGATTATTTTGGAGGAAGACCAATCTATGGTATGATTAGAATCCCTCACATGGCAGAAGGGAGCATTGTTAGTGTCTGCAGACTTGACACTTCTCTTGTGTTCTTTAAGTCTGTCATTCAGTGTACAGCCAGTTTCGCCAAAGTATCGTACAAGATAAACAGGAAATAAAATAGACACCAGCAGCAGGAGGAGCATTTTTTTTATTTTTTTTTTAGGAGCACTGTGAACTAGATTGCTACGAAGTGTGTTAGTTTGTTGGTGTGTTAGTTAGTTCTTATTCCTATCTCCTTCTCATTCAGTGGTTATAATAGCAGCTGCCTCGTATGGGCCAATAGGCCATCTGCAGCTCTTATTATTATTACTATCCCCTAAAATACACCTTACTTTGCTCCTCAGCTCTCTCTAGCCTATTTATTGCCTGTCTCTACTTCCTCATCACAATTGACTTGAGAATGGTCCAGGACGGACTGAAACGTCGTCATCCCTTCACCTTCTAGTGTGTGGTCTGGTCAACATTCACTTTTATACTATCTATAATTTACTTGCTATATTAATCAAATCCAATTCATATACACAAAGTTGTAGGGTGACACCAGGTGTTGCTAGTTACTGAAGTCATCTTCATTACACATAATAAATATCACTAACAAGTTTTAATAGATTATACCTTCCTCATTGTAACAATGCACTATAAACTAACCGGCTTTCAACATGCTTTTGGTGGTACTGTTGTACCGCGACATATAGCTGAAAATTTGCTCGGTTTCTTCACCTGTGGTCACACCACTTCCGTGCTGCCAGCGTCCTCCATACAAGACCTATAATTAAGATGTAACACACTGTAAAATAATTACAAGGAAAGAATATTAGTCGATTGCTCAAAAATTTAATTATGACTAAATACTTTATTCTGATTAATAGCTTTTTAACCCTAAAATAACGTTACATTTATACCCGTTATTTTGACAAATGATAATTATTTACCTGGCAATACCATGCATGTGCTTTTGCATGCAAAACACCTAGGAACGGCTTTGTCTCCAGTAGGGTGAATTTCTTATTTTTTTCTTCAACTTTCAGGGCCCATGGCCAGTACTGTACTGGCATATGATGTCCTGGCAGATGTACTTGGCACTTTTGAAGTAATTTATATGGAGATATACGATTCGTTTCGTGCCGCTTTCCACAACGAGACACCACAATTTTGGCTGTTCTGCAAATCAAATGTAAATGATATATATTTTATATATATATCATATATATTATATATTTATATAATATATAATATATATATATATATATATATATATATATATATATATATATATATATATTTATATATATATATATATATATATATATATATATATATATATATATATATATATATATATATTATATAAATACAGTATATATAAAATATATAATAAATAATGAAAAGAACCTAACCTGATGGGTTATATAAAAGTGATATAGACCAACAGAAATATAGCATCTTACTCAATATGGCTTCAGACCCCAAAAATCACCATTTATATGGTGCATGTAGCTCTTGACAAACGTTGAGTACTCTATGTTTTACTTGTTGACTTGCCTGTGGGTTAAAAAAACCTAACTACTTGTTATAATATATATATATTAACTCTGTAAACTGTAAGACATCATGACTGTCTTTTCCCAATGGTGTAGTGGGTTAAGACACTCGCCTGGCGTTTCGCGAGCGCTTTGTCCTGGGTTTGTATCCTGGCCTTGGAAGATTTACTGGGCATCAACCCTTAACTATGCCCCCCCCCCTGTTTACCCAACAGTAAAATGGGTACCTGGTTGTTAATGGATTTGGTGGGGTCATATTCTGGGGAACATAGGATTAACGACTTGCTTGAAACACTATGCGTGCTAGTGGCTGTACAAGAATGTAAAAAGTCTTGTATATATAAATAAAAATATAAAATCTATGTACAGTTTACAAAGTCTGTACAAGTAATATTTACCTTTGTTTTTAAGCTCTCTATATGGTTAAGGTGATTTGTCACATCATTGTCAGCAGCAAAGACACTCTGAATAATATGATTCCCTCAATCCTCTGAAAGAAAAAAATGACAGTATTTACATAATTTACATTGATTTGTTTTCAATTTTGATGATTGTGTAAATATATATTACTTAATGTTGTAATACATGAATAACGCTATTATGTATTGCATGTAAGAATTTTTCATATATTGATATATTTACATAACGAATAATGTATTGTGATATATAAGTTGCCCTAATAGAAATGTATTAATTGTTGAAAAATTACAATTTATCTTACAAAAGGAAAATTATTTAAGAACTGTACCTTCCAACTTTTTCATATCGGAATAACTTTTTGTTACCATCAATATGTATGGCAAATGGGTTAGTATGACAAGCAGGGCACACGGTCTTATTGTAGCTTTGGACATTTGCAAGTTCATACTGCATAAATCTCCACTCCTGGAATGTTCTTTTAGCAGCTTCAAAGTTGATGCAACCATCCTGAAATATATACTGAATATAGAATTTGCATGGATTAGCCCCATATATTGGGGGAGTGGGTAGCACAAGTTATAGTGCAAGATTGAACAACTACGTTCCCAGCCTAGTACTGGGAACCTGGTTCCCAGCCTAATACTGGGAACCTTGTTCCCAGCGTAGTGCTGGGAACCTAGTTCCCAGCACTAGGCCCAGATGTGGCTAAGCCATGCAAGTTGCATGAGTTAGCCATATATATTGGGGGAGTGGGTAGCACAAGTAACAGTGCAAGTTTGAAGAACTACGTAGGAAACTATAAGGATGAAATTAATGCTTTTTAGTTTTACTTTTGAATAATGTTTTGAACAGCTGGACAGCTTTTAATTCAATAAAGAGTTTACCAATTAGGAGCAATAACCAATTACTTTACTTGCATAGAGAGTTTGCACAGATTTAGTTTGACTCGGGGGATATCAGAGAGATATTGATTTCTGGTGTGGTGATTATGGGATCCTTTACATCTATCAAGGAAGAGTTTCAGATCAGGATGTGCATTTAGGAACAAGGTTTCGTACATGTAAGTGGCACAAGAGAATGTGTGGAGTGGGTTCATATTTTTATGTATTATTATATATACAGTTTAATGTATACAGGTACTTACATTACATATATAAAATTAATAAATACTTACTCTTCCATTATGAGAGCCAAGCGCTTGGAGCGCTAATAACAAGGATTTCATTGATCAACCGGGGCTGTTCCTTTTAAGGAAATGCCAGTTGTTCAGGAGTTTGGTGCTGATGAATGTGTTACTTTTCCTGGCTGATGAGCAGAAGTATCCACCATCATACAACATCTTAGCATCTGCAGGAAGGCTGTATCCACACTCTTGACACTCAAATATAGGCAGATAAAGGTCATACCTGCCTAGAAAGCTTAGTTTTAGTATTTATTCCTAAAATAAAGCAGCTTAATTTGAATCTTTTGTAAAACTCATCTCCATCACTGAATGGATATGTTTGTGTCTCAAAGATTGAAGTCCACATGCTTGGGTATGGGTATCGTCACTAGAACTTCAGTGATGCTACTATATTCAGTGATGCAAATACTCAAAGATTTATGTGTTCAAACTTAATATTAAATAAAATATACCTGAGAGCATTATGAAAGTACACATGATGTCAGAACTCTTTATGTTAAGGTTACAGTCTTTACAGTTACAGGAAATTTTTGGCACAGGAACTGGCACAACAGGTTCTGAATAAGAAAATAATAATAAACTTAGCAAAGATTGCATATTTAAATAATATTCAGTAAGTCAAATGCCATAAAAATTGATTTGCTTATTGAGTAAAAAATTTATTTATTTTTTCTTTCAATATTTTGGTACTTATATTGTAAAGGCTTGGTAAAAAGAAAAGTTTTCATATGTAAAGAATTTTTTGGTTTACATACGCCAGTCAGTAAATGTTACATTAAGGTCAACAGTCACAGTTGGTGGCAATGCTTCATAATATCCACTGGCCCAGGAAAACCTATCATGGAATGGGTTTAAAAAATGTTTCTTTCATATCACAGTGGTAGCAGAATAGGCGATGACAATCTTCACATTTGATGCTGGCTTCAATCATACATTTGAAGCATTTTGTGTCTGTCAAATGAAAATATTTGAAAACATATGTTCAAAAATATCGCATCTTTGTCAAAAAAGACTTCTGTACAGTTTCAGATCATGCAGAATTAGAAAAAAAATATGGTCTATAAGTATACATAAACATTTTTCATTAGTGATAAAATGCTTCAGGTATATTTAAAACGAAGTATCCACTCTCTATTCAAAAAATATAACTAAAAAAAATGCAAATATAATAAGTTGTAATGTAAACTGATATGCTGATGTAAATAGACAATATGCTTATAAGTATTGTGTATGTACCTTCAACTGGAACAGCGTGCCTACACACGTCCCACTCAAATAGAACTGACCGACTATCTTCCCAAGAAATTTCAGCCTTCATTCTTCTTTGCTGCAATTGAGAAATCTTCACTTGCGATTCTTGGATTTTTTTTATTTCTGCAGCAAGTTCGGCAGCGGCTGAAATTATTATACTTTAATTATAATCTTACACTGATTTTTAGACTATCTTCTTTAGCTATTTTCAATTTCACTCAAACTCTAAGTCAATATTTTGACCAAAAAATATTTGTATATATAAATTTAAATAATTATATATATATATATACAGTATTTATAATTTATAATAATATTTTTCAAATGTGTTTATAATATTACCCCTTTATCCATTTATCTACAACCATATTTATTCATCTATCTATACACCCTTGACAGGACATTTGCATCAGGAATGACTATGAAAATGGCCTAAGGGTCTTTATAAGGCATTTAACTTAAGCCTACTATGATCCACCCTACATACATCAAGGACCCAAGTCCTTTCCCCTGCAATTTCAAAGAGGATAGCCATATATATATATATATATATATATATATATATATATATATATATATATATATATATATTTAAGGCACAACTCTTCTAAACACGAGAGTGAAGTATACAACTTTAGAACACTTTCCCACCAGGAGACTCGAACCCTAGCAAGCACAGAAGCCTTCCAGCAACTGGCATAACAGGTACGCCTTAACCCGCTCCACCACCAGCTCAGACCTGAGCTGAGCTGGTGGTGGAGCGGGTTAAGGCGTACCTGTTATGCCAGTTGCTGGAAGGCTTCTGTGCTTGCTAGGGTTCGTGTCTCCTGGTGGGAAAGTGTTCTAAAGTTGTATATATATATATATATATATATATATATATATATATATATATATATATATATATATATATATATATATATATATATATATATATATATATATATATAGCCTATATATATATATATATATATATATATACATATATATATATATATATATATATATATATATATATATATATATATATATATATATATATCCCAAGAGCACTAGAGCAAGTGAGGGGTCATTTTTACGTTTTTTCATCAAGTCCCTGTTAATATGGGAGAACACTGTGTCTATGCTTAGGGCACAACTCTCCTAAACACAAGAGTGAAGTATACAACTTTAGAACACTTTCCCACCAGGAGACTCGAACCGTAGCCAGCACAGAAGTGGGTTAAGGCGTATCAGTTATGCCAGTTGCTGGAAGGCTTCTGTGCTGGCTAGGGTTCGAGTCTCCTGGTGGGAAAGTGTTCTAAAGTTGTATACTTCACTCTCGTCTTTAGGAGAGTTGTGCCTTAAGCATAGACACAGTGTTCTCCCATATTAACAGGGACTTGATGAAAAAACGTAAAAATGACCCCTCACTTGCTCTAGTGCTCTTGGGAGATGGTTGTCTTTGGAGTGTATAAATACTCCGAAATTACCATATATATATATATATATATATATATATATATATATATATATATATATATATATATATATATATATATATATATATATATATATATATATTTATATATATATATATATATATATATATATATATATATATATATATATATATATATATATATATACATATATATATATAAATATATATATATATATATATATATATATATATATATATATATATATATATATATATATATATATATATATATATATATATATACATATATATATATAAATATATATATATATATATATATATATATATATATATATATATATGGAATTTTTTTTTAAATAATAACAAATGTGACATAACATCAAAGTTTTCAGGTAACACTTCAACAGCAGCAGCACCAGGAGACTCTGCAATTACAGAATTGCCATTGCCAGGCAATAAATTAAGGTATGTATATATATATATATATATATATATATATATATATATATATATATATATATATATATATATATATATATATATATATATATGTCGTACCTAGTAGCCAGAACGCACTTCTCAGCCTACTATGCAAGGCCCGATTTGCCTAATAAGCCAAATTTTCATGAAATAATTGTTTTTCGACTACCTAACCTACCTAACCTAACCTAACCTAACATTTTCGGCTACCTAACCTAACCTAACCTATAAAGATAGGTTAGGTTAGGTTAGGTAGGGTTGGTTAGGTTCGGTCATATATCTACGTTAATTTTAATTCAAATAAAATAAAATTGACCTCATACATAATGAAATGGGTAGCTTTATCATTTCATAAGAAAAAAATTAGAGAAAATATATTAATTCAGGAAAACTTGACTTATTAGTCAAATCAGGCCTTGCATAGTAGGCTGAGAAGTGCGTTCTGGCTACTAGGTACGACATATATATATATATATATATATATATATATATATATATATATATATATATATATATGCAAACAAGCCTGAATGGTCCCCAGGACTATATACAACTGAAAACTCACACCCCAGAAGTGACTCGAACCCATACTCCCACAACTGGTATGTACAGGGACGCCTTAATCCGCTTGACCATCACGACCGGACATAAGGAAGTGATAGCCGAGGCTATTTGAACCACTTCCCCGCCGGCACTCGGATGGTAATCTTGGGCATAGCATTTTATCAAATCACCTCATTCTTTGGGGCACACGTGAGGAACACAAATGCAAACAAGCCTGAATGGTCCCCAGGACTATATACAACTGAAAACTCACACCCCAGAAGTGACTCGAACCCATACTCCCACAACTGGTATGTACAGGGACGCCTTAATCCGCTTGACCATCACGACCGGACATAAGGAAGTGATAGCCGAGGCTATTTGAACCACTTCCCCGCCGGCACTCGGATGGTAATCTTGGGCATAGCATTTTATCAAATCACCTCATTCTTTGGGGCACACGTGAGGAACACAAATGCAAACAAGCCTGAATGGTCCCCAGGACTATATACAACTGAAAACTCACACCCCAGAAGTGACTCGAACCCATACTCCCACAACTGGTATGTACAGGGACGCCTTAATCCGCTTGACCATCACGACCGGACATAAGGAAGTGATAGCCGAGGCTATTTGAACCACTTCCCCGCCGGCACTCGGATGGTAATCTTGGGCATAGCATTTTATCAAATCACCTCATTCTTTGGGGCACACGTGAGGAACACAAATGCAAACAAGCCTGAATGGTCCCCAGGACTATATACAAGACTATATACAGGACTATATATATATAGTTGTATATAGTCCTGGGGACCATTCAGGCTTGTTTGCATTTGTGTTCCTCACGTGTGCCCCAAAGAATGAGGTGATTTGATAAAATGCTATGCCCAAGATTACCATCCGAGTGCCGGCGGGGAAGTGGTTCAAATAGCCTCGGCTATCACTTCCTTATGTCCGGTCGTGATGGTCAAGCGGATTAAGGCGTCCCTGTACATACCAGTTGTGGGAGTATGGGTTCGAGTCACTTCTGGGGTGTGAGTTTTCAGTTGTATATAGTCCTGGGGACCATTCAGGCTTGTTTGCATTTGTGTTCCTCACGTGTGCCCCAAAGAATGAGGTGATTTGATAAAATGCTATGCCCAAGATTACCATCCGAGTGCCGGCGGGGAAGTGGTTCAAATAGCCTCGGCTATCACTTCCTTATGTCCGGTCGTGATGGTCAAGCGGATTAAGGCGTCCCTGTACATACCAGTTGTGGGAGTATGGGTTCGAGTCACTTCTGGGGTGTGAGTTTTCAGTTGTATATAGTCCTGGGGACCATTCAGGCTTGTTTGCATTTGTGTTCCTCACGTGTGCCCCAAAGAATGAGGTGATTTGATAAAATGCTATGCCCAAGATTACCATCCGAGTGCCGGCGGGGAAGTGGTTCAAATAGCCTCGGCTATCACTTCCTTATGTCCGGTCGTGATGGTCAAGCGGATTAAGGCGTCCCTGTACATACCAGTTGTGGGAGTATGGGTTCGAGTCACTTCTGGGGTGTGAGTTTTCAGTTGTATATAGTCCTGGGGACCATTCAGGCTTGTTTGCATTTGTGTTCCTCACGTGTGCCCCAAAGAATGAGGTGATTTGATAAAATGCTATGCCCAAGATTACCATCCGAGTGCCGGCGGGGAAGTGGTTCAAATAGCCTCGGCTATCACTTCCTTATGTCCGGTCGTGATGGTCAAGCGGATTAAGGCGTCCCTGTACATACCAGTTGTGGGAGTATGGGTTCGAGTCACTTCTGGGGTGTGAGTTTTCAGTTGTATATAGTCCTGGGGACCATTCAGGCTTGTTTGCATTTGTGTTCCTCACGTGTGCCCCAAAGAATGAGGTGATTTGATAAAATGCTATGCCCAAGATTACCATCCGAGTGCCGGCGGGGAAGTGGTTCAAATAGCCTCGGCTATCACTTCCTTATGTCCGGTCGTGATGGTCAAGCGGATTAAGGCGTCCCTGTACATACCAGTTGTGGGAGTATGGGTTCGAGTCACTTCTGGGGTGTGAGTTTTCAGTTATATATATATATATATATATATATATATATATATATATATATATATATATATATATATATATATATATATGTCGTACCTAATAGCCAGAACGCACTTCTCAGCCTACTATTCAAGGCCCGATTTGCCTAATAAGCCAAGTTTTCATGAATTAATGTTTTTTCGTCTACCTAACCTACCTAACCTAACCTAACCTAGCTTTTTTTGGCTACCTAACCTAACCCTACCAATAAATACAGGTTAGGTTAGGTTAGGTAGGGTTGGTTAGGTTCGGTCATATATCTACGTTAATTTTAACTCCAATAAAAAAAAATTCACCTCATACATAGAGAAAAGGGTTGCTTTATCATTTCATAAGAAAAAAATTATAGTAAATATATTAATTCAGGAAAACTTGGCTTATTAGGCAAATCGGGCCTTGAATAGTAGGCTGAGAAGTGAGTTCTGGCTACTAGGTACGACATATATATATATATATATATATATATATATATATATATATATATATATATATATATATATATATATATGTCGTACCTAGTAGCCAGAACGCACTTCTCAGCCTACTATGCAAGGCCCGATTTGCCTAATAAGCCAAATTTTCATGAATTAATGTTTTTTCGACTACCTAACCTACCTAACCTAACCTAACCTAACTTTTTCGGCTACCTAACCTAACCTAACCTATAAGGTTAGGTTAGGTTAGGTAGGGTTGGTTAGGTTCGGTCATATATCTACGTTAATTTTTACTCAAATAAAAAAAATTGACCTCATACATAATGAAATAGTTAGCTTTATCATTTCAAAAGAAAAAAATTAGAGAAAATATATTAATTCAGGAAAACTTGGCTTATTAGGCAAATCGGGCCTTGCATAGTAGGCTGAGAAGTTAGTTCTGGCTACTAGGTATGACATATATATATATATATATATATATATATATATATATATATATATATATATATATATATATATATATATATATATATATATATATATACTATTAAATATGACCGAAAAAGTAAGATTAATAATTCTAACACGAATTTTCTCAATCTTTCGTACATTTCTTTTCACGGTTGGAGGTAAATCAAAAATCAATTCTCCAAAATTCTTTTTTATTTCTAGTCTGACGCGACACGAGCGCGTTTCGTAAAACTTATTACATTTTCAAAGACTTTAGTTCACAAATACACAATTGAATAGAACTTACGCATCTCCGATTTTATATCTACATTTGAGTGAGGTGGAAGGGGTGATGTGGCATTAACACAAGACAGAACAAGAAGTGGTATTAATAGGGTATTAATTTCATCAACACAAGACAGAACACGAAACAATGGATATTGAATAGAAGTGTTTGTAGAAAGCCTATTGGTCCATATTTTTTGATGCTTCTATATTGGCGTGGAGTCTTGAGGTGGGTAGAATATAGTTGTGCAATAATTGGCTGTTGATTGCTGGTGTTGACTTCTTGATGTGTAGTGCCTCGCAAACGTCAAGCCGCCTGCTATCGCTGTATCTATCGAAGATTTCTGTGTTCTTTACTAGGATTTCTCTGGCAATGGTTTGGTTGTGGGAAGAGATTATATGTTCCTTAATGGAGCCCTGTTGCTTATGCATCGTTAAACGCCTAGAAAGAGATGTTGTTGTCTTGCCTATATACTGGGTTTTTTGGAGTTTACAGTCACCAAGAGGGCATTTGAAGGCATAGACGACGTTAGTCTCTTTTAAAGCGTTCTGTTTTGTGTCTGGAGAGTTTCTCATGAGTAGGCTGGCCGTTTTTCTAGTTTTATAGTAAATCGTCAGTTGTATCCTCTGATTTTTGTCTGTAGGGATAACGTTTCTATTAACAATATCTTTCAGGACCCTTTCCTCCGTTTTATGAGCTGTGGAAAAGAAGTTCCTGAAAAATAGTCTAATAGCGGGTATAGGTGTTGTGTTAGTTGTCTCTTCAGAGGTTGCATGGCTTTTCACTTTCCTTCATATGATGTCTTCGACGAAACCATTGGAGAAGCCGTTATTGACTAGGACCTGCCTTACCCTACAGAGTTCTTCGTCGACTTGCTTCGATTCTGAGCTGTGGCTGAGAGCACGGTCGACATATGCGTTAACAACACTCCTCTTGTACCTATCTGGGCAGTCGCTTTTGGCATTTAGGCACATTCCTATGTTCGTTTCCTTAGTGTAGACTGCAGTGTGGAAACCTCCGCTCTTTTCCATGACTGTTACATCTAGAAAGGGCAGCATCCCATCCTTTTCCATCTCGTAAGTGAAACGCAGCACGGAACTCTGCTCAAATGCCTCCTTCAGCTAATGCAGATGTCTGACATCAGGTACCTGTGTAAAAATGTCGTCAACATACCTGCAGTATATGGCCGGTTTCAAGTTCATGTCGACTAAGACTTTTTGCTCGATGGTACCCATGTAGAAGTTTGCAAACAGAACACCTAGGGGAGAACCCATGGCGACCCCATCTACTTGCTTATACATGTGCCCATCCGGGCTCAAGAAGGGTGCCTCTTTAGTACAAGCTTGGAGTAGTTTCCTCAGAATATTTTCTATATATATATATGTATATATGTGTGCCTATGTATATATATATATATATATATATATATATATATATATATATGTCGTACCTAGTAGCCAGAACACACTTCTCAGCCTACTATGCAAGGCCCAATTTGCCTAATAAGCCAAGTTTTCATGAATTGTTTTTCGACTACCTAACCTAACCTAACTTTTTCGGCTACCTAACCTAACCTAACCTATAAAGATAGGTTAGGTTAGGTTAGGTAGGGTTGGTTAGGTTCGGTCAAATATCTACGTTAATTTTAACTCCAATAAAAAAAATTGACCTCATACATAATGAAATGGGTAGCTTTATCATTTCGTAAGAAAAAATTAGAGAATATATATTAATTCTGGAAAACTTTACATGTTATTTATTTCCATATTAAACATTGTGAATGAAAATATAAGTGAGCTTACCATGTACAACAGGTATATGTTTTTTCTTTTCTGATCTCTTGATATTTGCATGAGCCTGGCTTTTCGGCTGAGCTTTACGTTTGACATCAAAAAGCCTATAGCCACACTTGCAGACATGTTGATTAATGTTCACGATAATATGACATGAGGGACATGATCGCTGTAAAGCGTTTCTCTGGACTGAAAAATAAAGATAATTTGGGTTATGATAAACTGTGCAGTACAGTATAATTACATTATAATGTAGAACTAACTAAGCTCACCAGAAGTCACACACAATATGGGAAATCATTCATATTTGAATGATCAAATAAATGAGCAAATGATGAATGAATGATTTGAATGAGCAAATCATTCAACACAAAAGACCACATGGATAGTGAAATCTGGATCCAAAATTATAATTTATATAGATGTGACAGAGTAATAAGGTCAGGTGGAAGAGTAGGTCTGTATATTAAAGAGGAACTGGCATGAACAGTGCTCCTGAACTCAACTAATGAGGTGGTAGAGGTACTTGGAATCAGGGTTGAAAATATAAATCTAATTATTATTTTAATATACAAACTGCAAGATGCAACAGTTGAGAAATTAACTGAGCAAATCCACAAAATAGAGAATATCCTTGATAACTTAACAAACCCAGTACCAGATATTATCTTCTTTGCAGACTTCAATCTGCCCATTTTAAAATGGAGAATAGTAAAAATAACATTATAGCAGGAAATCAACCTGGAAATAACAAACTACAGGTCAGAGAACTACTGAGATTCTGTGACAAATTCTCGCCCAGTCAGCAGATTACAGAACCAACTAGGAACGAAAACACGCTGGACCTGATATTTACAAACAATGATGAGCTAATCAGCGACATTACTGTCTCAAACACTACGTACTCGGACAACATTGAAGTGAAAACTAACATTAATAATGGTAGTAGGCCTAAGAGAAACAACAAGTGAGAAGGGTTATTCAATAAATCCAATTTTATTAATAATCATAAAAGGATAGACTGGGCAAAAATAAATGGGGAGCTTACAAACGTTCAATGGGAATGTGTTCTAAGTAATAAACATCATACACAAAGAATAGAAAAACAGACTTCTGAAGCCTATGAAGTCTGTCTGAAACATGTTCCTTTGAGGAAAGCCAGAAAGAGGTCCAACGTAGAAAGAAAACGCAGGCGACACTACAAAAAAAGACAAAAACCAACGGAAATGATTAAGCAGACAACTTTTCATACAAAGAAGGAATAATTTAAACAGGTAGATTGTAGAAATAAAACAGAGACTGAAGCATTCATATTAGATTGAAGAGAGGCAACTAGACAAAAAAGCAATTCAAGAAATAAAGGAAAACCCTAAATATTTCTTCATTTATGCTAAATCATAAAAAAATATCACTGCCAATATTGGACCTATTTGTATTAGTGAAGGTTCATACATTGAGGATGACAAATTTCTAATTTGTCATAACACTATTTTTACAATTAGTGAAATCCTAAAAAAGCTGTATGAGGATATGTTTAGCACTCAGATACACAGCATGAAAGTAAAAATTCCGGACAACTTCTTTATGCGTGATATCCAAACCCCTGTAAATATAACCAATATCAACACGAGCATGGAACATTTTGAAAGAGAATTTTACAATATGCCCATGCACTCAGCCCCGGGTCCAGACTCATGGAATTTAATATTTATAAAGAAATGCAAAGTGACATTAGCACAGGCACTCAGTATAGTGAGTAGGAAGAGATTGGACACGGGGGAAATACCAGATGCGCTTAAAGCAGCAGACATAGCCCCTCCACACAAGAGAGGGAGCAAAGCACTGGCAAAGAATTATAGACCAGTTGCACTAACGTCCCACATAATAAAAGTATTTGAGATATTGATCAGGAGTCAGGTCACTACTTTCATGGAAACAAATGATCTCCACAATCCAGGCGAACGTGGATTTACAGCGGGAAGATCATGCCTCTCACAGCTACTTGACCATTACGACAAAATCACTGAGGCATTAGAAGAAAAAGGGAATGCAGATGTGGTATACAGTACACGAATTTCACAAACGCATTCGACAAATTTGACCATGGAGTGATAGCACACAAAATGAGGTCAATGGGAATAACTGGTAAAATAGGACGCTGGATACTCAGTTTTCTGTCAAACAGAACACAAAGAGTAAGTCAACCATATAAAATCGAGTCCAAGAACAGTTAAAAGCTCTGTACCTCAAGATACAGTCCTTGCACCATTGCTTTCCCTTATTCTCATATCAGATATAGACTCATATACAAGGCACAGCGTTGGATCATCCTTGGTAGATGACACAAAAATCAGCTTAAAAATGACCTCTGCTGAAGATATTGAAAAACTACAAGTAGATACAGTATTAATAAAGTTTACGACTGGGCAGCAGAAAATAACATGATGTTTAACAGCGACAAATTCCAGGTACTCAGATATGGTAAAAATGAGAACCTTAAACATAATACAGGGTACAAGACACAATCAAATTTGTCCATAGTAGGAAAGTAACATGTAAAGGACTTGGGAATAATAATGTCTGACGAACTAAAGTTTAGGGAGCATAACCAAGCAAATATTGTGGCAGCCAGAAAAATGAGAGGATGGATTACGAGAACTTTCAAATCCAGGGATCCCATCACAATGGTTGTACTCTTCAAGTCACTTGTGTTGTCCCGTCTTGAGTACTGCTCAGTACTCACTTTCCCCTTCAGAGCAGGTGAAGATTGCTGAAATAGAGGGAATACAGAGAACATATACAGCATGCATAGACTCGATAAAGCACCTAAATTATTGGGATCGTCTCAAAGCTCTCCAAATGTACTCACTAGAAAGGAGACAAGAGAGATACCAAATAATATACACATGGAAAATACTGGAGGCCCAGGTCCTAAATCTACACAGTAAAATAACAACATACTGAAGTGAACAATATGGAAGAAAATGCAGAATATAACCAGTGAAGAGCAGGGGTGCCATAGACACAATCAGAGAGTACTGAATAAACACCAGAGGTTTGCGGTTTTTCAACATACTCCTAGCGAGCATAAGAAATATTGCCGGAACCACCGTGGACTTCTTCAAGAGAAAACTAGATAGTTTTCTCAAAGGAGTGCCGGACCAACCGGGCTGTGGTGGGTATGTGCGCCTGCAGGCCACTCCAAACAACAGCCTGGTGGACCCAACTCTCACAAGTCAAGCCTGGCCTACTGCCAGTCTTGCTGAGTAAAAGAACTCCCAGAACCCCATCAAGCAGGTATTGATTGCACTTTAAATACTTAGTATAAGCAAAGATATTTAATGTCTGGTGAAGGATGGAGGGTAGGCAATCCCAGAGAGGAGGTGCATACTCTAGATGAAAGCAAACTAAGTAATACTTAATAAATATTCTAAATTGGAATTTTAGGTAATAATGTACAATCTTTGGATGACAAAACAACACATCAGGAAACGAAGATGCAATGATCTTTACGTCTGTCTGGGACAATTATCAAATTGTGTAATTAATATTTTTGTGAATCATTTGCTAATTATACTCTTAGCTAAATGGATACTATGTAGCATGAAAGAATGCTTCATACACTTTTCTGTCCTGAAAATTATGATAATTTGGGCTATCATAAAGTATGCAATATGATTAAAATATAGTACCGTGATAAAGGAAACCTAATCCTAATTATAATGAAACTTACTTGGATTTTTGGAATCCATTGTTGCAATGATCTCTCAGATATTCGACTGCATGAGAAACAATATCACCGGTTGAAATTGATGTTGGGCTGCTGTAAAATTTACCCAAAAGGTACAAAACTATTTACAACCAGGCATAAAATAGAATCAGTTTAGATTAATTATATAAAACTACAAGAACAAGGTAGGATGCATACTTGCACCACCATCCAAAAACTGCAAATGAGAGTTGTGACATGCAAATCTCATAAGCACTTTTTGTTTACATATTAACTTCTTGGCATTTTTTCAGTAATTAAACTGAGATAAAAATAAAATTAATACATGTGAAAATACAAGCAAAATATAACTGAAATTTGAACAATGAAACTTTACAGATGATACAGAAGACACAAGAAAATTGGCACTGTAGGAGACATTGAAAAAACAGAAATAACATGATGTTTAACAGTGATAAGTTACAGGTTACAGTGATAAGAAACGAGGAAATTAAATGAAACAAGGAACACAGGACACAATCAGACCTACTCTAAGAAGGAAAAACATGCAAAAGATCTGAGAATTACGACGTCTGACGACCTCACACTTTGTGACATAACCGAGCAAATATAGTGGCAGCCAGAAAAATAATGGGATGGTTTATGAGAATGTTAAAATTCAAAGACCCCACCCACAGTAATGCTAATACTATTCAAATAACTGGTGCTGTCCCATCTTGAGTATTGCTCGGTACTGACTCCCGCTTTCTGAACAGGAGAAATCTCTGAATTAGAGGAAATAAAGAGACCATAAACAGCAAACATATAAATGATAAAAAATCTAAATAATTCAGACCGTCTCAAAGCTCTCAAAATGTACTCTCTGGACAGGAGACAAGAATGGTATCAAATAATACATATATGTAAGATACTAGAGGGCCAGGTCCCAAATTTGCACAGCATAATATAACAACATACTGGAGCTAAAGATACAGAAGGAAATTAATAATAGGTGTCATAGGCACAATCAGAGAGCAGAGTCTTAACAGTAGGGGGTTCAAGGGCTGTTTGCTAGGCTAGGCAAGGGTAGACTAGGCTTGGCTAGTGTTGGCTAGGTTATGCTAGGAAGAAGTAGGCTAGGCTGATTTACTCTACCAGAAATTGGCAGTCTGTCTAATTACAAGCTACCACAAGCTACACAAGCTTCTCATAGCTTCCTGGCAATATGTTAGTAATGAATAAACAAGATATATTTACTCATTATAATGTTGGTACTGAATGTACAACACGAAAAAACATAATTTTAATCTGAAAAAGTATCTTTTTATAAAGAAATTAGACGAAAATAAAGAAATGGTGACACCAAATCAAGTCGACGATCCAAGCATCGGTTAGGTTACGTTAGATTAGGTTAGGTTTGGTTAAGTTAGGTTAGATTTGGTTAGGTTAGATTTGGTTAGGTTAGATTTGGTTAGGTTAGATTTGGTTAGGTTAGATTTGGTTAGGTTTGATTAGGTTAGGTTAGGTTAGCCTAACATATCATATTTATTCATTACTAACGTATTGCCAGGAAGATTTGTGAAGCTTGTGTAGCTTGTGGTAGCTTGTGGTAATTAGACAGACCCGTAATTGGGGGGAAAGGGGGGAGGGGGGAACCTCAATATAAGCCTAATTTGTAGCTTCCTGTTCTCCGACACAATGATTTATTTTACGTCAGGCTTTCAGCACAGCCGCATAAAAAACCCTGGTTATTTATTTATTTTTATACGAGAAGGTACACTGGGGGTTAAGAGAGAAAATAGGAATAATGATGATTTTACAATCTTGCCCGAAACGCTATGCGTACTAGTGGCTTTAGGTATTGTATGTACTACCTTTATCTATAAATCAAACAGAATGTTTGTACTGTAACTCTGCATCTATGTATATATTTTTCCTAAATAAATTATTATTATTATTGTAAAGCCACTAGCATGCATAGCGTTTCGGGCAAAGATCCCGTACCCAGAAGCTGGGTATCTTTTGTTGCCCTGTGACTCCTCTTATGACATTCCCTAACTCTTATGACATTCCCTAACTCTTATGACATTCCCTAACAGTATTGTTAAACTAATAACAATGAACAGTAGTTCAATATTACCGGAATAATCCAACTGATGTGGCCATGTTATTGTTGTGAAGCCCGGTCGTTCAGTTCGTATACAGCATACGAAGGTTACGAAGGTTAATCTAGCCTAAAACCAGTCTTAAAAATGTCTTACCATTGCTAAGAAATACAGTCTCCGTGGTGTAGTGGTAAGACACTCGCCTGGCGTTCCGCGAGTGCTATGTCATGGGTTCGTATCCTGGCCGGGGAGGATTTACTGGGCGCAATTCCTTAACTGTAGCCTCTGTTTAACGCAACAGTAAAATGTGTACTTGGATGAAAAAACGATTCTTCGCGGCAGGGGATCGTATTCCAGGGACCTGCCCGAAACGCTACGCGTACTAGTGGCTGTACAAGAATGTAACAACTCTTGTATATATCTCAAAAAAAAAAAAAAAAAAAAAATCCTAAGATATCAATATTTACAATAATACACTGGTTGTTTTTGTTGATTTAGGGGCGATGACATGAGTAAACTGGTTATGTTATGTTGATTTAGAGGCAACGAACTGTGATTGACTATGTTTTGTACATAAGCAAAAAACAAGGTGTAATTCTTTTAATTATAACAATAATAACGACAAAAAGTTAATAATTAATGTACTTGTTAAGAAAAATTCGCAATATCTTAGTTTTCTTTAGAAAAAAAAATAAAAGACATCTGGAAAAAGATCTGCAGACTATGTCTTACATTTTATTCCGTTATTTACACTAAAAGAACAATTAAACGTACACTATCGCCCGTGCCTGGTGCACGAGCACCAGGCACGGGCACCGGGAGCATCCCAGACACTGCCTTAATCGACTGAGATTAAGGCAGTGTCATTTTCATTCCTTTAGAACAAGGAAATCCCATTCTTAAACTGTATAATATGAGCTGCGCAATAATTTTTTGCTGATCTTCAATAAAGAAATTCTGGAGGGCTTGTGCAAGGATTAGGATGAGTTAGCTTAGTTTTTATATCCGTTTCTGGTTACTCAAGGGTGACACTGGCGGGCAACACGAGAATAAATATTTGTATAAATTCCAATTTCGATCCGATCTACTTGGAGATAGTTTACAAATGTTCGCCATGAAATTTACGTTTTCTCTAATAGCCGAAGAGCTTATTTGAGAAAACAGTATGGCATTGAATCAGCGTGGTAAAACAATTGTATTATTGACACGACGAGTATAATCGACGTAGTTTTTATATATGTTGCCGGTCGAACACATCCTTATGTGACGTTTTATACTTATGTTCTTCTAGAACATTTTATTTCGAACACATTGGTACAAAAATGAAATACGTACATCGAAAACTAATGTCAGAACAGTGACAAGAGTATACACTTTTAAATATGGCCGCTCGATCGCCGATACACTAATTTCATTTGGGGAAATTTATTTTTTCATACGCCGTTTCGCGACAAATATTTATATCTGATATAAATGTTGCAAAAGAAGTTTTGGATTAAGTAACATATTACACATTAAAAAAAAATGAATACATTAATACCTAAACAGTTTGTAAATACAGTGATAAATTGTGCCAAACATTACACAATATTATTTACTAAGAAGCGTATGAAAACTCAAAACGGCATGATTTCAACAGGTTTTTTTTATAGTTGTCAAAAAACTCTGATTTCAATTATCAAGTATTTGTCACAATGTATTTTATATAATTATGAGGCAGTGGAACGACCAAATTGTTCTGCATTATAAATGCATAATGCTAAATTTCTATATACATAACAGTAAAATAATGACCACCTACATTTAAGGATAACTAGGAAATAGTAACTGGAAACTTTATTTGAACGAAAATTCAATACCAAATTTCTTATATGTTTTTCTTAATATAAAGATCAACAGTAACGAATCTTATTCATTATGGACAAATTAACAAAAAAAAAACATAATTTTCATTGAGGACCATGTATTAGAGCATACTTAGTCACTTATATATTAAAAGTATTGTGTTTTTTGAAACATTAGGGTTGTAAACAAACAGAACGGCCTACCCGAAAAGTCGTAACATAAGAAGTTGTACATGTTTGCTAATTTATTATTTGATAAATGATTATTACTAATTTACGACGACTATAAAGGTTTCCCATTAGTTAAATTACTGTAGTGTGACTAAATGCTACTACAAAACATATATAAATCCTGGGAAAGTCACAATGACCAGCGACATTAAAGCATAAAAGACTAAATAGTAACAGGAAACTGTCGGCGAACGAAAAATTCATTTCCAAATTTATTAGATGTTTTCCTAAATATAAAGATCGATAGGCTGGAATTTTCTGGATTAGGGCCTAATTAAGGCAAAAATATATGTATTTTTACTTGAAGAACATGTATCAGAGCATAGTCTGTGAGTTATAGAATAATAAGAGTGTGGTATTTCATTGTATAACAAGAGATAGTCAATGGAAGCGAAAATAGACGTAGTTTAAGACAAAATAACGTCCATAAACAGCCGTAGAGTCAAACGGCAACTGTTGACGTTCTTTTTAAGAGGACAGGTTGCGGTGTGATATCAACCCCCAGATCTTTCTCTCTATTTGATTCTTGCAGGATTTCCCCTCCCAGATGATACCTTGTGTTCAGCCTCCTGCTCCCTTCGCCTAATTTCATCACCTTACACTTTCCCGAGTTGAACTTCAGCAGCCATTTTCTAGACCATTCCTCCAGTTTATCCAGGTCATCCTGTAGTCTCTGTCTATCTTCATCCGTCTTGATTCTTTTCATAATTTTTGCATCATCAGCAAACATCGAGAGGAATGAGTCTATTCCCTCTGGAAGATCGTTCACATATATTAGAAACAGGATGGGTCCAAGTACTGAGCCCTGTGGGACTCCACTGGTGACATCTCGCCACTCTGATGTCTCCCCCCTCACCGTTACTCGCTGTTTCCTGTTGCTTAAGTACTCCCTTATCCACTGGAGCACCTTCCCTTTTACTCCTGCCTGTTGCTCCAACTTTTTTAACAGCCTTTTATGGGGTACTGTGTCAAAGGCTTTTTGGCAATCCAGGAAAATGCAGCCGGCCCACCCTTCATTTTCCTGCCTAATTTTCGTTGCCTGGTCATAAAATTCTATTAAACCTGTGAGGCACGATTTACCATCTCTAACGCACCATGATGGTGGTGCGTTACAAAGTTATTTCCCTCCAGATGCTCTACGAGCCTTTTATTCACGATCTTCTCCAGCACCTTGCATGGTATACAAGTTAAGGAAACTGGCCTGCAATTCAGTGCATCTTGCCTGTCACCCTTTTTGTATATTGGGACCACGTTAGCTGTCTTCCAACTTTCTGGTAAGTCTCCTGTTTCCAGTGACCTGTTATACACCATAGAGAGTGGCACACTTAGTGCTTCTGCACCTTCCTTTAGTATCCATGGTGAGATTCTATCAGGCCTTTGTCACATCCAGCTCCAGCAGACACCTTTTGACCTCATCACTGGTGAGGTCAAATTCCTCCAAGGTTGCTTGGTTTGCCGCCTCCTCATTTAGTGCAGGGGCTTCTCCTTGTTCTATTGTGAAGACCTCCTGGAATCTCTTGTTGAGTTCTTCACACACCTCCTTGTCATTCTCTGTGTATCTGTTCTCCCCTTTCCACAGCTTCATCACTTGTTCCTTCACTGCTGTTTTCCTCCTGATATGGCTGTGGAGCAGCTTTGGTTGGGTCTTGGCTTTACTCACGATGTCATTTTCAAACTGTCTCAAACTGTCTCTCTGCTTCCCTCCTCACTCTGATGTACTCATTTCTGGCCCTCTGGTATCTCTCCCTGCTCTCTGGTGTTCTGTTATTTCTGTAGTTTCTCCATGTTCTTTTACTCAGTTGTTTCGCTACCTTACATTCCTGGTTGAACCATGGGTTTTCTGTTGTTTTTCGTTTTTCTCCTTTTGGACGGGGATAAACCTGTCTGCAGCTTCCTGGCACTTTTGGGTGACAATATCCATCATGACCTGCACATTCTTGTCTCTAAGTTCTGTTTCCCATGGTATTCCCCTGAGGAAGTTCCTCATCTTGTCATATTTTCCTCTTCGGTAATTCAGTTTTTTCCCCTCCACTCCCATCCTTGGATAGGTTATCCCTACCTCCACCAAGTACTCAAAGGTCAGTACACTGTGGTCAGTACTGACCTGTGGTCAGTACAGGTCAGTACAGTACATTCCTATGGGGGCTTCAACTTTGACTTCCCTTATTTCTGACTCATTCAGGGTGAATATCAAGTCGAGTCTAGCTGGTTCATCATTGCCTCTCATTCTTGTGGGTTCCTTGACATGCTGGCTCAGAAAATTCCTTGTTGCCACTTCCAAGAGTTTAGCTCGCCACGTATCTGCACCACCATGTGGGTCCCCATTCTCCCAGTCTATCTTTCCATGGTTGAAATCATCCATGATTAAGAGTCTTGAGCCATTCCTGCAGGCAACTGAAGCTGCTCTCTCTATTATATTAATGGTTGCTATGTTGTTCCTATCAAACTCCTGTCTAGGTCTTCTGTCATTTAGGGGAGGGTTGTAAATGACTGTCACTATTATCTTAGGTCCACCCATTGTTATAGTTCCTGTTATGAAATCTCTGAATCCGTCACAGCCCGGAATTTCCATCTCATGTAAACTCCAGTCCTTCCTTATCAGCAGGGCCACTCCTCCACCTCCTCTTCCTTCCCTCTCTTTCCTTACTATATAGTAGTCCTTTGGAAACACAGCATCTGTTATGACTCCTGACAATTTTGTTTCTGTTAGTTCTATTACATCAGGGTTTTCTTCTTGCACCCTTTCTGCCAGTTCACTTGCTTTATTGGTAATCCCATCAATGTTTGAGTACATTACCTTGAAGCTCACTTTCTTATATCCAATTTCACCCACACTCCCTACAAGTGTAGGAGGTTGTTCTATGGTCATTGCTACTTAGGTAGGCTCCTCCTCCTGTGAGGTAGTTGCCAGGGGTTCAGGGGGAGGTGGAGTGGGGGGTGGAGGGCTTAGGTCTTCCTCAGGCCTGTTTGGGGCAGGAAGAAGTCCTGGGGGTGAGGGAGCAGGGATTGCTTGGGGAGAGGGCACGCCCTCCTGCGGTGTAGTTAACAGGGGTTTGGAGGGAGGTGGAGTGGGGGATAGAGGGCTTTGGTCTTGCTCAGGCCTGCTTGGGGCAGGGAGAAGACCAGGGGCTGGGAAAGCAGGGGCTACTTGGGGTAAGGGGAGGGGGAGGATTTGGGTTTCATGATGGGCATTATGCAGGGGCAAGGAAGGGTTTGTGCTGGGGGGTAGGGAGGGCCCTATTGGGTGGTGGACTGGGGTGTTGCATTCCCCCCTGGGGTTCCTGGGTTGCTGGATTGGGGTTCCCCACTCCCCTCTGGGATTGCTGGGTTGGAGGCTGAGGTTCCCTGGCTCTCTTCCCTCTCCTTGCGCCTTTTCCTTGCATCTGCTGCCCTTACTATCTCGTCTCTGGTCATGTCCCTCTGAACATATACCTTTTTGTAGTTCCTTGCATGCCTCAGTTTGCTCTTCCTTACTAGGATGTCCTCTTTGATGTCCTCGCTCTTGAATACTACCTTGATCAATCTCTTTTTGTCTCTGTTGTACTGGCCAATCCGGAAAAACTGTTCTATGTCTCGTTCAGCCCCTTCCATTCCTATCTCCTTTAATATCCCTGCCACTGCAGCTTTGTCTTTAGTCCTCGTTTCCTCCCTTGTGGAGCCCTCTTGTTCCTTGACACCTACCACTACTACAGCTCTTTTCCTTTCCATTAGCTGGCTTGTGCATCTATCTGCCTCCTGTGAGGTTACTGTTTTCATTACAGCTTCCTTGACTGTGGACATTGCTCCTGGGCTCTTGAGCATTTCAGCAAAGGTTGGGCCAATTGTAAGGGTCCCTGCCATTGCTACATCTCCTGGCACCTGGGGGTTGGTCCCCTGGGCCAGTGTCTGATGAGGGCCTGTTTTTAGGCTTTTTATCTCCTCTTGTGCTGCACTTAGTTCTATCTGCAGCTTACATATAGTTTCCATCAGGTCCTTCAATTCCCCACTGACTTCCTTCCATGCCTTAGCAATCATCTCCATGAATGACTCGTCCAGTCCCTCTCCTCCAGCTTCATTCTGTTGTCTTACCATCCCACTTGACCTGTGTGTGTGTGTGTGTGTGTGTGTGTGTGTGTGTGTGTGTGTGTGTGTGTGTGTGTGTCTGTATGTGCGTGTGTGTGTGTCCGTGTGTGTGTGTCCGTGTGTGTCTTTGTGTGCGTGCGTGCGTGCGTGCGTGCGTGCGTGCGTGTGCGTGTGTGTGTGTGTGTGTGTGTGTGTGTGTGTGTGTGTGTGTGTGTGTGTGTGTGTGTGTGTGTGTGTATGTGTGTGTGTCTGTTTATTGTGGGGGTGGCACGGTGGGGGGGGTTAACTGGTGGAGGGATGGAGGGAGAGGGAGAGAGGGAGTGAAAGGGAGAGGAGGAGTGAAGGGGAGTGAAAGGGAGGGAGAGTGAGAAGTAGGCAGAGAGGAAGAGAGGAAGGAGGGCAATCAGGTGGGTGAGGTATGGTGGGTCAGTCCCTGGGGTGAGAGGTGAGGTTGGCGGTAGGCTGGTTTGTGCGTGCGTGTGTGTGTGTGTGTGTTTACACTGGCGTGTTATGGTGAGGAGGGGGGGGGTAGATCTAGTCAGTGGCGGTGTATTGTAACACACAGGTGTGAGAAACTAGTACCAAGCTGAGGCTCCTGAGCTTCTTTTTCGTATTTTAATTAACTTATGTTCAAAGCTAATTACTGTATAAAAAACACTGTACACCTTGTATGACTGACTTTGAGAGGCACTCACCTCCGAGTAACCATCCCACAGCACAATTAGGTGATTTATGAAGCGATGTCCGCCTTAATTGTTGACGTCTCCGCCAGAGGTCCTCCCACGTGGTGGTCCAAGCTCTTCCCTTCTCAGGCCTCTGGTGCCATCGTCTTGCCACAATCTCGTTCTTTTTCAATTTTTTTCTTATCAAACGTTATAAGAATTCACTATGTTGCGTTATCACTGCGTTGCTGTACCCTTCATATGACCAAAAACTATGTTTTGGGCTCACTGGTACGTAAATATCCCGAGAATATTGAAGTAATTCGCGGACCGCCGTCCTACCCTTGTCGTTCCCTGACCACCGTCCTACGAGTCCTTGTTGTTCGTTGTGCATGTGTGCGTGTGTGTGCGTGTGTCACAAGTTTTCGTAAGTGTTACCTTCTACCCAAAATGAGCCACTTTGAGATTTTAAATATATATGCTATCCTGAACAAGAATTTTATAATATTTTACCTCACACTGTACACCTTATTAATTGACCAGAGAGGGGGGTACATACTAGTCTGCCTCCCGCTCCCACAACTAGATGAGTAATGACGATGTATGGTTCACGATGATGCTCCGTCGTCGCCTTCCACTTGGTGATTCACTAAGTGCTAGTAGATTGATGATGTCGGTTCTTCTCTATCTACACAAAGCTCTGGAGTTAGTCACTGTATCGTTGTGTTACAGTTCACTAATTTACTTTACCACTGATCACATTTACTACCCAACAAACACAATCAGCAGTTCCACGGCGTGTCATCCCACCTGGCCGTCAGGTCAGGTCGCTCCACGCGGTCTGCCACACTTATATGCACCAGTGATGCCACTAACTCCACTTTGGTTTCATCGCACTATCAATAGCGATATGATTATGCTATGTAGCACCCTGCTAGCTACACACTGCGAGAGGCCAAATACTATGATCTAGCCTCTATACTCCTTCAATGTCCCGAGAAATTGACGAATTTCCGCGTCCTCACTAATCGTGTGTCTCCTACCGTCGGCGGCCTGCTACTGTTGACACACTACTGTGTGTGTACTCACCTATTTGTGTGAGTTGATGGGCACAACTAAAGAGTTCTAAAGGCACACACACACATACACTACTACGTGTGTGTGTGTGTACTCACCTAGTTGTGTTTGCGGGGGTTGAGCTCTGGCTCTTTGGTCCTGCCTCTCAACCGTCAATCAACAGGTGTACAGATTCCTGAGCCTATTGGGCTCTATCATATCTACACTTGTAAACTGTGTATGGAGTCAGCCTCCACCACATCACTTCCTAATGCATTCCATTTGTCAACCACTCTCACACTAAAAAAGTTCTTTCTAATATCTCTGTGGCTCATATGGGCACTCAGTTTCCACCTGTGTCCCCTTGTGCATGTGCCCCTTGTGTTAAATAGCCTTTCTTTATCTACCCTATCAATTCCCTTGAGAATCTTGAATGTGGTGATCATGTCCCCCCTAACTCTTCTGTCTTCCAGCAAAGTGAGGTTTAATTCCTGTAGTCTCTCCTCGTAGGTCATTCCTCTCAGCTCGGGTACTAGTCTGGTGGGCAAACCTTTGAACCTTTTCCAGTTTAGTCTTATCCTTGACTAGATATGGACTCCATGTTGGGGCTGCATACTCCAGGATTGGCCTGACATATGTGGTATACAAAGTTCTGAATGATTCTTTACACAAGTTTCTGAATACCGTTAGTATGTTGGCCAGCCTGGCATATGCCGCTGATGTTATCCTCTTGATATGTGCTGCAGGAGACAGGTCTGGCGTGATATCAACCCCCAAGTCTTTTTCTTTCTCTGACTCCTGAAGAATTTCCTCTCCCAGATGAAACCTTGGCCTCCTGCTCCCTACACCTATCTTCATTACATTACATTTGGTTGTGTTAAACTCTAACAACCATTTGTTCGACCATTCCTTCAGCTTGTCTAGGTCTTCTTGAAGCCTCAAACAGTCCTCTTCTGTTTTAATCCTTCTCATAATTTTAGCATCGTCCGCAAATATTGAGAGAAATGAATCGATACCCTCCGGGAGATCATTTACATATATCAGAAACAAGATAGGACCGAGTACAGAGCCCTGTGGGACTCCACTGGTGACTTCACGCCAATCGGAGGTCTCACCCCTCACTGTAACTCTCTGCTTCCTATTGCTTAGGTACTCCCTTATCCACTGGAGCACCTTACCAGCTACACTTGCCTGTCTCTCCAGCTTATGTACCAGCCTCTTATGCGGTACTGTGTCAAAGGCTTTCCGACAATCCAAGAAAATGCAGTCCGCCCAGCCCTCTCTTTCTTGCTTAATCTTTGTCACCTGATCGTTGAATTCTATCAAGCCTGTAAGGCAAGATTTACCCTCCCTGAACCCATGTTGGCGATTTGTCACGAAGTCCCTTATTTCCAGATGTGTTACCAGGTTTTTTTTCACGATCTTCTCCATCACCTTGCATGGTATACAAGTCAAGGACACTGGCCTGTAGTTCAGTGCCTCTTGCCTGTTACCCTTTTTGTATATTGGGACCACATTCCCTGTCTTCCATATTTCTGGTAGGTCTCTTGTCTCCAGTGACTTACTATACACTATGGAGAGTGGCAAGCAAAGTGCCTCTGCACACTCTTTCAGTATCCATGGTGAGATCCCATCTGGACCAACAGCCTTTCTAACATCCAGATCCAGCAGGCGTCTCTTGACCTCCTCTCTTGTAATTTCGAACTCTTCCTAGGCCGCCTGGTTTACCTCCCTTTCTCCTAGCACAGTGACCTCACCTTGTTCTATTGTGAAGACCTCCTGGAACCTCTTGTTGAGTTCTTCACACACCTCTCTGTCATTCTCTGTATACCTGTCCTCGCCTGTTCTAAGTTTCAATACCTGTTCTTTCACTGTTGTTTTCCTTCTGATGTGACTGTGGAGTAGCTTTGGTTCGGTCTTGGCTTTGTTTGCTATATCATTTTCATAACTTTTCTCTGCTTCTCTTCTCACCCTGACGTACTCATTCCTGGTTTTCTGGTATCTCTCTGCTTTCTGGTGTTCTGTTATTCCGGAAGTTCCTCCACGCACTTTTGTGTACTCACCTAGTTGTACTCACCTAGTTGTGTTTGCGGGGGTTGAGCTCTGGCTCTTTGGTCCCGCCTCTCAACCGTCAATCAACAGGTGTACAGATTCCTGAGCCTATTTTGCTCTATCATATCTACACTTGAAACTGTGTATGGAGTCAGCCTCCACCACATCACTTCTTAATGCATTCCATTTGTCAACCATTCTGACACTAAAAAAGTTCTTTCTAATATCTCTGTGGCTCATTTGGGCGCTCAGTTTCCACCTGTGTCCCGTTGTGCGTGTGCCCCTTGTGTTAAATAGCCTGTCTTTATCTACCCTATCAATTCCCGTGAGAATCTTGAATGTAGTGATCATGTCCCCTCTAACTCTTTTGTCTTCCAGCGAAGAGAGGTTCAATTCCCGCAGTCTCTCCTCGTAGCTCATACCTCTTAGCTCAGGTACTAGTCTGGTGGCAAATCTTTGAACCTTTTCCAGTTTAGTCTTATCCTTGACTAGATATGGACACTATGCTGGGGCTGCATACTCCAGAATTGGCCTGACATATGTGGTATACAAAGTTCTGAATGATTCTTTACACAAATTTCTGAATGCCGTTCGTATGTTGGCCAGCCTGGCATATGCCGCTGATGTTATTCTCTTGATATGTGCTGCAGGAGACAGGTCTGGCGTGATATCAACCCCCAAGTCTTTTTCTTTCTCTGACTCCTGAAGGATTTCCTCTCCCAGACGATACCTTGAATTTGGCCTCCTGCTCCCTACACCTATCTTCATTACATTACATTTGGTTGGGTTGAACTCTAATAACCACTTGTTCGACCATTCCTTCAGTTTGTCTAGGTCTTCTTGAAGCCTCAAACAGTCCTCTTCTGTCTTAATCCTTCTCATAATTTTGGCCTCATCCGCAAACATTGACAGAAATTAATCTATACCCTCCGGGAGATCATTTACATATATCAGAAACAAGATAGGACTGAGTACAGAGCCCTGTGGAACTCCACTGGTGACTTCACGCCAATCAGAGGTCTCAACCCACACCGTAACTCTCTGCTTCCTATTGCTTAGGTAATCCCTTATCCACTGGAGCACCTTACCAGCTACACCTGCCTGTCTCTCCAGCTTATGTACCAGCCTCTTATGCGGTACTGTGTCAAAGGCTTTCCGACAATCCAAGAACTGTGTGTGTGTGTGTTTGTGTGTGTGTGTGTGTGTGTGTGTGTGTGTGTGTGTGTGTGTGTGTGTGTGTGTGTGTGTGTGTGTGTGTGTGTGTGTGTGTGTACTCACCTAGTTGTGCTTGCGAGGGTTGAGCTCTGGCTCTTTGGTCCCGCCTCTCAACCGTCAATCAACAGGTGTACAGGTTCCTGAGCCTATTGGGCTCTATCATATCTACACTTGAAACTGTTTATGGAGTCAGCCTCCACCACATCGCTTCCTAATGGATTCCATTTGTCTACCACTCTGACACTAAAAAAGTTCTTTCTAATATCTCTGTGGCTCATTTGGGCACTCAATTTCTACCTGTGTCCCCTAGTGCGTGTGCCCCTTGTGTTAAACAGCCTGTCTTTATCAACCCTGTCGATTCCCTTGAGAATCTTGAATGTGGTGATCATGTCCCCCATAACTCTTATGTCTTCCAACGAAGTGAGGTTTAATTCCCGTAGTCTCTCCTCGTAGCTCATACCTCTCAGCTCGGGTACTAGTCTGGTGGCAAACCTTTGAACCTTTTCCAGTTTAGTCTTATGCTTGACTAGATATGGACTCCATGCTGGAGCCACATACTCCAGGATTGGTCTGATATATGTAGTATATAAAGTTCTGAAAGATTCCTTACACAAGTTTCTAAAGGCCGTTCTTAAGTTAGCTAACCTGGCATATGCCGCTGATGTTATCCTCTTGATATGAGCTTCAAGGGACAGGTCTGGCGTGATATCAACCCCCGGGTCTTTCTCTCTCTCTGACTCTTGAAGTATTTCATCTCCCTAGTGATACCTTGTATCTGGTCTCCTGTTTCCTCCCCATATCTTCTTTACATTACATTTGCTTTGGTTAAACTCTAACAACCATTTGTTCGACCATTCCTGCAGCTTGTCCAGGTCTTCTTGAAGCCTCAAGCTGTCCTCCTCTGTCTTAATCCTTCTCATAATTTTGGCGTCGTCAGCAAACATTGAGAGGAATGAGTCTATACCCTCTGGGAGATCATTTACGTATATCAGAAACAGGATAGGTCCAAGTACAGAGCCCTGTGGGACTCCACTGGTGACTTCACGCCAGTCTGAGGTCTCACCCCTCACTGTAACTCTCTGCTTCCTATTGCTTAGGTACTCCCTTATCCACTGGAGCGCCCTACCAGTTACTCCTGCCTGTTTCACCAGCTTATGCATTAACCTTTTATGGGATACTGTGTCAAAGGCTTTCCGACAGTCCAAAAAAATGCAGTCCGCCCACCCTTCTTTTTATTGGTTAATCTTTGTCACCTGATCGTAGAATTCTATCAAGCCTGTAAGGCAAGATTTACCCCTCCCTGAACCCATGTTGATGGGTTGTCACGAAGTCTCTTTTCTCCAGATGTGTTACTAGGTTTTTTCTCACAATCTTCTCCATCACCTTGCATGGTATACAAGTTAAGGACACTGGCCTGTAGTTCAGTGCCTCTTGTCTGTCACCCTTTTTGTATATTGGTACTACATTAGCAGTCTTCCATATTTCTGGTAGATCCCCCGTTTCCAGTGACCTACTATACACTATGGAGAGTGGTAAGCAAAGTGCTCCTGCACACTCTTTCAATACCCATGGCGAGATTCCGTTCGGCCCAACAGCTTTTCTCACATCCAGCTCCAATAGGTTCTTCTTGACCTCATCTCTTGTAATTTCGAACCTATCCAAGGTCACCTAGTTTGCTGCCACCTCTTCTAGCGCTGTGACATCTCCCTGTTCTATTCTAAAGACCTCCTGGAACCTTTTGTTGAGTTCTTCACACACCTCTTTGTCATTCTCTATGTACCTGTCCTCGCAAACCCTAAGTTTCATCACCTGTTCCTTCACTGTTGTCTTCCTCCTGATGTGACTGTGTAGTAGCTTGGGTTCGGTCTTGGCTTTATTAGCTATATCATTTTCATACCTTTTCTCAGCTGCTCTTCTCACACTGACGTACTCGTTCCTGGTTCTCTGGTGTCTCTCTCTCTACTTTCTGGTGTTCTGTTATTACGGAAGTTCCTCCATGCCCTTTTGTTCAGCTTCTTTGCTTTCATACATTCCTTATTAAACCACGGAGTCTTCCTTTGCTTCTCTGTTTTTTCCTGTCGGGCTGGGACATACCTGCTTACAGCCTCCTGACATTTTTGGGTGACATAGTCCATCATGTCTTGTACGGACTTGGTTCCGAGTTCTGTGTCCCAATGTATATCCTATAGGAATTTATTCATCTCCTCATAGTTTCCCTTTCCGTACGCCAGCCCTTTTGTTCCCAGTTCTTTTTTGGGGGTGATAATTCCCAGCTCAACCAGGTACTCAAAGCTCAATACACTATGATCACTCATTCCCAATGGGGCTTCCAACTTAACTTCCCTTATATCTGACTCATTTAGGGTAAATATCAGATCAAGCAAAGCTGGTTCATCCCCTCCTCTCATTCTTGTCGGTCCCTTGACGTGTTGAGTTAGAAAGTTTCTTGTTGCCACATCCAGCAGCTTAGCTCTCCATGTGGGTCTCTGTTCCCCCAATCTATCTTCCATGGTTGAAGTCTCCCATGATTAGAAGTTTGGATCCGTTCCTGCTAGCCACAGAAGCTGCTCTCTCTATTATATTGATGGTGGTCATGTTGTTTCTATCATATTCCTGTCTGGGTCTTCTGTCATTCGGTGGGGGGTTATATATGACTGCTACTATAATTTTCTGTCCTCTAGTTGCTATGGTGCCTGATATGTAGTCACTGAAACCTTCACAGTTCTGATTTACCATCTCTTCGAAACTCCAACCTTCTCTTAGTAGCAAAGCTACACCACCTCCACCTCTCCCTTCTCTCTCTTTCCTCACTACATAGTAGCCCTGTGGAAACACTGTGTTTGTTATGATTTTCGTTAGCTTTGTTTCTGTGAGTGCTATTATGTCTGGGTTTTCTTCTAGTGCCCATTCTCCAAGTTCACTTGTTTTATTTGTAATCCCATCTATGTTAGTGTACATCGCCTTGAAGCTCACTTTCTTCTGTTCATTTTCATGTCCCTTTCTTGGCGAGCATTCTGCTGGTGTGGGAAACTGTTCCGTGGGTGAGAAGATCTGTGTGGTGATTTGCAGTGTCTTAGAGGATTTTGGGGTGGGGGGTGGGGGTATTAAGGGAAGGGAGGACAGGTAGGGTGTGGGTTAAGGAGATAGGGGGGACATGGAGGATACGGGGTGAGGGTAGAGGAGGGATAGGGAGGGTATGGGATGAAGAGGGAGGGGGGACAGGGGAGGAAAGGTGGGAGGGGGGACATGATGGGAATGGCGAAGGGGTGTCAGGGTCAGAATTTGGTGGGGGGGGGAGGGAGGGTTGGGTGGGGGCAGGTAAGGTGAGGGGAAGGGAGGGTTTCTATGCAGAGGGGGGTGGTGGTGTTGCCCTCCGCTCTGGTGTTGCTGGGATGCTGGTTTTGGGTTCCCCACTTGTCTCTGGGACTGTTGTGTTGGGGGCTGTGATTTCCTGGTTTGCTCCTCTCTCCCTGCGCTTCCTCCTTGCCTCTGCTGCCCTGGCTCTCTCCTCCTTCGTCCTGACCCTCTGCAGGAATACCTTTTTGTATCCCTCCACATGCTGTAGACGACTCTTCCTTTCGAGAATATCCTCCTTCGTGGTTTCGTTTGTAAACACCACCTTTACAAGTCGGTTTCTGTTCTTGTTGTACCAGCCCAACCTGAAAACCTTCTCAATGTTATGTACAGCCCCTTCCATCTGTAACCCCTTCAGTAGCCCATGTACTGCCTCTCTATCCTTGCCATTCCATTCTTACCTGTTGGATCCTTCCTGTTATTTGATGCCTACAACTACTACTGATCTTTTTCTTTCCAGCAGTTGAGTGGTGCACCTTGCTGCTTCCTGTGATGTAGCTGCCTGCATCGCTACCTCCCTCACTGTGTCCATTGCTTCTGAGCTCTTTTTCAGTCGTTCCACAAATGTTTCAGGTACAGAGGCATTTCCTTCCAATGTAACATTCCCACCTTCCCTTTGGATGATAATCTGGTGCTCGGTCTCTTTATTTTTCTCTGTGAGAGATTTGATCTCCTCCCTTGCTGATGCCAGCTCACTTTGCAGATTGTTAATTGTAATCCTCATTTCATTCATCTCCCTCCTGAATTCCTCCAGAACTTGGGTTAGCATTTCCTTCGTTTGGTCAGCCTGGCTGCTTCCCGTGTCCCTGTTGCGGCCTCCTGCCATTTTGCCCCTTGTCAAGAGAGAGAGCAAGAGAGAGAGAGCGCAAGGGAGAAAGAGAGAGCAAGAGAGCGAGAGAGAGCAAGACAGCAAGAGAGAGAGAGCAAAAGAGAGCCAGAGAGAGCGAACAAGAGAGAGAGAGAGAGAGAGAGAGAACAAGAAAGAGAGAGCAAGAGAGGGAGAGCAAGAGAGAGAGAGCAAGAGAGGGAGAGCAAGAGAGAGAGAGCAAGAGAGAGAGAGAGAGAGAGAGAGAGAGAGAGAGAGAGAGAGAGAGAGAGAGAGAGAGAGAGAGAGAGAGAGAGAGAGAGAGAGAGAGAGAGAGAGAGAGAGAGAGAGAGAGAGAGAGAGAGAGAGAGAGAGAGAGAGCAAGAGAGAGAGAGCAGGAGAGAGAGAGAGCAAGAGAGAGAGAGAGAGAGAGAGAGAGAGAGAGAGAGAGAAAGCAAGAGAGAGAGAGAGAGAGAGAGAGAGAGAGAGAGAGCAAGAGAGAGAGAGCAAGAGAGAGAGAGAGAGAGACAGCAAGAGAGAGAGAGCAAGAGAGAGAGAGAGAGAGAGAGAGAGAGAGAGAGAGAGAGAGAGAGAGAGAGAGAGAGAGAGAGAGAGAGAGAGAGAGAGAGAGAGAGAGAGAGGGAGAGAGAGAGAGAGAGAGAGCAAGAGAGAGAGAGCAAGAGAGAGAGAGAGAGAGAGAGAGAGAGAGCAAGAGAGAGAGAGAGAGAGAGAGAGAGAGAGAGAGAGAGAGAGAGAGAGAGAGAGAGAGAGAGAGAGAGAGAGAGAGAGAGAGAGAGAGAGAGAGAGAGCAAGAGAGAGAGAGAGAGAGAGAGAGAGAGAGCGAGAGAGAGAGAGAGAGAGAGAGAGAGAGAGAGAGAGAGAGAGAGAGAGAGAGAGAGAGAGAGAGAGAGAGAGAGAGAGAGAGAGAGAGAGAGAGAGAGAGAGAGAGAGCAAGAGAGAGAGAGCAGAGAGAGAGAGAGAGAGAGAGAGAGAGAGAGAGAGAGAGAGAGAGAGAGAGAGAGAGAGAGAGAGAGAGAGAGAGAGAGAGAATGTGTGTGCGTGTGGGATGGGGTTAAGAGGTGAGGTTGCAGCTTACGGCAGGTAAGAGAGGGGGTATGAGAAGGGGTAAGAGAGGGGGGTGGATTATGAGAGGTTTTATCCCTTTTCCACGAAAGGTGTTAATCCCTTCTAGCCTGTGTGTGCGTGTGTGTGTGCGTGCATACGTACGTGGGCATGAGTGTGTGTGTGCGTGCGTGCGTGCATGCGTGTGTCACGAGTTCCTGTAAGCGTAAACTTCTACCCAAAATGAGCCACTCTGAGATTTTAAATATATATGTTGTCCTGAACAAGAATTTGATAATATTTTACCTCACACTGTACACCTGATTAATTGACCAGAGAAGGGGTACATACCAGTCTGCTTCCCGCTCACACAACTAGATGAGTAATGATGATGTATGGTTGACGATGGTGCTCCGTCGTCGCCTTCCACTTGGTGATTCACTAAGTGCTAGTAGATTGATGATGTCGGTTCTTCTCTATCTACACAAATCTCTGGAGTTACAGTCACCACCCAACAAACACAATCAGCAGTTCCACGGCGGGTTGTCCCACCTGGCCGTCAGGTCAGGTCGCTCTACGTGTGTGTGTGTGTGTGTGTGTGTGTGTGTGTGTGTGTGTGTGTGTGTGTGTGTGTGTGTGTGTGTGTGTGTGTGTGTGTGTGTGTGTGTGTGTGTGTGTGTGTGTGTGTGTGTGTGTGTGTATGGGTGTGAGGATGTATGTGTATGTTGCTATGTGTGTGTGTGTGTGGCTGTGTATTGTAAGTGGCTCTGTACTCACCTAGTTGTACTCATCTAGTTGTGCTTGCGGGGGTTGAGCTTTGTCTCTTTGGTCCCGCCTCTCAACCGTCATTCAACTGGTGTACAGATTCCTGAGCCTACTGGGCTCTATCATACCTATATATGAAACTGTGTATGGAGTCAGCCTCCACCACATCACTTCCTAGTGCATTCCATTTATTAACTACTCTGACACTGAAAAAAATCTTTCTAACGTCTCTTTGGCTCAGCTGGGTACTAAGTTTCCACCTGTGTCCTTTTGTTCGAGTTCCTCCCGTGCTGAAGAGATTGTCTTTGTCCACCCTGTCAATTCCCCTGGGAATTTTGTAGGTGGTTATCATGTCTCCCCTTGCTCTTCTGTTTTCCAGGGACGTGAGGTTCACCTCCCTTAGCCATTCCTCGTAGCTCATACCTCTCAGTTCCGGGACGAGTCTGGTAGCATACCGCTGAATCATCTCTAACGTTGTCTTGTGTTTAACTAGATATGGACTCCAGGTTGGAGCTGCATATTCCAGGATTGGTCTTACATAAGTGGTATACAGGGTCCTGAGCGATTCCTTACACAAGTTTCTAAGGCAGTTCTTATGTTGGCCAACCTAGTATATGGCGCTAATGATATCCATTTGATGTATGCCTCTGGGGACAAGTTCAATGTGATATCAACCCCCAATCTTCCTCTTTATTTGACTCTTGCAGGATTTCACCTCCCAGATGGTACCTTGTGTTCAGCATTCTGCTCCCTTCGCCTAATTTCATTACTTTACACTTTCCTGGGTAGAAATATAGCAGCCATTTTCTAGACCATTCCTCCAGTTTGTCCAGGACGTCCTGTAGTCTTTGTCTATCTTCATCTGTCTTGATTCTTTTCATAATTTTTGCGTCATCAACAAACATAGGGAGGACTGAGTCTATACCCTCTGGAAGATTGTTGACATATATTAGAAAAAGGATGGGTCCAAGTACTGAGCCTTGTGGGACTCCGCTGGTGACATCTCGACACTCCAATGTCTCCCCCTCATAATTACTCGTTGTTTCCTGTTGCTTAAATACTCCCTTATCCACTGCAGCACCTTCCCTTCTACTTCTGCCTGTTGCGTCAACTTTTGTAACAGCCTTTTATGGGGTACTATGTCAAAGGCTTTCTGACAATCCAAGAAAATGTAGTCTGCCCACCCATCTCTTTCTTGCCTAATTTTTATTTTCTGGTCATAGAATTCTATTAAACCTGTGAGACATGATTTACCATCTCGGAACCCATCTTGGAGGGGTGATACAAAGCTATTTCCCTCCAGATGCTCTATGAGCCTTTTCCTCACAATCTTCTCCATCATCTTGCATGGTATACAAGTTAGGGAAACTGGCCTGTAGTTCAGTGCCTCTTGCCTGTCACTCATTTTGTATATTGGGACTACGTTAGCTGTTTTCCAACTTTCTGGTAGGTCTCCTGTTTCTATTGACCTGTTATACACCGTAAAGAGTGGCGCACTTATTGCTTCTGTACCTTCCTTTAGTATCCATGATGAGATTCTGTCAGGCGCAACACCCTTGGTCACATTCAACTCCAACAGATTTATTTTGACCTATTTTGATGTTAAATTCCTCCAAGGTTGCTTGGTTTGCCTCCTCCTCATTTAATGCAGGGGCGTCTCCTTGTTCTTTTGTGAAGACTTCCTGGAATCTCTTGTTGAGTTCTTCACACACCTCCTTGTCGTTCTCTGTGTATCTGTTCTCCCCCTTTCTCAGTTTCATCACTTGTTTCTTCACTGCCGTTTTCCTCCTGATGTGGCTGAGGAGCAGTTTTGGTTGGGTCTTGGCTTTACACGTGATGTCATTTTCATACTGTCTTTCTCTGCTTCCCTCCTCACTCTGATGTACTCATTTCTGGCCCTCTGGTATCTCTCTGCTCTCTGGTGTTCTGTTATTTCTGTAGTTTCTGTTCTTTTATTCAGTTGCTTCGCTACCTTACATTCCAAGTTAAACCGTGGATTCTTCTGTTGCTTTTCGTTTTTCTCCATTTGGACCGGGATAAACCTGTCTGCAGCTTCCTGGCACTTCTGGGTGACATAATCCGTCATATCCTGTACAGTCTTGTCTCCAAGTTGTTTCTCATGTTATTTTCCTTAGGAAGTTCCTCATCTCGTCATATTTTCCCTCTTCGGTAATTTAATCTTTTCCCTTCCGATCCCATCCTTGGATAGGTTATCCCTACCTCCACCAAGTACTCAATTGTCAATACACTGTGGTCCCTCATTCCTGTGGGGGCTTCAACTTTGACATCCTTTATTTCTGACTCATTCAGAGTGAATATCAGGTCAAGTCTAGCTGGATCGTCATTGCCTCTTATTCTTGTGGATTCCCTGACGTGCTGGCTCAGGAAGTTCCTTGTTGCCACTTCCAAGAGTTTAGCTCTCCAGTATCTGCACCACCATGTGGGTCCCCATTCTCCCACTCTATTTTTCCACGGTTGAAATCGCCCATGATTAAGAGTCATGAGCTATTCCTGCAGGCACCTGAAGCTGCTCTCTCTATTGTATTATTGGTTGCCATGTTGTCCCTATCAAACTCTGTTAGGGTCTTCTGTCATTTAGGGGAGGGTTGTAAATGACTGCTACTTTTATCTTAGGTCCACCCATTGTTATAGTTCCTGTTATGTAATCTCTGAACCCATCACAGCCCAAAATTTCCATCTCATCACAACTCCAGTCCTTCCTTATCAGCAGGGCCCCTCATCCACCTCTTCTCCCTTCCCTCTCTTTCCTTACTATACAGTAGACTTTTGGAAACACAGCATTTGTTATGAATCCTGACAATTTTGTTTCCATGAGTCCTATAACATCTGGGTTTTCTTCTTGTGCCCTTTCCGCCAGTTCACTTGCTTTATTGGAAGTCCCATCAATGTTTGTGTACATTACCTTGAAGCTCACATTCCTATATCTATTTTCACCCTACTTCCCCACAAGTGTCGGAAGAAATTCAAAGGGCATCATGGGATGAGCTTACTTGGGTAGGCTCATCCACCTGTGAGGTAGTTGCCAGGGGTTCAGGGGGAGGTGGAGTGGGATATGCAGGGCTTACGCCTTGCCCAGGTCTGCTTGGGGCAGGAAGAATTTTCTGGGGGTGAGGAGGCAGGGAGTGCTTGAGGTTGGGGGGCAGGGATTGACTCAGAAAGAGGGCACGTCCTCCTGTGGTGTAGTTAACAGGGGGGGGGGGAGGTGGAGTGAGGGATGGGGGCTTAGGTCTTGCCTGGGCCTGACTGGGGCAGGGAATGGAAGAGCAGGGGATACTCGGGGTAAGTGGGGAGGGAGGATTTGGGTGATATGGTGGGCATTGTGCAAGGGCAAGGAAGGATTTGTGCTGGGGATGGGGGGGGGGCCCTATTGGGTGGTGGGCTGGAGTGTTGCAGTCCTCTCTGGGGTTTCTGAATTACTGGGTTGGGGTTCGCCACTCCCCTCTGGGATTGCTGGTGTGTGTGTGTGTGTACTTCCCTAGTTCACCTAGTTGTGTTTGCGGGGGTTGAGCTTTGGCTCTTTGGTCCCGCCTCTCAACCGTCAATCAACAGGTGTATAGATTCCTGAGCCTATTGGGCTCTATCATATCTACACTTGTAAACTGTGTATGGAGTCAGCCTCCACCACATCACTTCTTAATGCATTCCATTTGTCAACCACTCTGAAACTAAAAAAGTTCTTTCTGATATCTATGTGGCTCATTTGGGCACTCAGTTCCCACCTGTGTCCCCTTGTGCGTGTGCCCCTTGTGTTAAATAGCCTCTCTTTATCTACCCTATCAATTCCCTTCAGAACCTTGAATGTGGTGATCATGTCCCCCCCCCTAACTCTTCTGTCTTCCAGCGAAGTGAGGTTTAATTCCCGTAGTCTCTCCTCGTAGCTCATACCTCTCAGCTCGGGTACTAGTCTGGTGGCAAACCTTTGAACGTTTTCCAGTTTAGTCTTATCCTTGACTAGATATGGACTCCATGCGGGGGCTGCATACTCCAGGATTGGCCTGACATATTTAGTATACAAAGTTCTGAATGATTCTTTACAAAAGTTTCTGAATGCCGTTCGTATGTTGGCCAGCCTGGCATATGCCGCTGATGTTATCCGCTTGATATGTGCTGCAGGAGACAGGTCTGGCGTGATATCAACCCCCCAAGTCTTTTTCTTTCTCTGACTCCTGAAGAATTTCCTCTCCCAGATGATACCTTGTATCTGGCCTCCTGCTCCCTACACCTATCTTCATTACATTACATTTGGTTGGGTTAAACTCTAACAACCATTTGTTCGACCATTCCTTCAGCTTGTCTAGGTCTTCTTGAAGCCTCAAACAGTCCTCTTCTGTTTTAATACTTCTCATAATTTTGACATCGTCCGCAAACATTGAGAGAAATGAATCGATACCCTCCGGGAGATCATTTAGATATATCAGAAACAAGATAGGACCAAGTACAGAGCCCTGTGGGACTCCACTGGTGACTTTACGCCAATTGGATGTCTCACCCCTCACCGTAACTCTCTGCTTCCTATTGCTTAGGTACTCCCTTATCCACTGGAGCACCTTACCAGCTACACCTGCCTTGTCTATCCAGCTAATGTACCAGCCTCTTATGCGGAAGTGTCAAAGGCTTTCCGACAATTCAAGAAAATGCAGTCCGCCCAGCCCTCTCTTTCTTGCTTAATCTTTGCCACCTGGTCGTAGAATTATATTAAGCCAGTCAGGCAAGATTTACCCTCCCTGAACCCATGTTGGCGATTTGTCACGAAGTACCTTCCCTCCAGATGTGTTACTAGTTTTTTTCTCACGATCTTCTCCATCACCTTGCATGGTATACAAGTCAAGGACACTGGCCTGTAGTTCAGTGCCTTTTGCCTGTCGCCCTTTTTGTATATTGGGACCACATTCGCCGTCTTCCACTTGTGTGCGAGCGTGAGTGCGTGCGTGCGTACGTGCGTGCGTGTGTGTGTGTGTGTGTGTGTGTGTGTGTGTGTGTGTGTGTGTGTGTGTGTGTGTGTGTGTGTGTGTGTGTGTGTGTGTGTGTGTGTGTGTGTGTGTGTGTGTTTGTGTGTGTCTGTGTGTGTGTGTACTTACCTAATTGTACTTACCTAATTGTGCTTGTGCGGGTTGAGCTTTTGCTCTTTGGTCCCGCCTCTCAACCGTCAATCAACTGGTGTACAGATTCCTGAGCCTACTGGGCTCTATCATATCTACATTTGAAACTGTGTATGGAGTCCACCACATCACTGCCTAAAGCATTCCATTTATTAACTACTCTGACACTGAAAAAATTATTTCTAACGTCTCTGTTGCTCATCTGGGTACTAAGTTTCCACCTGTGTCCCCTTGTTCGTGTTCCACCCGTGCTGAAGAGTTAGTCTTTGTCCACCCTGTCAATTCCCGTGAGAATTTTGTAGGTGGTTATCATGTCTCCCCTTACTCTTCTGTTTTCCAGGGATGTGAGGTTCGGCTCCTTTAGCCTTTCCTCGTAGCTCATTCCTCTCAGTTCCGGGACGAGCCTGGTGGCATACCGCTGAATCTTCTCTAGCTTTGTCTTGTGTTTAACTAGGTATGGACTCCAAGCTGGAGCTGCATACTCCAGGATTGGTCTTACATAAGTGGTTTACAGGGTTTTGAAAGATTCCTTACACAAGTTTCTAAAGGCAGTTCTTATGCTGACCAGTCTAGCATATGCCGCTGATGATATTCTTTTGATGTGGGCCTCTGGGGACAGGTTCGGTGTGGTATCAACCCCCAAATCTTTCTCTCTATTTGACTCTTGCAGGATTTCACTTCCCAGATGATACCTTGTGTTCAGCCTCCTGCTCCCTTTGCCTAATTTCATCACCTTACACTTTCCTGAGTTGAACTTTAGCAGCCATTTTTTAGACCATTCCTCCAGTTTATCCAGGTCATCCTGTAGTCTCTGTCTATCTTCATCCGTCTTGATTCTTCTCATAATTTTTGCATCATCAGCAAACATTGAGAGGAATGAGTCTGTACCCTCCGGAAGATCGTTTACATATATTAGAAACAGGATGGGTCCAAGTACTGAGCCCTGTGGGACTCCGCTGGTGACATCTTTCACACACTGATGTCTCCCCCCTCACCGTTACTCGCTGTTTCCTGTTGCTTAAGTACTCCCTTATCCACTGGAGCACCTTCCCTTTTAGTCCTGCCTGTTGCTTCAACTTTTTTAACAGCCTTTTATGGGGTACTGTGTCAAAGGCTTTCTGGCAGTCCAGGAAAATGCAGTAGGCCCACCTTTTTCTTTCCTGCCTAAATTTTGTTGCTGGTCATAAAATGCTATTAAACCTGTGAGACACGATTTACCATCCCTGAACCCATGTTGGTGGTGCGTTACAAAGTTATTTCCCTCCAGATGCTCTACGAGTCTTTTCCTCACGATCTTCTCCATCACCTTGCATGGTATACAAGTTAAGGAAACTGGCCTGTAGATCAGTGTCTCTTTCCTGTCACCCTTCTTATATATTGGGACCACGTTAGCTGTCTTCCAACTTTCTGGTAAGTCTCCTGTTTCCAGTAACCTGTTATAAACCATAGAGAGTGGCACACTTAGGGCTTCTGCTCCTTCCTTTAGTATCCATGGTGAGATTCTTTCAGGCCGAACAGCCTTTGTCACATCCAGCTCCAGCAGACACCTTTTGACCTTTTGACACCTTTCCACTGGTGAGGTCATATTCCTCAAAGGTTGCTTGGTTTGCCGCCTCCTCACTTAGTGCATGGGCTTTTCCTTGTTCTATTGTGAAGATCTCCTGGAATCTCTTGTTGAGCTCTTCACACACTTCCTTGTCATTCTCTGTGTATCTGTTCTCCCCTTTTCGCAGCTTCATCACTTGTTCCTTCACTGCTGTTTTCCTCCTGATGTGGCTGTGGAGCAGCTTTGGTTGGGTCTTGGCTCTACTTGCAATGTCATTTTCAAACTGTTTCTCTGCTTCCCTCCTCACTCTGAGGTACTCATTTCTGGCCCTCTGGTATTTCTCCCTGCTCTCTAGTGTTCTGTTATTTCTGTAGTTTCTCCATGTTCTTTTTTCAGTTGTTTTGCTACCTTGCATTCCTGGTTGAACCATGGGTTTACCTGTTGTTTTTCGTTTTTCTCCTTTTGGACGGGTATAAACCTGTCTGCAGCTTCTTGGCACTTCTGGGTGACAAAATCCATCATGACCTGCACATTCTTTTCTCTAAGTTTTGTTTCCCATGGTATTCCCCTGAGGAAGTTCCTCATCTCGTCATATTTTCCTCTTCGGTCTTTTTCCCGCCGATCCCAACCTTGGATAGGTTATCCTTACCTCCACCAAGTACTCAAAGGTCAGGACACTGTGGTCACTCATTCCTATGGGGGCTTTAACTTTGACTTCCCTTATTTCTGACTCATTCAGGGTGAATATCAAGTCGAGTCTGGCTGGTTCATCATTGCCTCTCACTCCTGTGGGTTCCTTGACATGCTGGCTCAGAAAATTCCTTGTTGCCACTTAAAAAGAGTTTAGCTCTCCACGTATCTGCACCTCCATGTGGATCCCCATTCTCCCAGTCTATCTTTTACATCAACAGTGTAAAGAAACGTAAGAAAGATCGAGAAAATTCGTGTTAGAATTATTAATCTTACTTTTTCGGTCATATTTAATAATATATGTCTACAGGAAAGACTACTACCAAAATATACTAATATATATATATATATATATATATATATATATATATATATATATATATATATATATATATATATATATATATATATATATGTCGTACCTAGTAGCCAGAACTCACTTCTCAGCCTACTATTCAAGGCCCGATTTGCCTAATAAGCCAAGTTTTCCTGAATTAATATATTTACTATAATTTTTTTCTTATGAAATTATAAAGCTACCCTTTTCACTATGTATGAGGTCAACTTTTTTTATTGGAGTTAAAATTAACGTAGATATATGACCGAACCTAACCAACCCTACCTAACCTAACCTAACCTATATATATAGGTAAGGTTAGGTTAGGTAGCCAAAAAAAGCTAGGATAGGTTAGGTTAGGTAGGTTAGGTAGACGAAAAAACATTAATTCATGAAAACTTGGCTTATTAGGCAAATTGGGCCTTGCAAAGTAGGCTGAGAAGTGAGTTCTGGCTACTAGGTACGACATATATATATATATATATATATATATATATATATATATATATATATATATATATATATATATATATATATATATAAATATATATATATATATATAAATATATATATATATATATGTCGTACCTAGTAGCCAGAACGAACTTCTCAGCCTACTATGCAAGACCTGATTTGCCTAATAAGCCAAGTTTTCCTGAATTATTATATTTTCTCTAATTTATTTCTTATGAAATGATAAAGCTACCCATTTCATTATGTATGAGGTCAATTTTTTGTTATTGGAGTTAAAATTAACGTAGATATATGACCGAACCTAACCAACCCTACCTAACCTAACCTAACCTATCTTTATAGGTTAGGTTAGGTAAGGTAGCAAAAAAAGTTAGGTTAGGTTAGGTTAGGTAGGTTAGGAAGACGAGAAACAATTAATTCATGAAAACTTGGCTTATTAGACAAATCGGGCCTTGCATAGTAGGCTGAGAAGTGCGTTCTGGCTACTAGGTACGACATATATATATATATATATATATATATATATATATATATATATATATATATGTCGTACCTAGTAGCCAGAACGCACTTCTCAGCCTACTATGCAAGGCCCGATTTGCCTAATAAGCCAACTTTTCATGAATTAATTGGTTTTCGACTACCTAACCTACCTAGCCTAACCTAACCTAACTTTTTCGGCTACCTAACCTAACCTAACCTATAAAGATAGGTTAGGTTAGGTTAGGTAGGGTTGGTTAGGTTCGATCATATATCTACGTTAATTTTAACTTCAATAAAAAAAAATTGACCACATACATAATGAAATTGGTAGCTTTATCATTTCATAAGAATTTTTTTTTAGAAATTATATTATTTCAGGAAAACTTGGCTTATTAGGCAAATCAGGCCTTGCATAGTAGGCCAAAAAGTGCGTTCTGGCTACTAGGTACGACATATATATATATATATATATATATATATATATATATATATATATATATATATATATATATATATATATATATATATATGTATATATATATATATATATATATATATATATATATATATGTATATATACAAATATATATATATATATATATATATATATATATATATATATATATATATATATGTCGTACCTAGTAGCCAGAACTCACTTCTCAGCCTACTATTCAAGGCCCGATTTGCCTAATAAGCCAAGTTTTCCTGAATTAATATATTTACTATAATTTTTTTCTTATGAAATGATAAAGCAACCCTTTTCTCTATGTATGAGGTCAATTTTTTTTTATTGGAGTTAAAATTAACGTAGATATATGACCGAACCTAACCAACCCTACCTAACCTAACCTAACCTATATTTATAGGTAAGGTTAGGTTAGGTAGCCAAAAAAAGGTAGGTTAGGTTAGGTTAGGTAGGTTAGGTAGACGAAAAAACATTAATTCATGAAAACTTGGCTTATTAGGCAAATCGGGCCTTGAATAGTAGGCTGAGAAGTGCGTTCTGGCTATTAGGTACGACATATATATATATATATATATATATATATATATATATATATATATGCCGTACCTAGTAGCCAGAACGCACTTCTGAGCCTACTATGCTAGGCCCGATTTGCCTAATTAGCCAAGTTTTCCTAAATTAATATATTTTCTCTAATTTTTTTCTTATGAAATGATAAAGCTACCCATTTCATTATGTATGAGGTCAATTTTTTTTAATTGGAGTTAAAATTAACGTAGATATATGACCGAACCTAACCAACCCTACCTAACCTAACCTAACCTATCTTTATAGGTTAGGTTAGGTTAGGTGGCCGAAAAAGTTAGGTTAGGTTAGGTTAGGTAGGTTAGGTTGTCGAAAAACAATTAATTCATGAAAACTTGGCTTATTAGGCAAATCGGGCCTTGCATAGTAGGCTGAGAAGTGCATTCTGGCTACTAGGTACGACATATATATATATATATATATATATATATATATATATATATATATATATATATATATATATATATATATATATATATATATATATATATATATATATGTCGTACCTAGTAGCCAGAACTCACTTTTCAGCCTACAATGCAAGGCCCGATTTGCCTAATAAGCCAAGTTTTCATGAATTAATATATTTTCTATAATTTTTTTCTTATGAAATGATAAAGCAACCCATTTCATTATGTAAGAGGTCAATTTTTTTTTATTGGAGTTAAAATTAACGTAGAAATATGACCGAACCTAACCAACCCTACCTAACCTAACCTAACCTATCTTTATAGGTTAGGTTCGGTTAGGTAGCCGAAAAAGTTAGGTTAGGTTAGGTTAGGTAGGTTAGGTAGTCGAAAAGCAATTAATTCATGAAAACTTGGCTTATTAGGCAAATCGGGCCTTGCATAGTAGGCTCAGAAGTGAGTTCTGGCTACTAGGTACGACATATATATATATATATATGTCGTACCTAATAGCCAGAACGCACTTCTCAGCCTACTATGCAGGGCCCGATTTGCCTAATAAGCCAAGTTTTCCTGATTTAATATATTTTCTCTAATTTTTTTCTTATGAAATGATAAAGCTACCCATTTCATTATGTATGAGGTACATTTTTTTTTATTGGAGTTAAAATTGACGTAGATATATGACCAAACCTAACCAACCCTACCTAACCTAACCTAACCTATTTTTATAGGTTAGGTTAGGTTAGGTAGCCGAAAAAGTTAGGTTAGGTTAGGTTAGGTAGGTTAGGTAGTCGAAAAACAATTAATTCATGAAAACTTGGCTTAATAGGCAAATCGGGCCTTAAATAGTAGGCTGAGAAGTGAGTTCTGGCTACTAGGTACGACATATATATATATATATATATATATATATATATATATATATATATATATATATATATATATATATATATATATATATATATATATATATATATATATATATATATATATATATATATATATATATGTCGTACCTAGTAGCCAGAACTCACTTCTCAGCCTACTATGCAAGGCCCGATTTGCCTAATAAGCCAAGTTTTCATGAATTAATGTTTTTTCGTCTACCTAACCTACCTAACCTAACCTAACCTAGCTTTTTTTGGCTACCTAACCTAACCTTACCTATATATATAGGTTAAGTTAGGTTAGGTAGGGTTGGTTAGGTTCGGTCATATATCTACGTTAATTTTAACTCCAATAAAAAAAAATTGACCTCATACATAGTGAAAAGGGTAGCTTTATCATTTCATAAGAAAAAAATTATAGTAAATATATTAATTCAGGAAAACTTGGCTTATTAGGCAAATCGGGCCTTGAATAGTAGGCTGAGAAGTGAGTTCTGGCTACTAGGTACGACATATATATATATATATATATGTCGTACCTAGTAGCCAGAACCCACTTCTCAGCCTACTATGCAAGGCTCGATTTGCCTAATAAGCCAAGTTTTCCTGAATTAATATACTTTCTCTAATTTTTTTCTTATGAAATGATAAAGCTACCCATTTTATTATGTATGGGGTCAAGTTTTTTTTTATTGGAGTTAAAATTAACGTAGATATATGACCGAACCTAACCAACCCTACCTAACCTAACCTAACCTATATTTATAGGTTAGGTTAGGTTAGGTAGCCGAAAAAGTTAGGTTAGGTTAGGTTAGGTTAGGTAGGTTAATTAGTCGAAAAATCATTAATTCATGAAAACTTGGCTTATTAGGCAAATCGGGCCTTGCATAGTAGGCCGAGAAGTGCGTTCTGGCTACTAGGTACGACATATATATATATATATATATATATATATATATATATATATATATATATATATATATATACATATATATATATATATATATATATATATATATATATATATATATATATATATATATATATGTCGTACCTAGTAGCCAGAACGCACTTCTCAGCCAACTATGCAAGGCCCGATTTGCCTAATAAGCCAAGTTTTGCTGAATAAATATATTTTCTCTAATTTGAAATGATAAAGCTACCCATTTCATTATATATGAGGTCAATTTTTTTTTTGGAGTTAAAATTAACGTAGATATATGACCGAACCTAACCAACCCTACCTAACCTAACCTAACCTATCTTTATAGGTTAGGTTAGGTTATGTAGGAGAAAAAGTTAGGTTAGGTTATGTTAGGTAGGTTAGGTAGTCGAAAAACAATTAATTCATGAAAACTTGGCTTATTAGGCAAATTGGGCCTTGCATAGTAGGCAGAGTACGACGTTCTGGCTACTAGGTTCAACATATATATATATATATATATATATATATATATATATATATATATATATATATATATATATATATATATATATATATATATATATGTCGTACCTAGTAGCCAGAACGCACTTCTCAGCCTACTATGCAAGGCCCGATTTGCCTAATAAGCCAAGTTTTACTGAATTGATATATTTTCTCTAATTTTTTTCTTATGAAATGATAAAGCTACCCATTTCATTATGTATGAGGTCAATTTTTTTTTATTGGAGTTAAAATTAACGTAGATATATGACCGAACCTAACCAACCCTACCTAACCTAACCTAACCTATCTTTATAGGTTAGGTTAGGTTAGGTAGCGGAAAAAGTTAGGTTAGGTTAGGTTAGGTAGGTTAGGTTGTCGAAAAACAATTAAATCATGAAAACTTGGCTTATTATGCAAATCGGGCCTTGCATAGTAGGCAGAGAAGTGCAATCTGGCTACTAGGTACGACATATATATATATATATATATATATATATATATATATATATATATATATATATATATATATATATATATGTCGTACCTAGTAGCCAGAACGCACTTCTCAGCCTACTATGCAAGGCCAAATTTGCCTATTAAGCTAAGTTTTCATGAATTAATTGTTTTTCGACTACCTAACCTACCTAACCTAACCTAACCTAACTTTTTCGGCTACCTAACCTAACCTAACCTATAGAGATAGGTTAGGTTAGGTTAGGTAGGGTTGGTTAAGTTCGGTCATATATCTACGTTAATTTTAAGTCCACTAAAAAAAATTGACCTCATATATATATATATATATATATATATATATATATATATATATATATATATATATATATATATATATATATATATATATATATATATATATTATTAAATATGACCGAAAAAGTAAGATTAATAATTCTAACACGAATTTTCTCAATCTTTCGTACATTACGCTTCACTGTTGGAGGTAAATCAAAAATCACTTCTCCAAAATTCATTTTTATTTCTAGTCTGACGCGACACGGGCGCGTTTCGTAAAACTTATTACATTTTCAAAGACTTCACAAATACACAACTGATTAGAACTTACGTATCTCTGCTATTATATCTACATTTGAGTGAGGTGGGAGGGGTGATGTGGCATTAACACAAGACAGAACATGAGGGGATATTAATAGGGTATTAAAAGTATCAACACAAGACAGAACACGAAACAATGGGTATTGAATAGAAGTGTTTGTAGAAAGCCTATTGGTCCATATTTCTTGATGCTTCTATATTGGAGCGGAGTCTTGAGGTGGGTAGAATATAGTTGTGCAATAATTGGCTGTTGATTGCTGGTGTTGACTTCTTGATGTGTAGTGCCTCGCAAACGTCAAGCCGCCTGCTATCGCTGTATCTATCGATGATTTCTGTGTTGTTTACTAGGATTTCTCTGGCGATGGTTTGGTTATGGGAAGAGATTATATGTTCCTTAATGGAGCCCTGTTGCTTATGCATCGTTAAACGCCTAGAAAGAGATGTTGTTGTCTTGCCTATATACTGGGTTTTTTGGAGCTTACAGTCCCCAAGTGGGCATTTGAAGGCATAGACGACGTTAGTCTCTTTTAAAGCGTTCTGTTATGTGTCTGGAGAGTTTCTCATGAGTAGGCTGGCCGTTTTTCTGGTTTTATAGTAAATCGTCAGTTGTATCCTCTGATTTTTGTCTGTAGGGATAACGTTTCTATTAACAATATCTTTCAGGACCCTTTCCTCCGTTTTATGAGCTGTGGAAAAGAAGTATGACCAAACCTAACCAACCCTACCTAACCTAACCTAACCTATCTTTATAGGTTAGGTTAGGTTAGGTAGCAGAAAAAGTTAGGTTAGGTTAGGTTAGGTAGGTTAGGTAGTCGAAAAACAATTAATTCACGAAAACTTGACTTATTAGGCAAATCGGGCCTTGCATAGTAGGCTGAGAAATGAGAAATATATATATATATTATATATATATATATATATATATATATATATATATATATATATATATATATATATATATATATATATATATATATATATATATATATATATATATATATATATATATATATATATATATATATATGTCGTACCTAGTAGCCAGAACGCACTTCTCAGCCTACAATGCAAGGCCCGATTTGCCTAATAAGCCAAGTTTTCCTGAATTAATATATTTTCTCTAATTTATTTCTTATGAAATGATAAAGCTACCCATTTCATTATGTATGAGGTCAATTTTTTTTTATTGGAGTTAAAATTAACGTAGATATATGACAGAACCTAACCAACCCTACCTAACCTAACCTAACCTATCTTTATAGGTTAGGTTAGGTTAGGTAGCCGAAAAAGCTAGGTTAGGTTAGGTTAGGTAGGTTAGGTAGTCGAAAAACAATTAATTCATGAAAACTTGGCCTATTAGGCAAATTGGGCCTTGCATAGTAGGCTAAGAAGTGCGTTCTGGCTACTAGGTACGACATATATATATATATATATATATATATATATATATATATATATATATATATATATATATATATATATATATATATATATATATATATATATATATATATATATATATATATATACATAACCTTTAAGCACCTTTTTGCATTATTATTTTTGTATCAACCCATGTATATCTTGTAACCATCAAATGCATAATAAAGCACAAAAAATATTCAAGGAAGGCGGTGGTAGGAGAAAAGCACACAGAAACTGTAATGGAGGGGATCTAAACATTCCCTCTAATGCGTTATGCGTGGTTTCCTCCGAGGCTATGGGTCCCCCTTCTTCCAGCTAGAGGTGGTACTCCCTTCCTATATATATATGTATATATATATATATATATATATATATATATATATATATATATATATATTTTATTAAATATGACCGAAAAAGTAAGATTAATAATTCTAACACGAATTTTCTCAATCTTTCGTACATTATGCTTCACTGTTGGAGGTAAATCAAAAATCACTTCTCCAAAATTCATTTTTATTTCTAGTCTGACGCGACACGGGCGCGTTTCGTAAAACTTATTACATTTTCAAAGACTTCACAAATACACAACTGATTAGAACTTGCGTTTCCCTGATTTTATATCTACATTTGAGTGAGGTGGGAAGGGTGATGTGGCATTACATTTGAGTAAGGTGGGAAGGATGATGTGGCATTAGAGGATATTAATAGGGTATTAAAAGTATCAACACAAGACAGAACACGAAACAATGGATATTGAATAGAAGTGTTTGTAGAAAGCCTATTGGTCCATATTTCTTGATGCTTCTATATTGGAGCGGAGCCTTGAGGTGGGTAGAATATAGTTGTGCAATAATTGGCTGTTGATTGCTGGTGTTGACTTCTTGATGTGTAGTGCCTCGCAAACGTCGAGCCGCCTGCTATCGCTGTATCTATCGATGATTTCTGTGTTGTTTACTAGGATTTCTCTGGCGATGGTTTGGTTATGGGAAGAGATTATATGTTCCTTAATGGAGCCCTGTTGTTTATGCATCGTTAAACGCCTAGAAAGAGATGTTGTTGTCTTGCCTATATACTGGGTTTTTTGGAGCTTACAGTCCCCAAGTGGGCATTTGAAGGCATAGACGACGTTAGTCTCTTTTAAAGCGTTCTGTTTCGTGTCTGGAGAGTTTCTCATGAGTAGGCTGGCCGTTTTTCTGGTTTTAAAACCAGAAAAAAAACCCACCAGTAAGGTGGGTTTTAAAACCCACCTTACTCAAATGTAATGCCACATCACCCTTCCCACCTCACTCAAATGTAGATATAAAATCAGGGAAACGCAAGTTCTAATCAGTTGTGTATTTGTGAAGTCTTTGAAAATGTAATAAGTTTTACGAAACGCGCCCGTGTCGCGTCAGACTAGAAATAAAAATGAATTTTGGAGAAGTGATTTTTGATTTACCTCCAACAGTGAAGCATAATGTACGAAAGATTGAGAAAATTCGTGTTAGAATTATTAATCTTACTTTTTCGGTCATATTTAATAAAATATGTCTACAGGAAAGACTGCTACCAAAATATACTAATATATATATATATATATATATATATATATATATATATATACATATATATATATATATATATATATATATATATATATATATATATATATATTGTGACGGTAACGCGTTGGTGTTCGGCTGTTTAAGGCTAGGGGTATGGCCTCGTCACATAGTTATAAAAAAAAATAGAAAAACTGGAACTTCGTCTGTGGTAAGGTAAGGAGAAGACACACAAAACACAAGTAAACTTTAACAATGAAATTTTAATTACGTTAAATAAATCAAAACATGAAAATAATGCACAAACAAATATGTATAATAAAATCAATCAAAATAATAAGAATAATTAAATGACAAAATGAAAAGTTACGTTAAGGCAAAATAACAAGAAGTGCAATACAACAGTAAGTGGGAGGTGCTGGAATATTGGCTTAAAGCCACCACCTCTCTCAGTACACTCTAGAGTCTAGCTGGGAGGTGTGCTGGCTACGAAAGCACGGAACATTCTGAAGACTGATGTTGGGGCGACCCCAGACATCGGGTAGTATTGGGGGGGCGAGTGCAGGTGCAGCCAGACCGGCGACCAATCAGCGGAGTCGTAGCGATCAACGGGTAGTTTGGTGGTTGGAGTTCGAACAGGTGGCTGGTTGCATACGTTTCTGCTCACCCTGGCAAGCCTTGCTGGTGTTTGTTGTCGTTGTTGGACATTTCTTCCATAGTCTTTTATATAGTTGTGAAGACGTAATTTTGGAGGGAAGAGCAGGCTCAATCTCTTGAAGGAGATTATCGTCACAACTCTCCCCCGAAGCCTGCGGTTCTGGAAGAAGTACGTCGTTATGTGGTGGAGTAATGGATGGAGTTGCTTCTACTTCATAAACTCTGGAGAGGTCATGGGCTAAGATGTTGTCAGACTCTTGGTATAGCGTGTCTCCAGGTTGAATTTCTGCAGTTAACAAGCCCATAGTAGAAGACGTTGAGATGAGAAGTGGGCGTGCTGCAGGAGGTGTAGGGTGGTGTGGTCCGTATTGATGGTGGACCGAGCACTTTTCAGGTGTGGAGTGAAGTGCTGAAGCTTCAGGATGAGGAAGAGTAGCTCCTTGCCAATTGTTCCGTCGTTCCTTGTAGCAGTAGTCGCTGACAGGTGTATTCTTCTCGCCTCGTTGCTGCATCACGACACCACCATCGTCGGTACCATTGGCGTCGACATGGAGGATGTAGGGCTTATCTGACGAGGTGAGAGTGGAATTAGAAGAGGGCATAGGAGCACGAGTATTATCCTGAAAGCATTTGGGAAGATCATTAAGGATTTTGGAATTAGAAGGCGCCGACTCCTTGTCAGTGCTTTCGGGAGGAGAAGCTGGGAAGGTCTCACTGTGGATGTAGGGTTCTGTGAATGTGGAATAGTTAATCAAGACAGTGGGAGGAGTACCATTATATTGCTTCAGGAGGTTGACGTGGCACAGCTGGGTCTTCCGCCGCCTATCTGGAGTCTCTATGACGTATGCGTTGTTGTTTCTGCACTCTTTGACGCAGTAGGGTCCTGAAAATTTGTTTTGTAAAGGTGAACCTGGGATAGGGAAATAAGCAAGGACGAAGTCTCCCGGCTTGAATTTTCTTACTTTGCTGGTCTGGTCGTAATGAGTCTTCATTCTCACCTGGGCTTTCAATAGATTATCATGGGCAAAGCGGTGGACTCTCTCTAGAATGTGCTGAAGGTTTTGAAGAAACTGGGGCACATTCTGATGCTCACTGAAGGTGGCATCTCTGAGAGAGTCTTTGAAAGCCTTAAGGGGAGTACGGCACTTACGGCCGTAGAGCATCTCATAAGGAGATACTCCTAGGGACTCATTGGGGAGACTTCTGAAAATACACATTATTAGGTCAATCTGCTTATCCCAATCCTTTGAGGTTTCACTACAAAACTTTTTCAAGAGTGCTTTGATGGTCTGATGACTACGTTCAAGAGAACCCTGTGAAGCAGGATGATAGGGGCTGGACAATACCTGTTTGATGTTGAACTCCTCCAGTGTCCTTTTGAAGAGATCACTGGTGAAGTTGGTGCCACAGTCACTTTGAATCTCCCTGGGAAATCCGTATTGAGTGAAGATCTTCAATAGATGTTTGATAACCGTAGCAGCCGTGATGTTCTTCACTGGAACTGCTATGGGAAATCTGGTGGTAGGACACAGGATGGTTAGGATGTAGGCGTTACCTGAACTGGTCCGAGGTAAAGGACCAACACAGTCTATTATGAGTCTGTGGAAAGGTTCCGCAGGCACCTGTATGGGAATCAGTGGTGCTCTGGGAATGGAGACGTTCGGTTTGCCTGCCATCTGACATGTATGACACTGTTTTACGTACTGTTTGACGTTGTTTACCATACCTGGCCAGTAGTAGTCTTGACGAATCCCATGGTAAGTCTTGTTGAAGCCGTAGTGGGAGAATGCTCCGTGGGCCAGGTGTAGAATAGTGGGCCGCAGGCTGGTGGGAATCACAAGTTGTTCGGTGTTGGCCCAATCGTCCTCCTCCTTCAGTTTACTGGGTCTATATCTGCGGTAGAGCAAGTCGTTCTCTAGGAAGAACCCAGGAATACTGTCGGGTTGAGTCTCAGCCTGGAAAAACAATGGTGTTAAAGTAAGATCTTCCCTCTGCAACTTACGGAACTCCAACTTGGTCAGATGCGGGGGTAGTTTCTGAGGGTCTTGAGGGACAGCGGTGGCAGTAGAGTCAGCTGGCTGTGGACGTGCGGCTTGTGCACGGGTGGTCACGAGAACCGGAGGAGAAACTTCACTCTCTTGAACCTCTGCTGGAACATACTCAAGAATAGGGTTACTTGGCACAGAGTTACACACCTGGGGTTTGTCCATGACGATCAGGTTGGTTGGTTGCAGGTCTTCTGCCAAGTCGTTGCCTAGGAGAAGTTGCACTCCAGGCATGGGAAAAGGCTTTTCCCTGACGGCGACTTGGACTTCCCCGTTCACGTAGGGACAATCCAGGTGGACTCTGGCGAGAGGGTATGGAGTAGTAGCAGTGAGGTCAGTGATGAAGACCGTTTCCCCGGTGTAGACTATGTTGGGCACAGCCGACTTCAAGATGATCGATTGTAGAGCCGCTGTGTCCCTCAAGATCTTCAATTTGAAACGTCCCTCCGGATTTGAACCGTTGGCAGAGACAGTTCCAGTATACAGGTGGTTACTGAAAAGAGAAAGATCATTAACATCAACACCAACATTCATCACAGGCTTACCGGACTTAGGAGGAGTTGGTTTGGGTCGTTGTTGGTCAGTGGTTCCCTTGTATTGAGACTTACCACACTTGTCTATGGTATGTCCATAGAGTCTACAATACTTGCAGTACAGTTGTGAACCAGCTTGATCGGGGCTCACCTTCTCGTAACTGTACCACGACTTCTTACTGGAGGATGGTTCAGGTGTCAGCCGGTGGATGAGGCTGTAAGTGTCAGCCGACTTAGCACACTTCAGGTAGTCGGTTTCTTCTTTATCTGCTAAGTAGAGGCGGACAGGAGGCGGCACACGTCTCAAGAATTCTTCAACAAGCATCAGGTTGACGAGTTCTGTAAAAGTAGAGACATGTGCTGCTTCCAGCCATTTCATGAAATACCTCCGTTTCGTGTTAGCAAACTCGAGGAAGGTAGTGGTACTTGCCTTCAGGTGGTCACGGAATTTCCTTCTATAACTTTCAGTAGAGAGGAGGTAGGCGTCTAACACTGCTTGTTTCAGAGTGTAGTAGTCATTCTCAGACGCCAAAGTACTGAGTGTGACTGCAGCTCTACCTGTAAGATGGACTCTGAGAAGTGTGGCCCATTGGTCGACAGGCCAACTGAGTTGATTAGCAAGGGTTTCAAAGGTGGTGAAAAACACATCAACTTCTGCTTCTACAAAGGATGGCATTAACTTACTTGCATGTGATATATTAAAACTGACGGGAAGATTGGCAGTAGCTTGCTGGCGTTGAGCGAAGTGTGAAGTTTCCAACGTGTATTCCCGTTGACGACACTCAAGAGCCAGAGTCGCTTGTTGCTTGTCATGTTCACGTTGCATTTCCAACTCGCGTTGTTTGGTTTCAAGCCGTACGCGTTCCCGCTCCTGGAGTAAGGCAATCTCACGTTCTTGTTCTTCTCTCCGTATGGTAGCTGCTTCTCTTTGCTGCTCACGTTCAATCTTAGCCAGCTCTAGTTTAAGTTTCAGCGTTGCCAAATCAGTTTTCTCTGCAATATAGTAAGTTTCATGAGTTTCAGAGTCTATCTTACCTTGCTCTAAATAGTAATCCAGCAACAGGTTGTGTAGGTCATTTTTGTTGGCTTGGTAGGGAACTTCTAGTTGATACTCATGTGCAAGAGTTTGTAGTTCAGTCCTCTTGGCACGACTTAAAGTCCCTATTTCACCTGCTGGATTTGCACGGAAAGTTTGGAGACGAAACATGGTGAAATTAGCAAATAAAGGTACACGAATGTTCAATAATGAAATGTCAGAAACAGGACAACGTGGCAACTGGCACCTATCCTGTGTGATCTTTAACAATTAACGTTAAGTGAAAGATATTAAATGATTAAATTAAATCAAGGGCGCAGGAAATCTTGTACCCGGTACTCATGTAAGAGAATAAGGGCAAGAAAATCCTACTAACAAATGAAACAAAGTTTCGAAAACAAATGAAACAGTTAAATGCTTCAAAAGTAAAATTGGTAGTCCAAGGATGTAGGCATACCTTGCCAAGTCTCTATAGGACATAAAGCAAGTTTTTCCCACTGAATTTAATATGATACTTACAGAATTAGCGAACTTTTGTGCTCTGAAAAAATAAGCTAATTCCCTACCGTTGTATGTATCATCATCTCTGACTGACGTGTAGGGGTGCGAGGTGTCAACTGGTGACGAGAACTGCTGCTGAGGTCCCAATTCAGCAACTAAAGTTCGAGCTAGAGGAACTATGGCCCTCTTTGTCCTCCTACAGTCAGATTGCAGAAGATTGGGTACTCTTGACCCGGGGCAGACCACAGTACCAGGGTACCAATATGATGATCTGTCAGAATGAGAAATATTCAAGGGACATAGATGGTAAATACGAGTAATAACATGGAGGGAGAGATGACCAATTAAGAGTATGACTGCGGCCTACAGTCACCACGTAATCCAAAGTTGTCTCACCTTCACTATATGTTACTCTCGTAATGCACAATACACCGCACCTTATAAAAAATGAAATTGAATGAAAAATAGTAAAGCTACGTTAACAGAGTTAAATACGCTTACCATAAATTACCACTTGGCACCAGTACCTGAGTGAGGCTCCTAGGACAGGCCCCCATATAACTTGTGACGGTAACGCGTTGGTGTTCGGCTGTTTAAGGCTAGGGGTATGGCCTCGTCACATAGTTATAAAAAAAAAATAGAAAAACTGGAACTTCGTCTGTGGTAAGGTAAGGAGAAGACACACAAAACACAAGTAAACTTTAACAATGAAATTTTAATTACGTTAAATAAATCAAAACATGAAAATAATGCACAAACAAATATGTATAATAAAATCAATCAAAATAATAAGAATAATTAAATGACAAAATGAAAAGTTACGTTAAGGCAAAATAACAAGAAGTGCAATACAACAGTAAGTGGGAGGTGCTGGAATATTGGCTTAAAGCCACCACCTCTCTCAGTACACTCTAGAGTCTAGCTGGGAGGTGTGCTGGCTACGAAAGCACGGAACATTCTGAAGACTGATGTTGGGGCGACCCCAGACATCGGGTAGTATTGGGGGGGCGAGTGCAGGTGCAGCCAGACCGGCGACCAATCAGCGGAGTCGTAGCGATCAACGGGTAGTTTGGTGGTTGGAGTTCGAACAGGTGGCTGGTTGCATACGTTTCTGCTCACCCTGGCAAGCCTTGCTGGTGTTTGTTGTCGTTGTTGGACATTTCTTCCATAGTCTTTTATATAGTTGTGAAGACGTAATTTTGGAGGGAAGAGCAGGCTCAATCTCTTGAAGGAGATTATCGTCACAATATATATATATATATATATATATGTCGTACCTAGTAGCCAGAATGCACTTCTCAGCCTACTATGCAAGACCCGATTTGCCTAATAAGCCAAGTTTTCTTGAAATAATATATTTTCTCCAATGTTTTTCTTATGAAATGATGAAGCTACCCATTTCATTATGTATGAGGTCAATTTTTTTTATTGGAGTTAAAATTAACGTAGATATTTGACCGAACCTAACCAACCCTACCTAACCTAACCTAACCTATCTTTATAGGTTAGGTTAGGTTAGGTAGCCGAAAAAGTTAGGTTAGGTTAGGTTAGGTAGGTTAGGTAGTCGAAAAAACAGCATTTCATGAAAACTTGGCTTATTATCCAAATCGGGCCTTGCATAGTAGGCTGAGAAGTGCGTTCTGGCTACTAGGTACGACATATATATATATATATATATATATATATATATATATATATATATATATATATATATATATATATATATATAAATATATATATATATATATATATATATATATATATATATATATATATATATATATATATATATATGTCGTACCTAGTAGCCAGAACGCACTTCTCAGCCTACTATGCAAGGCCCAATTTGCTTAATAAGCCAAGTTTTCATGAATTATTTGTTTTTCGACTACCTAACCTACCTAACCTAACCTAACCTAACATTTTCGGCTACCTAACCTAACCTAACCTATAAAGATAGGTTAGGTTAGGTTAGGTAGGGTTGGTTAGGTTCGGTCATTTATCTACGTTAATTTTAACTCTAATAAACATTTTTTTACCTCATCCATAATGAAATGGGTTGCTTTATCATTTCATAAGAAAAAAATTTGAGAAAATATATTTATTCAGGAAAACTTGGCTTATTAGGCAAATCAGGCCTTGCATAGTAGGCCCAGAAGTGCGTTCTGGCTACTAGGTACGACATATATATATATATATATATATATATATATATATATATATATATATATATATATATATATATATATATATATATATATATATATATATATATATATATATATATATGCGAACAAGCCTGAATGGTCCCCAGGACAATATGCAACTGAAAACTCACACCCCAGAAGTGACTCGAACTCATACTCCCAGGAGCAACGCAACTGGTATGTACAAGACGCCTTAATCCACTTGACCATCACGACCGGACAAAATGAGGTGATAGCCGAGGCTATTTGAACCACCCCACCGCCGGCACTCGGATAGTAATCTTGGGCATAGCATTTTACCAAATCACCTCATTCTTTGGGGCACACGTGAGGAACACAAATGCGAACAAGCCTGAATGGTCCCCAGGACAATATGCAACTGAAAACTCACACCCCAGAAGTGACTCGAACTCATACTCCCAGGAGCAACGCAACTGGCATGTACAAGACGCCTTAATCCACTTGACCATCACGACCGGACAAAATGAGGTGATAGCCGAGGCTATTTGAACCACCCCACCGCCGGCACTCGGATAGTAATCTTGGGCATAGCATTTTACCAAATCACCTCATACTTTGGGGCACACGTGAGGAACACAAATGCGAACAAGCCTGAATGGTCACCAGGACAATATGCAACTGAAAACTCACACCCCAGAAGTGACTCGAACTTCTGACTCGAACCAAAGAATGAGGTGATTTGGTAAAATGCTATGCCCAAGATTACTATCCGAGTGCCGACGGTGGGGTGGTTCAAATAGCCTCGGCTATCACCTCATTTTGTCCGGTCGTGATGGTCAAGTGGATTAAGGCGTCTTGTACATACCAGTTGCGTTGCTCCTGGGAGTATGAGTTCGAGTCACTTCTGGGGTGTGAGTTTTCAGTTGCATATTGTCCTGGGGACCATTCAGGCTTGTTCGCATTTGTGTTCCTCACGTGTGCCCCAAAGAATGAGGTGATTTGGTAAAATGCTATGCCCAAGATTACTATCCGAGTGCCGGCGGTGGGGTGGTTCAAATAGCCTCGGCTATCACCTCATTTTGTCCGGTCGTGATGGTCAAGTGGATTAAGACGTCTTGTACATACCAGTTGCGTTGCTCCTGGGAGTATGAGTTCGAGTCACTTCTGGGGTGTGAGTTTTCAGTTGCATATTGTCCTGGGGACCATTCAGGCTTGTTCGCATTTGTGTTCCTCACGTGTGCCCCAAAGAATGAGGTGATTTGGTAAAATGCTATGCCCAAGATTACTATCCGAGTGCCGGCGGTGGGGTGGTTCAAATAGCCTCGGCTATCACCTCATTTTGTCCGGTCGTGATGGTCAAGTGGATTAAGGCGTCTTGTACATACCAGTTGCGTTGCTCCTGGGAGTATGAGTTCGAGTCACTTCTGGGGTGTGAGTTTTCAGTTGCATATTGTCCTGGGGACCATTCAGGCTTGTTCGCATTTGTGTTCCTCACGTGTGCCCCAAAGAATGAGGTGATTTGGTAAAATGCTATGCCCAAGATTACTATCCGAGTGCCGGCGGTGGGGTGGTTCAAATAGCCTCGGCTATGACCTCATTTTGTCCGGTCGTGATGGTCAAGTGGATTAAGGCGTCTTGTACATACCAGTTGCGTTGCTCCTGGGAGTATGAGTTCGAGTCACTTCTGGGGTGTGAGTTTTCAGTTGCATATTGTCCTGGGGACCATTCAGGCTTGTTCGCATTTGTGTTCCTCACGTGTGCCCCAAAGAATGAGGTGATTTGGTAATATGCTATGCCCAAGATTACTATCCGAGTGCCGGCGGTGGGGTGGTTCAAATAGCCTCGGCTATCACCTCATTTTGTCCGGTCGTGATGGTCAAGTGGATTAAGGCGTCTTGTACATACCAGTTGCGTTG
>NC_091165.1:3880657-3903157 GCF_040958095.1 Procambarus clarkii
TTATGTTACGGCCCTCTCGGGTCGCAATCGGGTTCTTTCTCTGATGTTGTTAGAGGTAGGGTATCCGGCCCCAAGCTAGTAGTGGCTTTCAAGGGATGTGATCCGTAACGCAAGTAAATTAAAGGGGGAAGGGAAATAAAGGCAAAAACTTAATAATATAATTATTACCGTCACCATAAATAATATATAAAAGGTTACACAAGGGGGGGGGTTAAACACTATTATATACAACGTAGTCTTCCTCTGAAGACTCTGGACGTTCACGGTGCTCAACAAGGCTAAGCTCTTAGTCCTCTTGTGGCCTTACGATGAATCCTTCGATTCTCTTGAGTCTACCCTGGCCACAGGCCAGCCAAATCACAGTTCCACTGGGGGCACCGTCGTGGAGGCCGTCAACCACAAATCCAGCCCGTAGCTGGCAGGTTCCAATCAGCAACGCTGGTTAGGCCACTCCACGATCGATACTAAGGTCGCGAGCCCTAGTCAGGAGCCTCGTGTGATCCCACAGGTCACTCTCTTTTCCACAACACTCCAGTGGTTAAGCGTCTCCACAAGTCAGTCCCGGGTATGACAATCCCTCAACTGCCACTTCACAGGCAGGCTAACACCACAGTGTTCATCCGGGGGAGCGACTAACAGCAGCTGCAGCAAATACTTGGAGACAAGACGGCTGCCTTGGGTAGACTGATCCAACGTTCATTACAGCAGTCCCAGGTCGACTCTGTAATCAGACACGTCATCAGTACTAGGGACACTCTAGGGCACGTCACTTACCGGCTCAGACCCAAATGCCCACCTATCCACTCCATAGATGGCGTTGCTGTCTAAGCGCCACCTCACCAGAGGTCAGCAGCGGCTGTGTTATGAGCTGATCAGGACGGGAAACTAGCCCTTGTGGCTGGTATTTCCTGTCCTCACTTGATGGCGCCGTCCATTTGGAGGAGGTTTCGGGAGCTGACCCACAGATGGCGTGGTCGTCACTGCTCCGTGCTCGGACGCTGGGCTCGGGTCCGTAACAAGCAGCTCAACTGCTCATCTATGGATTAACGTAATACGTGAGTTCTCTATTGTTCATAATGATGTTTGAACCCTTTACTGCTCCCCACGTTAATTCGAGCTCTTTGTTGCTCATCATGATAACCTGCAATTATTGTTGCTCACCATGATAACCTGCAATTATTGCTGCTCACCATTCAGCTAGAGTGACACTACTAAGAATTAGTAAGTTGTCACAATTAGCTTAGCCCTCTACCTTGGTAGGTATTAGGGACATTAGTTAATGTCAACTGAGTACTAGCCTAGACTGTGCTCACAATTAAATAGTTGACTACTTATAGAGACTGATTTAATAAAATCAATTTCTCATCTAAAGTTGAGGATGTATTAATAAGTTTTTCAGTGACAAGCCTGTGAGCTGTAATTTAATTAGCTTATAAGTCAGAATGACTAGGCTACTAATCTCACTATCGACTCAGAGTCTTCCTTGATTTTAATGAACAACCTGTTCAGTTCTCTAATACTACATTACCTTTAGCTAGTTAGCAACTTAGTTATACCATTGGTCAGAATGACTACTGCTCCAAAGAGTAAATTTAAATCAAATTTAATTCTGCTTCAGTGCAGACATTTACACATTTGAGTTTGAGGTGATCATGATGCTCAGTGATGTGTTAGTGTCTAATAACTCAACAGTTACAAGCCACAGCGACCCTAGACAGTGACCTTACTGTAGTGTCGAAGTCTCCTTGATCTTGAATGGCCCAAAGATTAATTTTCTTCAATTAATGTATAACAATGAAGAATACAACTTTTACAATAAAATCATCTGTTCTTGAGAACATTTTCTGAGTTTGCAGAACAATTCAGCGACTAAGTAATGCAATTATTACATGTCACAGTGACAATATTCGTTGAGTCTACTATTAGCTTTAGAGTTCTTGACTACAGATACCTAAATTATTCAACATTTTCAAAATTTAATTCATGCTCCCACAATGACTTAAAGTAATAAGTCAGATCTGTACAACAGATTCGGGACATCCGTTACGTGCGTACTAATATACTAACTTACCAACTAATAATATAATTTCAGGGCAGGGATAGGTGCTTCAGTACTCAACAGTGAACTGCGACCCCGAGATACCCCCTTCCCCCCCGGAGTCATGTTGGAAATTATCCAACACTTATACATCCTTTTTGTATTATAATAGATCATTATTGAATTAACCATAGTAAATACTAATTTTACTAATTTGTAGAATTAATCCAATTAATGTTTCTATTGCGATGCAATATTTACCAGATGTTTCCTAGTCGTCATGACGCCGTGAGGTAACCTCAGGTTGAAACATAAAATCTCTCCACATTTAGTTGAATCTAAACAGAGTCCAGTTGATTACTTTCCTTTATTAAGGATAATCGTATATTTAGTTGTTTTGTTTATATTGCATATTACTGCTTACTGAACTCGCTTATTTAGGGGAACTAAGAAAATATTGCAATGTAAAATAATTCTATAATCCTCTCGTTCATTTTATGCAGTCTTAATTAATAAGCTGACTTTCATTATGCAAAAATATATTTCACCTTAATACTTTCATCAGTGACATGAACACTTATCACTATTCCTTACTTCCCTAATTAATTATAAGTAAATAAAATACTTTACGCTCAGGAATACTTTGGAGCGTTCTGCGCATGCGTATAGCGACTAGGGAGGAAGGAGACTTGGACGCCATATTAGCAGCGTGACTAGAGACGCCACTCGTACTAGAGGCGCCATTGCAAGGATCTTCCTTAGTGTCATTTTATTCGCTCCTACAACCACGAGAGCGGTGCCACGTTATTTCGGCACATAACGGCAGTGCCCTGGAACTAATTAACTCTCCAGCCCATAGTTGACGTCTTAGCAACAGCAGTTCAGGACGAAGGATTGGAGTCGTAGCCTTGAACAATGGACACTTGGGCTGGCAACTATTAATTCATTCTCTGTTTGTTGCTTAGTGATCACCGTTAACATTTAGGCTAGTTGTCGTTAGGCCATTTATATACAATAAAAATCCAGTACGTTTACTCTCAATCTGTTTTCCATAAATTATATAGGAATTTATAGGCATTTATGTCTAGAATAATTCAACAGGTCAGATATATCATTCAAATTATATGAGGAAGAATTCTATTTTATTAGCTATGTCTATTAGTTTTTACGTAGAAGATTTCTACATTGTAATTGCCTTTCAGCTCCCGAGTCCACGTCAAGTGAGGAGTTAGGCTACCCCACCTTCACGTGCAACAATTTCCCCGACGCAACGTGTCGTCATTGGAGTGTGGCCACCGATTTTACATCTTTCATTTTTTACAGTTAAGCTGTTAACAGTTGTTTGAAGATATTAACAACCTAGTTGTAGTAATGATATTTTATTAAAATCAATTCAACTAATCTTTTATTTTTGCTATAATTTATTTCATATTCCTATAGCATATTGAAGTGCATTTACCTCCAATAATTTATTATATATCCAAGTTAATTTACATTCATATTATAATTACTATAGCGAAGAACCAGTGCCAGAATAATGCTAGGGATATATTAATCTTTTAGCATGTAACACCTCATTTTGGGTTAGTGAATTTGACTCATAATATACAGTCCCTTTAATATTCAATGCATTATTAATTAAGAACATCCATAGGACACTAGTTCATGGAATTATCATATCTAGTTTGCCACTTTTTCACAAAATGTGGTGGTCCTTCGTAACTAATGAACATAGAATCAATTTAAATGAATTACTTGAGTCAAGTTTTCCCACAACCCCTCTAATTTGTTGAAGAGTCTTGGGTTTCAAGTTTTCAATATGGTCTCCTTCAGCGCCTTCAGCAGCCAACACATCTGCTCTTTCATTTTCAGGTTCTAGCCTGGCAATATCATTAAAATGGGGATCTTTGGCAATCATAATTGCTAATTTATAATTCAGTTCCTTAACCCATAAACTGTGCAAGGCATATATAAATATGACAGGGCATATCATTCAGTTTTTAAAATTTGTTGAAATGCTTTCAAATGTTTTGTGCATAATCTTCTTGGCAAATGCTCCAACTTTTCCAAATAATCATCAACGTAACTTGGAAAAACAAGAAAATTTAAAATAATTATAAAATTGAGTATTGAAAATTTAAGATTTTCAAATCACTAGGACCTGCCTTACCCTACAGATGTAGGGTAAGGCCTTACCCTTCTGTAGGGTAAGGCAGGTCCTTCTGTAGGGTAAGGCAGATCCTTCTGTAGGGTAGGGCAGGTCCTAGTCAACAACGGCTTCTCCAATGGTTTCGTGGAAGACATCATAAGAAGGAAAGTGAAACGCAACACAACACCTATACCCCCCATTAGACTATTTTACAGGAACTTCTTTTCCACAGCCCATAAAAAGGAGGAAAGGGTCCTGAAAGATATTGTTAGCAGAAACGTTATCCCTACAGACAAAAATCAGAAGATACAACTGACAATTTACTATAAAACCAAAAAAACGGCCAGCCTACTCATGAGAAACTCTCCAGACACAAAGCAGAACGCTTTAAAAGAGACCAACGTCGTCTATGCCTTCAAATGCCCTCTTGGAGACTGTAAGCCTAAAAAAAACTCAGTATATAGGCTAGACAACAACATCTCTTTCCAGGCGTTTAACGATGCATAAGCAACAGGGCTCCATTAAGGAACATATAGTCTCTTCCCACAACCAAACCATCACCAGAGAAATCTTAGCAAACAACACAGAAATCATCGATAGATACAGCGATAGCAGGCGGCTTGACGTCTGCGAGGCACTACACATCAAGGAGTCAACACCAGCAATCAACAGCCAATTAATGCGCAACTATATTCTACCCACTTCAAGACTCCGCTCCAATATAGAAGCATCAAAAAATATGGGCCAATAAAAATAGGCCTTCTGCAGTTACCTACCTTTAATAACCATTGTTTCGTGTTCTGTCTTGTGTAAAAAGTTTATTTTCACCTCATCCAAAACTATTGTAACATGTCACCTCACCCAAATGTAGGTATAAAAAACTCGAAGATGTTTAAGCTCTATTCAGTTAAAGTTGTGTGTGTGTGTGTAAACTAAAGTCTTTGAAAATGTAATAAGTTTTACGAAACGCGCTCAAGTGTCGCGTCAGGCTAGAAATAAAAATGAATTTTGGAGAATTGATTTTTGAATTACCATCAACAGTGAAAAGAAACGTAAGAAAGACCGAGAAAATTCGTGTTAGAATTATTAATCTTACTTTTTCGATCATATTTAATAATATATATATATATATATATATATATATATATACCATGAGAGCTCTACAGCATCTCATCACAACTGTGTCTCACTAGAAACGTAGACATTGGTGAGCCCTGCTCACAACATAGAAGATACTCTGGCTTATAGCTAACTAAAGGGGAATGGGAGGGAAAGCTGAATTACCTACTTCCACCATCAATGACGTGGACTCGCCCTCTGTTGAGAGTTGAATTGAAGCTCCTGGTCCCGGCTCTCGACTCGTTGTAGGGAATACCCCCACACACACACTGATGCTCTCTCCAGGAACCCAACCAACACCCAAAATCGCGTCTTCTCCGTGCTGCTCTCCTCTCCAGGCCCCGTGCTCCTCCACAACCTCTTGAAGGGATGGAGTCGGTCTCCTGGCCGTCGACTTCTCCTCACAACTACGCCTGCAGTCGTTCGTATTCCCAACTAGTTCGTTCTTCTCCTTCTTCATGGTGGATTGGCCCAGCCACTACATCATCACCCAACTGGTGAAACTGTACAGTCGTATCGGACGTCACTGCTCAGATTTTACTTCTTGCAAAGCACCTGTCACTAGAGCACTTGTTGCTCGTTTCTCGTCAATTCCTATTTCTGTCCGACACACGGAGTACAGGAAGACCTCACAGGCAGACCACTGGTGATGCGTAAATCCACCGGAGATGGAGCAAAAACTGTCAGACTGACAGGACAACCGATTGCACGTCCGACTTACTCGACGTGTCGTGTCTAACTACTTGGCACTACGGCACGCGCCGTCCGGACCCCCTGCACTCGTGACGTCATACTTTCCAGGGGCGTTTCTCATTGGCTCCCTGTGCCACGTCACCGTTCTTGACCAATCTGGTGCCACTGACATTATAACGTCTTGGCGGGAAAACGTAGGGTCCGGTGCCATCTTGGCGTCCTAAAGGTCCTAAGCCACTGGTCAAAACACTCTTCTTTTGCTAGTTTCTCGCCAACGCGAGAACACCTCATGCACCCACATATGTCAAATTGTTCTCTGGAAGGTAGAGAACGCTCGGGTAAAGTGGATATGACTCTTACAGCAGGCGTGGGAGAAGTATAAGGGGGAGAATACCGTCACATACCCCTCCCCTTAAAAAAAAAGAGTCATATCGGTTTAGTGTACACGGGACAGGGCATCCGCAACCACGTTGTCCTTCCCTCTGTTGTGCTTGATGTCCAGCCAGTACTCCTGCAGTAGTAATGCCCACCTCGTCAGTCGTTGGTTGGAGTTCCTCATCTTGTACAAAAAGGTCAGAGGGTTGTGATCTGTAAAAACGAGAACAGGCCTTGCCCCTCCTCCACGTACACGTTGAAGTGCTTTAGGGCCATTACTAAAGTCAAAGCCTCCTTCTCGACGGTACTATAGGCACGCTGGTACTTCACGAATTTCTTGGAGTAAAATGCGACAGGCCTATGTACCCCGCTCCTTTCCTGGGCCAACATGGCTCCTATCCCTACATCACTGGCATCTACATACAAAACGAACCTAGCTGTAAAATCTGGGATATCAACACTGGGGCCTCTGTCAACAGGTTCTTCGTCTTCTCGAAAGACTCCTGGCAGGCCTCTCCCCACTTTCATCGTGTATTCTAAGAGAGTAACTCTGTCAGAGGATGCGCTATCGTGGAAAAGTTCTTACAAAAACCACGATAGTATCCTATCATCCCAAGATACCTCAGCAACTCCTTCCGTGTCCTGGGTATTGGGTACTCTCTAATAGCTGATACCTTGTGGTCCTCAGGGGTTACCTCTCCTTGGCCGATGACGAAGCCTAGGTATTCTAGATGGGCCTTCCCAAACTCACTCTTGGCTAGGTTCACGGTCAGGTTAGCATCTTCCAGCCTCCTGAACAGCTCCCTGAGTCGCTCTAGGTGTGTCTCCCAATCGTCGGAGTACACTACTATATCATCAATGTACACAGTGCAGCTTTCGGCTCCCGTCAGCAACTCGTTCATCATGCGTTGGAAACAACTTCCGCTGTTCTTCATCCCGAAGGGCAACACTTTATACTAATACAGCCCGTCCGGTGTTACAAAAGCTGATATCTTTCTTGCCTCCGGAGTTAACGAGATCTGGTAGTACCCCTTGAGCAGGTCGACCTTGGACACATATCTGGCACTACCCACCTGATCGATGCAATCACTCACCCTGGGGATGGGGTGGGAATCTGCCACAGTGATGGAGTTCACCTTCCTGTAGTACGTGCAAAAGCGGAATGTACCGTCGCTTTTCTTAACTAGCAAACACGGGGAACTCCACTCGCTGTTGCTAGACTCGGCAAGGTCATTCTCAAGAAGGTATTCTACCTCCTTCCTCATCAACTCTCGCTTCTCAGGACTGACCCTATAAGCACTCTGTTTAATGGGCCTGGCGTCCCTCACCTTTACCTCGTGCGTTACACTCTTGTGGCGTCGGGGCACGTCAGTAAAAAGATAGGCATTCTCTCTCAACAGGTCCGTCAGGTCCGCTCTCTGTCGTCCTTCCAGGTGTTGAAGCTTGCCTTCGATATTCGCCAAACTCTCCGTATTGGAGAGATGGGTGCCGTCCGTCCTGGACCACTTTCCTTCCTCCGCTGGAATTTCTTGGTTCACCTGCACACACAATACCACCTTCTGCTGTAGTTCTCGCGGCGTCGATCCGCCCGGCACGGCGGCTCCTCCTTCTGCAGGGAAGAAAGGCTTTAGACGGTCAATATGACACACTTGTGTCTTGCGGGGTCTGTCCGGCTTACTGACTTCATAGTTTACTGGACCCAACCGTCTTAGCACCTTATACGGTCCCTCAAATCGTGACTCGGTCACACGGCTCCTCTCTGGCAGTAACACCATAACCTGGGACCCAACCTGGAACTCTCTTGGCGTAGCTTTCTTGTCATACCACTCTGACATCTTTTGCTGCGCCTCCTTCAAATGCTTTCCTGCCAGTTCTTTCACCAATGCGAGACGCTCCTTAAACTTCTGTACACATTCGTTGACCGTTCCCACGGTCACTCCTGGCGCCCATTGCTCTCTCAGCATGGATAAAGGACTCCGTACCTCATGTCCATATACCAGCTGGAATGGTGAGAAACCCAACGACTCCACCACAGCGTTCCTTATAGCAAACAACGCCGGGTACACTGCCTTGTCCCACTCAGCTCCTTGTTCTGCACAGAACACTCTCAGAATGGTTTTCAGAGTGGAGTGAAACCTTTCGATCGCCCCTTGCGACTGCGGTCGGTAGGGCGACGACCGAATCTGAGTTACTCCCCAATTCGACACGGTCTGTCTAAACCACTTGGACTGGAATACGCTCCCACAGTCCGTCTGGATTTCCCTGGGCATCCCCACCCAAGAAAAAAAACGCTGCAACTGCCCGGCTACACCTTTTGACGTCAAACGTCGCATCAGGACAGCTTCCGGGAATCTTGATGCCGCACACATGATGGTCATCAGGTAGGTATTTCCCTTTTTTGTCCGTGGCAACGGTCCTACCCCGTCGACCAACAGACGCTCAAACGCTGGCCCAAATGCAGGAACAGGGACTAACGGGGCCCTTGGTATCGCGGGTACACTCTTTCCTGCCCTCTGGCAAGGTAAGCAAGTCTTACAGTGACGCCTCACATCGGCGTTCATACCCGGCCAGTAGAAATGGTCCTTAATCTTGCGTAGAGTCTTGGTCACTCCCAGGTGACCTGCAGAATCCACAGAGTGCGACAGATCCAGCACTGCCGCTCTGCACTGGGCCGGCAACACTACCTGGTGCCTTATACCTAATGATTCTTCTCCGGCCTCCATTCTCAGAGGCCTTCATTGTCTCATCAGCATCTCATCCTGCAGATAAAAATGAGTGGCCCTCTCAGGACCAACACGTCCTCCTTTGGCCTCCCGAATCAAATCTGGGAACTCCACCTGCTGTAACTCCCTCAGACGAGCGCGGTCCACCCCAAGAGAACTGGCGAGGGTCACCTGTAACTCACCATCCGGGTTGCCTTCGCCCTCCACTTGCCCTCCGGGTTCCACGAAGAGGTGATCGACTCCCAGGCTGTCAGACGTCTCCTCTTCAGCCCCCATCAGATCCACTCACTCCGTGCTCGTTGCCCCGTCTTGGGATCATAGCACATACAGGGAACGCCACCTCCGCGATTCCCTTCTCGTTCCCACAGGCGTCTCATACTCCGCCTTTCTCTCTGTAGTGCTTCAAGCACTCTTCGCTTTTCACGAGGTTAGGGAGGACACATCCTCCACAGGCGTCATTCCCAAGGATGACTTGCGCCTCCATCTTGGGCATTGAGGCGCAGACCCCTACCACTAGGGTCTGACAGCCATAAACAGAATCCAAAGTTATTTTGTGCAGGGGCATCCTCACTGGGCCTCCCACAGTGGTCACAACAGCCACCCCCACACTGGTACTCTCGTAACCCTCGGGGAACAAGGTTCTACTCACCAGGGTAAAATCAGCCCCGGTGTCCCTCAATATCTTCACAGGAATGGGGTCTGCCTCCCCCATCCTTACCGTCCCCTCACACACGAACGGGTGAATTCTCTTCTCTACACCTGGCACGGGCTCACCCCGCACGTTCTCGGTCACTCCACCCGAACGAAAGCAACGTTCCCCCGCTGCTTAGGGCGTTTGCATTCCCGCGCGATGTGTCCCAATCCTCCACAGTTGTAGCAGCGGAACCTTCTTGGTGGTGACCTTCCACCACCACTCGCCCTGGCAACGCCTCCAGAGGCCGTCGCTCAGTGTGTCTTCCTCGCGCCTTCCGTCGTCTCCCTCGTAGTGTCCTTCGGCACAACAACAGATCCGGCACTCTCAGCTAGGGGCTTCTTGACTGGTTCCACAGAGCTTTTCAGTCCCCTACCATCTCCACTCGAGAGGTGGGACTTGGGAGAACTCGTTCCTGTCCTCCATCCATCCGTCTTCCTGAAACTACTCCCATAGCCGGAGTATACTGGCGGTCGGTGCGGTCCCTCTCTGCGTGGTCGCAAGGCTTCCTCCAACATGTCAGCTCTGTCAGCAGCAGCCCTCAGGTCTTTTATGTCAGCCTCCTTGACTCTAATCCTGATCTCAGGAGAGAGCACGGACATAAATTTCTCCATGACCATTAGCCTTTTGACGTCCTCAGCTGACTTAGCCCCTTCAGATTCCAACCACTTCAGGAATTTTCTCTCCATGTCCCGCGCCGTCTCTGCATAAGATTTACCTGGCGAAAGGGTACATTCTCGGAACCTTTTCCTGTAACACTCTGGAGTCAGCTTAAACGAGTGAAGTTCTGCTCTCTTCACAGCATCGTAATTGGTGCATTCCATGAGGTCAAGCATGTTGTAAGCCTCGTGAGCTTCTCCTGTGAGCCTACCCTGAACCAGCTCCGCCCACTCTGCTCTTGGCCACTTCTTGAAGGTAGCGACCCTCTCGAAATGGTTAAAGAAGCCCTCAGCTTCATTAGGCACAAAGACCGGTAAATCGCGCTCTCTCACCCGTCGATCTTCCTGCTGTGAGGGTGCGGGTGCGGCTAGCCCTAGTTCAGCCCACTTCAGCTCAACCTCTCTGTTGGCTTCAATCTTTTGCTGCTTCAGCTTGGCTTCCCGCTCGCGCTCCTCCCGTCTCAGCTGTGCTTCATGCTCACGCTCTTCCCGTCTCAGCCGTGCTTCTCGTTCTTCATGCTTCAGCTGTGCTTCTGCTTCTCGTTCTTCACGTTTCAGCTGTGCTTCTCGTTCTTCACGTTTCAGCTGTGCTTCTCGTTCTTCACGCTTCAGCTGCACTTCTCGTTCTTCACGCTTCAGCTGTGCCTCCAGTTGCAGCTTCATCATCTCCAGCTTAACGCTGCGCCTGCTGCCGCTGGATCCCCTACTGCTTCCACCAATGCTCAAATTCTCCCCTGCACTGGCAGGTGTCTGTGGCCATTCCTGCCTCAAAGCCTCATCTCGGGCCCTGAGCTGCGCCACAATCTCAAGCCTCCTCTCTCCCACTTTGGAGGATCTCAACGGGATTCCAAAGTGGTCAGCTATCAACTGCAGCTGCGCCTTGGTGCAATCATCCAGCACCTGTTCATTCCTGTGTCAATAAACTTTGCTACCTTCTCGTCCTCCATACTTGTGCTATGAGTGAATACCTGTTACCTGTACCTAATACCTATGGCCACTATTAAACACCACAATCTTAATCGTTATCCTGATCGTGATCCTGATCGTGATCCTGGCAAGGTCGCCAATGTCGGGGTTTCTCTCTTGCACTTAAATCCTGGCAAGGTCGCCAAGGTCGAGGTGCCTCCCTCTCTCACCAGTCACCACCAAGTACTAATAGTGATAACTGCTACTTACTGTAGCCCTACGGGTCTTCACTCAATCCTCACGGTGCCACTGTTCACCCGGAGAGTCTCCCAGTCTATCTCCAGCCGGCCTCATAGCCAAAGACGAGTAAGAACACGATCTCTTCTCTTGAACATGTGCCCGCCCCGACAGAGGGCTCTACCGCTCACTAAAGGTCGCCAACTGGTGTTTACCGTGTCCAGTAACACCTCAGTGGAATAGTAATATAGTAGTGGCCCAATAGAACATTAATCAATTTTGGTATCAAGTAAGTATTTGTTTAAATCACTCTCTTTTCAATGGACTCAATAGCAACAAAGTAATGGAGGGATAACACAAACACGAAGGTTGTTTTGTATTTTACTTAAAAGATTAAAGTATTATAATTCTGGATCAGCAACAAGGCAAAGAAATACATGAGCAGCAATCATTTCCTCTTCATAAATCTGGAACACTTCGCGATGGCAACACTCCCGGCTTCCGCGCGATTCCCACGCTCCAAAAACAGTGTTATCGAACGTTTGGCAACTCATTCAGTTCACTGTACTTTCGCCCTGCTCACTGTATTTACTATCATGGCGTGAAGCGCCTATTATCCCTTCATGATCACAGTATATCACAGTACTGGCTTGAACACAGTAAATCACTATACACATGAAAATACTATTCAAAAATTTCAGCATATATATAGATCACTTCATCAATATTTGTAATAACGAGGTAATACTGGGCACACAGCCTTACACTAATAAATTGTACATTTATATATATATATATATATATATATATATATATATATATATATATATATATATATATATATATATATATATATATATATATCTGGCACAAACTTATAATATAAATGACATGAATATAAATGTCCTCGTCACAGAAATCTCTTCATTGAACCACAGGTGCAATCACACACCGTATATATATATTTCATGAGAGCTCTATAGCCTCTCTTCACAACTGTGTCTCACTAGAAACATAGACATTGGTGAGCCCTGCTCACGACATAGAAGACACACTGGCTAATAGTAATCTCTTCACCAAAACCACAGGTGAAATCACACACCATACATATATATATATATATATATATATATATATATATATATATATATATATATATATATTTATATATATATATATATATATATATATATATATATATATATATATATATATATTTATATATATGCCATGAATGTCGGGGTTTCTCTCTTGCACTTAAATCCTGGCAAGGTCGCCAAGGTCGAGGTGCCTCCCTCTCTCACCAGTCACCACCAAATACTAATAGTGATAACTGCTACTTACTGTAGCCCTACGGGTCTTCACTCAATCCTCACGGTGCCACTGTTCACCCGGAGAGTCTCCCAGTCTATCTCCAGCCGGCCTCATAGCCAAAGACGAGTAAGAACACGATCTCTTCTCTTGAACATGTGCCCGCCCCGACAGAGGGCTCTACCGCTCACTAAAGGTCGCCAACTGGTGTTTACCGTGTCCAGTAACACCTCAGTGGAATAGTAATATAGTAGTGGCCCAATAGAACATTAATCAATTTTGGTATCAAGTAAGTATTTGTTTAAATCACTCTCTTTTCAATGGACTCAATAGCAACAAAGTAATGGAGGGATAACACAAACACGAAGGTTGTTTTGTATTTTACTTAAAAGATTAAAGTATTATAATTCTGGATCAGCAACAAGGCAAAGAAATACATGAGCAGCAATCATTTCCTCTTCATAAATCTGGAACACTTCGCGATGGCAACACTCCCGGCTTCCGCGCGATTCCCACGCTCCAAAAACAGTGTTATCGAACGTTTGGCAACTCATTCAGTTCACTGTACTTTCGCCCTGCTCACTGTATTTACTATCATGGCGTGAAGCGCCTATTATCCCTTCATGATCACAGTATATCACAGTACTGGCTTGAACACAGTAAATCACTATACACATGAAAATACTATTCAAAAATTTCAGCATATATATAGATCACTTCATCAATATTTGTAATAACGAGGTAATACTGGGCACACAGCCTTACACTAATAAATTGTACATTTATATATATATATATATATATATATATATATATATATATATATATATATATATATATATATATATATATATATATATATCTGGCACAAACTTATAATATAAATGACATGAATATAAATGTCCTCGTCACAGAAATCTCTTCATTGAACCACAGGTGCAATCACACACCGTATATATATATTTCATGAGAGCTCTATAGCCTCTCTTCACAACTGTGTCTCACTAGAAACATAGACATTGGTGAGCCCTGCTCACGACATAGAAGATACTCTGGCTAATAGTAATCTCTTCACCAAAACCACAGGTGAAATCACACACCATACATATATATATATATGCAATTGACGATCACAAAACACTGATCATTTTATGCGGAAAATCCACAGAGAAATATGAAATGAGGTGAACGTTTCGGCTTTGTTAAAGCCTTTGTCAACACCAGACTGACTAAGGAGAAGGGAGAAGGGGCCTATATATCTTCCCCCCTTCTCCCTTCTCCTTAGTCAGTCTGGTGTTGACAAAGGCTTTAACAAAGCCGAGACGTTCACCTCATTTCATATTTCTCTGTGGATTTTCCGCATATATATATATATATATATATATATATATATATATATATATATATATATATATATATAATATATATATATATATATATATATATATATATATATATATATATATATATATATATATATATTGAGTGTATTACACTTATTTGTATAATTTGCACGACGTTTCGAACCTCCATGGTTCATTCTCAAGTGAATCATGGTTCACTTTCGAACCTCCATGGTTTTCGAACCTCCATGGTTCATTCACTTGAGAATGAACCATGGAGGTTCGAAACGTCGTGCAAATTATACAAATAAGTGTAATACACTCTATAGTAAAAATATATATATATATGTATATATATATATATATATATATATATATATATATATATATATATATATATATACCATGAGAGGAGCTCTACAGCATCTCATCACAACTGTGTCTCACTAGAAACGTAGACATTGGTGAGCCCTGCTCACGACATAGAAGATACTCTGGCTTATAGCTAACTAAATGGAAATGGGAGGCAAAATTGAATTACCTACTTCCACCATCAATGACGTGGACTCGCCCTCTGTTGAGAGTTGAATTGAAGTTCCTGGTCCCGGCTCTCGACTCGTTGTAGGGAACACCCCCACACACACACTGATGGTCTTTCCAGGAACCCAACCAACACCCAAAAACGCGTCTTCTCCCTGCTGCTCTCCTCTGCAGGCCCCGTGCTCCTCCACAACCTCTTGCAGTTGTGGAGGCTGCAGTCGTTCGTATTCCCAGCTAGTTCGTTCTTCTCCTTCCTCATGGTGGACTGGCCCAGCCACTACATCATCACCCAACTGGTGAAACTGTACAGTCGTCTCGGACGTCACTGCTCAGACTTCACTTCATGCAAAGCACCTGTCACTAGAGCACTTGTTGCTAGTCAATTCCTTCTCTGTCCGACACATGGAGTACAGGAAGACCTCACAGGGTGCTTGCAGACCACTGGTGATGCGTAAATCCACCGGAGTTGGGGCAAAAACTGTCAGACTAACAGGACCCCCGATCGCACGTCCGACCTACCTGACGTGTCGTGTCTAACTCCTTGGCGCCACGGCACGCGCCATCCGGACCCCCCTGCACTCGTGACATCATACTTTCCAGGGGCGTTTCTCATTGGCTCCCTGTGCCACGTCACCGTTCTTGACCAATCTGGTGCCACTGACGTCATAACGTCTTGGCGGGAAAACGTAGGGTCCGGCGCCATCTTGGCGTCCTAAAGGGCCTAAGCCACTGGCCAAAAAACTCTTCTTTGGCTAGTTTCTCGCCAACGCGAGAACACCTCATGCTCCCACATATGTCAAATTGTTCTATGGAAGGTAGAGAACGTTCGGGTAGAGTAGATGGTGTGGTGTGGTAGATTTCTCCCACGCTCTTACAGCTGGCGTGGGAGAAATATAAGGGGGTGAACACCGTCACAATAGTCACTTTTTTCAAATTTTTAATATTGTGAGATTTAGATAAAAATATTCGAATTTACTACTATTTCGATACTATTTGAGCTTTTTTCACATATGATTTGGCCTACAAATCTTAGAATTCCACATAATATTGCGTTTTAGTGGGTTTTCTTGCATTAAGCTTTGTACTAAAAATCAACGAATTTAGCAATATTTTGACGTCTTTCATCGTTTTTTCCTTTGGGTGATTTGAACCAAATATATCCGATTTAAGCAATATTTTGCAGTTTTTCTACGTTTTTAATGATTTTCAGTTTATTTTATTAATTAACTACATTTACGACAAATATGATGTATACATGTAATAAATTGCAAATTCACATTAAATACATTATTTTCAATCAGCCATTCGTACCTCGTTAAAATAGGGAGTAAGATATTTATTAAGAGCGAAACCCTGTTTTTATTGCATTTTTCGAAGTTACAGCCGGATTAGAGCGGTTTTACGTGCACTTCTTCTTTCGGTAATATTAACGGAAAATGAGGAACATTTTACTTAATTCTAATGAAAACACATTGATTTTTAACGTTTGTAATGGAAACAACATTTTCATTTGCCTTATTAATGATCTAAATGCCAGGAATCCTAGCGTTACGATTTGAAGTAAAAACCCTCGAAAATGGTAATATAGTGACTTTCAATTTCATGTGCTATTTTAGTTAAAAATATTCGAATTTAATAATATTTCGATACTAATTAAGGTTTTCGCAGCATATGTAAATTGGCCTACAAATCTTAGAATTTCGCAAATTATTGCGTTTTTAGCAAGTTTTCTTGATTTTTTTTGTACTAAAAATGATCGAATTAACATTATTTTGACGTTTATCTTCCTCTTTTCCCTTTGTGTGATTTGAATGAATTATGCAAAATTTTGCGGTTTTTCCACGTTTTTAAGAATTTTCAGTTTATTGTTATTATTTCATTACATATACGACAAATATGATGCAAACAAGTAATTAATTGCAAATTCACATTAAATACATTCTTTGTAATCAACCATTTGTACCTCGTTAAAATAGCGAAAAGATATTGATTAGGAGAGAAACCTTGTTTTTATTGCATATTTCAACGTTTCAGTCGGATTAGAGCGATCTTACGTGTACATCTTCTTTCGGTAATATGAACGGAAAATCAGGAACATTTTAGTTTATTCTAATGAAAACACATTGGTTTGTATCGTTTGTATTGGAAACAACATTTTCATATGCCTTATTAATGATCTAAAAACCACGAGACTTATTTACATGATTTGAAGTAAAAATCCTCGAATTTGGTTACATAGTCACTTTTTTCAAGTTTTTAATGTTGTGTGATTTAGATAAAAATATTCAAATTTACTAATATTTCGATACTACTCCAGGTTTTCTCACGATATGTGATTTGGTCTACAAATCTTAGAATTCCGCATAATACTGTGTTTTAGTAAGTTTTCTTGCATTATTCTTTGTACTAAAAATCAACGAATTTAGCAATATTTTGACGTCTTTCATCGTTTTTTCCGTTAGGTGATTTGAACCAAATATATCCAATTTACGTAATATTTTGCAGTTTTTCTACGTTTTTAAGGATTTTCAGGTTATTGTTAATTCATTACATATACGATAAATATGATGCAAACACGAAATTAATTGCAAATTCAAATTAAATACATTATTTTCAATCAACCATTCGTACCTCGTTAAAATCGCGAGTAAGATATTGATTAAGAGAGAAACCTTGTTTTTATTGCATATTTCGACGTTTCAGCCGGATTAGAGCGGTTTTACGTGTACATCTTCTTTCGGTAATATAAACGGAAAATCAGGAACATTTTAGTTTATTCTAATGAAAACACATTGGTTTTTATCGTTTGAATTGGAAACAACATTTTCATATGCCTTATTAATGATCTAAATAACACCAGACCTATCTATATGTTTTGAAGTAAAAATCCTAAAATTTGGTTACATAGTCACTTTTTTCAAATTTTTAATGTTGTGTGATTTAGATAAAAATATTCGAATTTACTAATATTTCGATACTACTTCAGGTTTTCTCATGATATGTGATTTGGTCTACAAATCTTAGAATTCCGCATAATATTGCGTTTTAGTAAGTTTTCTTACATTATTCTTTGTACTAAAAATCAACGAATTTAGCAATGTTTTGACGTCTTTCATCGTTTTTTCCGTTAGGTGATTTGAACCAAATATGTCCAATTTATGCAATAATTTGCAGTTTTTCTACGTTTTTAAGGATTTTCAGGTTATTGTTAATTCATTACATAGGCTACCTTGAGGTGCTTCCGGGGCTTAGTGTCCCCCGCGGCCCGGTCGTCGACCAGGGCTCCAAATTTCGATACTACTTCATTTATATACGATAAATATGATGCAAACACGTAATTAATTGCAAATTCACATTAAATTCATTATTTTCAACCAACCATTCGTACCTCGTTAAAATAGCAAGTTAGATATTGATTAAGAGAGAAACCCTGTTTTTATTGCATATTTCAACGTGTCAGCCGGATTAGAGCGGTTTTACGTGTACTTCTTTATTCAGTAATATTAACGGAAAATGAGGAACACTTTACCTAATTCTAATGAAAATTCTTTGATTTTTAACGTTTGTAATGAAAACAACATTTTCATTTGCCTTAATAATGATCTAAATGCCACGAAACCTAGCATTATGATTTAAAGTAAAAATCCTTGAATTTGGTAATATAGTGACTTTTTCAATTTCATGTGTGATTTTAGATAAAAATATTCGAATTTACTAATATTTCGATACTACTTCAGGTATTTTCACGACATATGATTTGGCTTACAAATCTTAGAATTCCACATAATATTTTGTTTTAGTGGGTTTTCTTGCATTATGCTTTGTACTAAAAATCAACGAATTTAGCAATATCTTGACGTCTTTCATCGTTTTTTCCGTTGGGTGATTTGAACCAAATATTTCCAATTTTTGCAATATTTTGAAGTTTTCCACGTTTTTAAGGATTTTCAGTTTATTGTTATTAATTCATTACATATACGACAAATATGATGTATACATGTAATTAATTGCAAATTCACGTTAAATACATTATTATAATCAACCATTCGTACCTCGTTAAAAAAGCGAGTAAGATATTGATTAAGAGAGAAACCCTGTTTTTATTGCATATTTCGACGTTTCAGCCCTATTGGAGCGATTTTACGTGTATATCATCTTTTGGTAATATAAACGGAAACCAGGAACATTTTAGTTAATTCTAATGAATACATTGATTTTTATAGTTTGTATTGGAAACAACATTTTTACATGCCTTATTAACGATCTACATAACACGAGAACTATCTATATGATTTTAAGTAAAAATCCTCGAATTTGGTTATATAGTCCCTTTTTTCAAATTTTTAATGTTGTGTGATTTAGATAAAAATATTCGAATTTACTAATATTTCGATACTATTTGAGGTTTTTTTCACGACATATGATTTGGCCTACAAATCTTAGAATTCCACATATTATTGCGTTTTAGTGGGTTTTCTTGAATTATGCTTTGTACTAAAAATCAACGAATTTAGCAATATTTTGACGTCTCTCGTCGTTTTTTCCGTTGGGTGATTTGAACCAAATATGTCCAATTTATGCAATATTTTGCAGTTTTTCCACGTTTTTAAGGATTTTCAGTTTATTGTTATTAATTCATTACATATACGACATATGTAATTTATACACGTAATTAATTGCAAATTCACATTATATACATTATTTTTAGTCTACCATTCGAATCTCATTAAATTAGCGAGAAAGATATTGATTAAGAGAGAAACCCTGTTTTTTATTGCATATTTCGATGTTTCAGCCGGATTAGAGCGGTTTTACGTGTACTTCTTTATTCAGTAATATTAACGGAAAATGAGGAACACTTTACCTAATTCTAATGAAAATTCTTTGATTTTTAACGTTTGTAATGAAAACAACATTTTCATTTGCCTTCATAATGATCTAAAAGCCACGAAACCTAGTATTATGATTTAAAGTAAAAATCCTCTAATTTGGTAATATAGTGACTTTTTCAATTTCATGTGTGATTTTAGATAAAAATATTCGAATTTACTAATATTTCGATACTACTTCAGGTTTTCTCACGATTTGTGATTTGGTCAACAAATCTTAGAATTCCGCATAATAGTGCGTTTTAGTAAGTTTTCTTGCATTATTCCTTGTACTAAAAATCAACGAATTTAGCAATATTTTGACCTCTTTCATCGTTTTTTTCGTTAGGTGATTTGAACCAAATATGTCCAATTTTGCAATATTTTGCAGTTTTTCTACGTTTTTAAGGATTTTCAGTTTATTGTAAATAATTCATTACATATACGTTAAATATGATGTATACACGTAATTAATTGCAAATTCACATTAAATACATTATTTTCAATCAACCATTCGTACCTCGTTAAAATAGCGAGTAAGATATTGTATAAGAGAGAATCCCTGTTTTTATTTGTTTCACCCGGATTGGAGCAGTTTTACGTTTACATCTTCTTTTGGTAGTATAAACGGAAAATCAGGAACATTTTACTTTATTCTAATGAAAACACATTGGTTTTATCGTTTGTATTGGAAACAACATTTTCATATGCCTTATTAATGATGTAAATAATACGAGACCTATCTACATGATTTTAAGAAAAATCCTCGAATTTGGTTACATAGTCACTTTTTTCAAATTATTAATGTTGTGAGATTTAGATAAAAATATTCGAATTTACTAATATTTCGATACTATTTGAGGTTTTTTCACGACATATGATTTGGCCTACAAAGTTTAGAATTCCACATAATATTGCGTTTCAGTGGGTTTTCTTGCATTATGCCTAGTACTAAAAATCAACGAATTTAGCAATATTTTGACGTCTTTCATCGTTATTTCCGTTAGGTGATTTGAACCAAATATGTCCAATTTTGCAATATTTTGCAGTTTTTCTAGGTTTTTAAGGATTTTTAGTTTATTGTAAATAATTCATTACATATACGATAAATATGATGTTTACGCGTAATTAATGGCAAATTCACATTAAAAACAATTTTTTCAATCAACCATTTGTACTTCGTTAAATTAGCGAGTAAGATGTTGATTAAGAGAGAAACCCTGTTTTTATTGCATATATCAACGTTTTAGCCGGATTGGAGCAGTTTTACATGTACATCTTCTTTTGGAAACGGAAAATCAGGAACATTTTAATTAATTCTAATGAAAACACCATGATTTTTATAGTTTGCATTGGAAACAACATTTTTACATGCCTTATTAATGATCTAAATAACACGAGAACTATCTATATGATTTTAAGTAAAAATCCTCGAATTTGGTTGTATAGTGTCGGGGAATACGAGGGGGCGAGTAACAGTATACACAAAATCTTTATCCCAGACACCTGGCAAGATTGCCAATGTCGGGGTTTACCTTAGTTGTAAGTAAATATAAATGTCTGCACTTGATATCCTGTCAACGGTCGCCAACGCCGGGGTGTCTCTCTCTCTACATAGACACCACCCAGTAGTATTAGTGATAACTGTTACTCACTGTAGCCCTGCGGGTCTTCACTCAATCCTCGCGGCGCCACTGTTCGCCAGGAGAGTACCCCAGTCAATCTCCAGCCGGCCTTTATAGCCAAAGACGAGCGAGAACACAGTTGCTCTCTCCCAACCGTGTGCCCGCCCCGACAAGGGCTCCACTGCTAACTGCAATGTCGCCAACTGGTGTTTCCCGTGTCCAGTAACACGTCAGCGTTATTGTGGAATTGTGGTACTAGTGGCAGAGAGCTCACTCATTAAATCTGGTCACAGGCGAAGGTATTTTGTATTTTACTTAAAACCTTCAAGGTATTATATCTATATCAACAACGAGGCATCAAGTACATGCAGAAAGTCTCTCTCTCTTCATAAAACTGGGGCTCGTCTAGAGGGCAACACTCCCCCTCCTGTCAATGTCAGCTGAGTGGCCCCCCTCACCGTGCGAATGCTTATGTACTTGTTTCTTTGGCATGAAGTGCCAATTTCTTTATATTCGCAGGGATCACTATGTTTGTCATCAACACAGTAATTCTATAATGGCAATAGAACGCAATGAATGACCACACTGATCTCAAGTTCAATAACTCATTTCTACAGCAATTAACATAATATTTCACTATAATGGCATAATGCACTGTACTTCATAATACTGACAATGAATGCAATTAACCACGGTACTGTCCTTAGATTCAGTAATTCCTTTCGAAGGCGATAACACAATTAATCACTGCACACATGGAAATGTTATTCAACACACCAACATATACATATATATAGATCAATTCATCAATATCAATAATAATGAGATAAATACCGAGCATATAGCCTAACACCAATAACTGGTACACTTATATATATATATTCTCTGGCATAATTTATAATATTAATACCACATGAAAGAAATCATCAACAACACAGTAAACTCTTCAATGATTACAGGTGCATCCACACACCGCAAATATATATACCGTGAGAGCTTCCTACAGCCTCACTTCTCACAAATGTGTCCTACCGTGACATAGACATTCGTGAGCCTTGCTCAAGACGTGAAAGATATTCTGGCTAAATATATAGCTGACTTAAGGGGAATTGGGAGGGAAACTAGAATCAACTACTTCCACCTCACTGATGTGGACTCGCCCTCCGATGAGAGTTGAATTGCTGCTCCTGGTCCCGGCTCTTGCCTCGTTGTAGGAAACGCCC
>NC_091165.1:4208157-4378957 GCF_040958095.1 Procambarus clarkii
AAAAGCGAGAAGTTCTGTTTTTATTCCATATATCGACGTTTCAGCCAGATTAGAGCGGTTTTACGTGTACATCTTCCATCGGTAATATAAACGGAAAATCAGGAACACTTTAGTTAATTCTAATGAAAACACATTGATTTTTATCATTTGTATTGGAAGCAACATTTTTATGTCTTTTCTAGGATCTAAATAATACGAAACCTCGCTTTTTAATTTGTAGTAAAAATCCTCAATTTTGGTAATATAGCGACTTTTTTCACGTTTTTCATGTAGTGTCACTTTACGTAAATATATTCGTTTTACCAATATTTTGATACTACTTCATGTTTTCTCACGATCTGTGATTTGGCCTTCAAATCTCAGAATTTCGCAAATTTTGCATTTTAAGCAAGTTTTCTTGCGTTTTATTTTGTACTAAAAATCATTGAATTTAGCAATATGTGTACGTTTATCATCCTCTTTTCCTTTATGTGATTTAAACAAAATACCATCGAATAAGGCAATATTTTGCCGTTTTCCACGTTTTTGTGAATTTTCAGTTTATTGGTAATAATTCATTATATATACAATAAAAATGATGCAAACATATAATTGATTAGAAAAAACCTTAAATACTTCATTTTCAATCAACTATTTGTTTCTCCTTAAAATACTGAGTAAGATATTGAAAAAGCGAGAAGTTCTGTTTTTATTGCATATATCGACGTTTCAGCCGGATTAGAGCGGTTTTACGTGTACATCTTCCATCAGTAATATAAACGGAAAATCAGGAATATTTTAGTTAATTCTAATGAAAACACATTGATTTTTATCATTTGTATTAGAAACACCATTTTTATGTCTTTTCTGGGATTTAAATAATACGAAACATCGCTAAATGATTTGAAGTAAAAATCCTCGAATAAGGAATAAGAGCGATTTTGTTCACGTTTTTTATGTCGTGTGACATCACATGAATATATTCGTTTTTACCAATATTTCGATACTATTTCATGTAGTATCACGATAAGTGATTTGGCCTTTAAATACCAGAATTTCGCATAATATTGCATTTTAAGCAAGTTTTCTTGCATTTTGTTTCGTACTAAAAATCATCGAATATAGCAATATTTTGACGTTTATCATCACCTTTTCCTTTATGTGATATAAACAAAATATCATCGCATTAGGCAATATTTTGCCGTTTTTCCACGTTTTTGTGAATTTTCAGCTTATTGTTAATAATTCAATAAATATACGATAAAAATGATGCAAACACATAATTGATTAGAAATTAATATTAAATACTTCATTTTCAATCAACTATTTGTTTCTACTTAAAATACTGAGTAAGATACTGAAAAGGGGAGAAGTTCTGTTTTTATTGCATATATCGACGTTTCAGCCGGATTAGAGCGGTTTTACGTGTACATCTTCCATCGGTAATATAAACGGAAAATCATGAACACTTTAGTTAATTCTAATGAAAACACATTGATTTTTATCATTTGTATTGGAAGCAACATTTTTATGTCTTTTCTAGGATCTAAATAATACGAAACATCGCTTTATGATTTGAAGTTAAACTCCTCAAATAAGGTAATAGAGCGATTTTGTTCACGTTTTTTATGTAGTGTGACATCACGTTTATATATTCGTTTTTACCAATATTTCGATACTATTTCATGTAGTATCACGATATGTGATTTGGCCTTTAAATATCAGAATTTCGCATAATTTTGCATTTTAAGCAAGTTTTCTTGCATTTTGTTTCGTACTAAAAATCATCGAATATAGCAATATTTTGACGTTTATTATCCACTTTTCCTTTATGTGATATAAACAAAATATCACCGATTTAGGCAATATTTTGCCGTTTTTCCACGTTTTTGTGAATTTTCAGTTTATTGTTAATAATTCAATATATATACGATAAAAATGATGCAAACATATAATTGATTAGAAAAAACCTTAAATACTTCAATTTCAATCAACTATTTGTTTCTCCTTAAAATACAGAGTAAGATATTGAAAAAGCGAGAAGTTCTGTTTTTATTGCATATATCGACGTTTCAGCCGGATTAGAGCGGTTTTACGTGTACATTATCCATCAGTAAAATAAACGGAAAATCAGGAATATTTTAGTTAATTCTAATGAAAACACATTGATTTTTATCATTTGTATTGGAAACAACATTTTTATATGTCTTTTCTAGGATCTAAATAATACGAAACATCGCTTTATGATTTGAAGTTAAACTCCTCAAATAAGGTAATAGAGCGATTTTGTTCACGTTTTTTATGTAGTGTGACATCACGTTTATATATTCGTTTTTACCAATATTTCGATACTATTTCATGTAGTAACACGATATGTGATTTGGCCTTTAAATATCAGAATTTCGCATAATTTTGCATTTTAAGCAAGTTTTCTTGCATTTTGTTTCGTACTAAAAATCATCGAATATAGCAATATTTTGACGTTTATTATCCACTTTTCCTTTATGTGATATAAACAAAATATCACCGATTTAGGCAATATTTTGTCGTTTTTCCACGTTTTTGTGAATTTTCAGTTTATTGTTAATAATTCAATATATATACGATAAAAATGATGCAAACATATAATTGATTAGAAAAAACCTTAAATACTTCAATTTCAATCAACTATTTGTTTCTCCTTAAAATACAGAGTAAGATATTGAAAAAGCGAGAAGTTCTGTTTTTATTGCATATATCGACGTTTCAGCCGGATTAGAGCGGTTTTATGTGTACATCTTCCATCAGTAAAATAAACGGAAAATCAGGAATATTTTAGTTAATTCTAATGAAAACACATTGATTTTTATCATTTGTATTGGAAACAACATTTTTATATGTCTTTTCTAGGATCTAAATAATACGAAACATCGCTTTATGATTTGAAGTTAAACTCCTCAAATAAGGTAATAGAGCGATTTTGTTCACGTTTTTTATGTAGTGTGACATCACGTTTATATATTCGTTTTTACCAATATTTCGATACTATTTCATGTAGTATCACGATATGTGATTTGGCCTTTAAATATCAGAATTTCGCATAATTTTGCATTTTAAGCAAGTTTTCTTGCATTTTGTTTCGTACTAAAAATCATCGAATATAGCAATATTTTGACGTTTATTATCCACTTTTCCTTTATGTGATATAAACAAAATATCACCGATTTAGGCAATATTTTGCCGTTTTTCCACGTTTTTGTGAATTTTCAGTTTATTGTTAATAATTCAATATATATACGATAAAAATGATGCAAACATATAATTGATTAGAAAAAACCTTAAATACTTCAATTTCAATCAACTATTTGTTTCTCCTTAAAATACAGAGAAAGATATTGAAAAAGCGAGAAGTTCTGTTTTTATTGCATATATCGACGTTTCAGCCGGATTAGAGCGGTTTTACGTGTACATCTTCCATCAGTAAAATAAACGGAAAATCAGGAATATTTTAGTTAATTCTAATGAAAACACATTGATTTTTATCATTTGTATTGGAAACAACATTTTTATATGTCTTTTCTAGGATCTAAATAATACGAAACATCGCTTTATGATTTGAAGTTAAACTCCTCAAATAAGGTAATAGAGCGATTTTGTTCACGTTTTTTATGTAGTGTGACATCACGTTTATATATTCGTTTTTACCAATATTTCGATACTATTTCATATAGTATCACGATATGTGATTTGGCTTTTAAATATCAGAATTTCGCATAATTTTGCATTTTAAGCAAGTTTTCTTGCATTTTGTTTCGTACTAAAAATCATCGAATATAGCAATATTTTGCCGTTTATTATCCACTTTTCCTTTATGTGATATAAACAATATATCATCGCATTAGGCAATATTTTGCCGTTTTTCCACGTTTTTGTGAATTTTCAGCTTATTGTTAATAATTCAATAAATATACGATAAAAATGATGCAAACACATAATTGATTAGAAATTAATATTAAATACTTCATTTTCAATCAACTATTTGTTTCTACTTAAAATACTGAGTAAGATACTGAAAAGGGGAGAAGTTCTGTTTTTATTGCATATATCGACGTTTCAGCCGGATTAGAGCGGTTTTACGTGTACATCTTCCATCGGTAATATAAACGGAAAATCATGAACACTTTAGTTAATTCTAATGAAAACACATTGATTTTTATCATTTGTATTGGAAGCAACATTTTTATGTCTTTTCTAGGATCTAAATAATACGAAACATCGCTTTATGATTTGAAGTTAAACTCCTCAAATAAGGTAATAGAGCGATTTTGTTCACGTTTTTTATGTAGTGTGACATCACGTTTATATATTCGTTTTTACCAATATTTCGATACTATTTCATGTAGTATCACGATATGTGATTTGGCCTTTAAATATCAGAATTTCGCATAATTTTGCATTTTAAGCAAGTTTTCTTGCATTTTGTTTCGTACTAAAAATCATCGAATATAGCAATATTTTGACGTTTATTATCCACTTTTCCTTTATGTGATATAAACAAAATATCACCGATTTAGGCAATATTTTGCCGTTTTTCCACGTTTTTGTGAATTTTCAGTTTATTGTTAATAATTCAATATATATACGATAAAAATGATGCAAACATATAATTGATTAGAAAAAACCTTAAATACTTCAATTTCAATCAACTATTTGTTTCTCCTTAAAATACAGAGTAAGATATTGAAAAAGCGAGAAGTTCTGTTTTTATTGCATATATCGACGTTTCAGCCGGATTAGAGCGGTTTTACGTGTACATCTTCCATCAGTAAAATAAACGGAAAATCAGGAATATTTTAGTTAATTCTAATGAAAACACATTGATTTTTATCATTTGTATTGGAAACAACATTTTTATATGTCTTTTCTAGGATCTAAATAATACGAAACATCGCTTTATGATTTGAAGTTAAACTCCTCAAATAAGGTAATAGAGCGATTTTGTTCACGTTTTTTATGTAGTGTGACATCACGTTTATATATTCGTTTTTACCAATATTTCGATACTATTTCATGTAGTAACACGATATGTGATTTGGCCTTTAAATATCAGAATTTCGCATAATTTTGCATTTTAAGCAAGTTTTCTTGCATTTTGTTTCGTACTAAAAATCATCGAATATAGCAATATTTTGACGTTTATTATCCACTTTTCCTTTATGTGATATAAACAAAATATCACCGATTTAGGCAATATTTTGTCGTTTTTCCACGTTTTTGTGAATTTTCAGTTTATTGTTAATAATTCAATATATATACGATAAAAATGATGCAAACATATAATTGATTAGAAAAAACCTTAAATACTTCAATTTCAATCAACTATTTGTTTCTCCTTAAAATACAGAGTAAGATATTGAAAAAGCGAGAAGTTCTGTTTTTATTGCATATATCGACGTTTCAGCCGGATTAGAGCAGTTTTATGTGTACATCTTCCATCAGTAAAATAAACGGAAAATCAGGAATATTTTAGTTAATTCTAATGAAAACACATTGATTTTTATCATTTGTATTGGAAACAACATTTTTATATGTCTTTTCTAGGATCTAAATAATACGAAACATCGCTTTATGATTTGAAGTTAAACTCCTCAAATAAGGTAATAGAGCGATTTTGTTCACGTTTTTTATGTAGTGTGACATCACGTTTATATATTCGTTTTTACCAATATTTCGATACTATTTCATGTAGTATCACGATATGTGATTTGGCCTTTAAATATCAGAATTTCGCATAATTTTGCATTTTAAGCAAGTTTTCTTGCATTTTGTTTCGTACTAAAAATCATCGAATATAGCAATATTTTGACGTTTATTATCCACTTTTCCTTTATGTGATATAAACAAAATATCACCGATTTAGGCAATATTTTGCCGTTTTTCCACGTTTTTGTGAATTTTCAGTTTATTGTTAATAATTCAATATATATACGATAAAAATGATGCAAACATATAATTGATTAGAAAAAACCTTAAATACTTCAATTTCAATCAACTATTTGTTTCTCCTTAAAATACAGAGAAAGATATTGAAAAAGCGAGAAGTTCTGTTTTTATTGCATATATCGACGTTTCAGCCGGATTAGAGCGGTTTTACGTGTACATCTTCCATCAGTAAAATAAACGGAAAATCAGGAATATTTTAGTTAATTCTAATGAAAACACATTGATTTTTATCATTTGTATTGGAAACAACATTTTTATATGTCTTTTCTAGGATCTAAATAATACGAAACATCGCTTTATGATTTGAAGTTAAACTCCTCAAATAAGGTAATAGAGCGATTTTGTTCACGTTTTTTATGTAGTGTGACATCACGTTTATATATTCGTTTTTACCAATATTTCGATACTATTTCATATAGTATCACGATATGTGATTTGGCTTTTAAATATCAGAATTTCGCATAATTTTGCATTTTAAGCAAGTTTTCTTGCATTTTGTTTCGTACTAAAAATCATCGAATATAGCAATATTTTGCCGTTTATTATCCACTTTTCCTTTATGTGATATAAACAATATATCATCGCATTAGGCAATATTTTGCCGTTTTTCCACGTTTTTGTGAATTTTCAGCTTATTGTTAATAGTTCAATATATATACGATAAAAATGATGCAAACACATAATTGATTAGAAATTAACATTAAATACTTCATTTTCAATCAACTATTTCTTTCTCCTTAAAATACTGAATAAGATACTGAAAAAGGGAGAAGTTCTGTTTTTATTGCATATATCGACGTTTCAGCCGGATTAGAGCGGTTTTACGTGTCCATCTTCCATCGGTAATATAAACGGAAAATCAGAAATATTTTAGAGTATTTTAATGAAAACACATTGATTTTTATCATTTGTATTGGAAACAACATCTTTATGTCTTTTTTAGGATCTAAATAATATGGAATCAACCTTTATGATTTGAAGATAAAATCCTCAAATATGGAAATATAGGGATTTTTTTCACGTTTTTCATGTAGTGTGATTGTACGTAAATATATTAATTTTTACCAATATTTCGATAATACTTCATGTTTTCTCACGATATGTGGTTTGGCATTAAATCTGAGAATTTCGTTTAATATTGCATTTTTTAAGCAAGTTTTCTTACGTTTTGTTTTGTACTAAAAATCATTGAATTTAGCAATATTTTGACGTTTATCATCCACTTTTGCTCTATAAGATTTAAACAAAATATCATCGAATTAGGCAATATTTTGCCGTTTTTCCACGTTTTTGTGAATTTTCAATTTATTGTTATTAATTCAATAATATACGATAAAAATGATGCAAACACATAATTGATTAGAAATTAACATTAAATACTTCATTTTCAATCAACTATTTGTTTCTCGTTAAAAAACTGAGAAAGATATTGAAAAAGCGAGAAGTTCTGTTTTTATTCCATATATCGACGTTTCAGCCAGATTAGAGCGGTTTTACGTGTACATCTTCCATCGGTAATATAAACGGAAAATCAGGAACACTTTAGTTAATTCTAATGAAAACACATTGATTTTTATCATTTGTATTGGAAGCAACATTTTTATGTCTTTTCTAGGATCTAAATAATACGAAACCTCGCTCAATGATTTGAATTTAAAATCTTCAAATATTGTAATAGAGCGATTTTATTCACGTTTTTATGTAGTGTGACTTCACGTGAATATATTCGTTTTTACCAATATTTCCAATCATGTAGTATCACGATACGTGATTTGGCCTTTTAATATCAGAATTTCGCATAATATTGCATTTTAAGCAAGTTTTCTTGCATTCTGTTTCGTACTAAAAATCATCGAATATAGCAATATTTAGACGTTTATCATCCCTTTTTCCTATATGTGATATAAACAAAATATCATCGAATTAGGTAATATTTTGCCGTTTTTCCACGTTTTTGTGAATTTTCAGTTTAATGTTATTAATTCATTATATATACAATAAAAATGATGCAAACACATAATTGATAACGAAGTAATAATAAATACTTAATTTTCAATCAACTATTTGTTTCTCGTTAAAAAACTGAGTAAGATATTGAAAAAGCGAGAAGTTATGATTTTATTCCATATATCGACGTTTCAGCCGGATTAAAGCGGTTTTACGTGTACATCTTATATCAGTAATATAAACGGAATATCAGGAACATTTTAGTTAATTCTAATGAAAACACATTGATTTTATCATTTGTATTGGAAACAACATTTTTATGTATTTTCTAGGATCTAAAAAATACGAAACCTCGCTTTTTAATTTGAAGTAAAAGTCCTCAAATTTGGTAATATAGCGACTTTTTTCACGTTTTTCATGTAGTGTCACTTTATGTAAATATATTCGTTTTTACCAATATATCGATACTATTTCATGTAGTATCACGATATGGAGATTTGGCCTTTATATATCAGAATTTCGCATAATATTGCATTTTAAGCAAGTTTCCTTGCATTATGTTTCGTACTAAAAAATCATCGAAAATAGCAATATTTTGACGTTTATCATCCACTTTTCCTTTATGTGATATAAACAAAATATCACCGATTTAGGCAATATTTTGCCGTTTTTCCACGTTTATGTGAATTTTCAGTTTATTGTTAATAATTCAATATATATACGATAAAAATGATGCAAACATATAATTGATTAGAAAAAAACCTTAAATACTTCAATTTCAATCAACTATTTGTTTCTCCTTAAAATACAGAGTAAGATATTGAAAAAGCGAGAAGTTCTGTTTTTATTGCATATATCGACGTTTCAGCCGGATTAGAGCGGTTTTACGTGTACATCTTCCATCAGTAAAATAAACGGAAAATCAGGAATATTTTAGTTAATTCTAATGAAAACACATTGATTTTTATCATTTGTATTGGAAACAACATTTTTATATGTCTTTTCTAGGATCTAAATAATACGAAACATCGCTTTATGATTTGAAGTTAAACTCCTCAAATAAGGTAATAGAGCGATTTTGTTCACGTTTTTTATGTAGTGTGACATCACGTTTATATATTCGTTTTTACCATTATTTCGATACTATTTCATGTAGTATCACGATATGTGATTTGGCCTTTAAATATCAGAATTTCGCATAATTTTGCATTTTAAGCAAGTTTTCTTGCATTTTGTTTCGTACTAAAAATCATCGAATATAGCAATATTTTGACGTTTATTATCCACTTTTCCTTTATGTGATATAAACAATATATCATCGCATTAGGCAATATTTTGCCGTTTTTCCACATTTTTGTGAATTTTCAGCTTATTGTTAATAGTTCAATATATATACGATAAAAATAATGCAAACACATAATTGATTAGAAATTAACATTAAATACTTCATTTTCAATCAACTATTTCTTTCTCCTTAAAATACTGAATAAGATACTGAAAAGGGGAGAAGTTCTGTTTTTATTGCATATATCGACGTTTCAGCCGGATTAGAGCGGTTTTACGTTTCCATCTTCCATCGGTAATATAAACGGAAAATCAGAAATATTTTAGAGTATTTTAATGAAAACACATTGATTTTTATCATTTGTATTGGAAACAACATCTTTATGTCTTTTTTAGGATCTAAATAATATGGAATCAAGCTTTATGATTTGAAGATAAAATCCTAAATATGCAAATATAGGGATTTTTTTCACGTTTTTCATGTTGTGTGATTGTACGTAAATATATTAATTTTTACCAATATTTCGATAATACTTCATGTTTTCTCACGATATGTGGTTTGGCATTAAATCTGAGAATTTCGTTTAATATTGCATTTTTTAAGCAAGTTTTCTTACGTTTTGTTTTGTACTAAAAATCATTGAATTTAGCAATATTTTGACGTTTATCATCCACTTTTGCTCTATAAGATTTAAACAAAATATCATCAAATTAGGCAATATTTTGCCGTTTTTCCACGTTTTTGTGAATTTTCAATTTATTGTTATTAATTCAATAATATACGATAAAAATGATGCAAACACATAATTGATTAGAAATTAACATTAAATACTTCATTTTCAATCAACTATTTGTTTCTCGTTAAAAAACTGAGCAAGATATTGAAAAAGCGAGAAGTTCTGTTTTTATTCCATATATCGACGTTTCAGCCAGATTAGAGCGGTTTTACGTGTACATCTTCCATCGGTAATATAAACGGAAAATCAGGAACACTTTAGTTAATTCTAATGAAAACACATTGATTTTTATCATTTGTATTGGAAGCAACATTTTTATGTCTTTTCTAGGATCTAAATAATACGAAACCTCGCTTTTTAATTTGTAGTAAAAATCCTCAATTTTGGTAATATAGCGACTTTTTTCACGTTTTTCATGTAGTGTCACTTTACGTAAATATATTCGTTTTACCAATATTTTGATACTACTTCATGTTTTCTCACGATCTGTGATTTGGCCTTCAAATCTCAGAATTTCGCAAATTTTGCATTTTAAGCAAGTTTTCTTGCGTTTTATTTTGTACTAAAAATCATTGAATTTAGCAATATGTGTACGTTTATCATCCTCTTTTCCTTTATGTGATTTAAACAAAATACCATCGAATAAGGCAATATTTTGCCGTTTTCCACGTTTTTGTGAATTTTCAGTTTATTGGTAATAATTCATTATATATACAATAAAAATGATGCAAACATATAATTGATTAGAAAAAACCTTAAATACTTCATTTTCAATCAACTATTTGTTTCTCCTTAAAATACTGAGTAAGATATTGAAAAAGCGAGAAGTTCTGTTTTTATTGCATATATCGACGTTTCAGCCGGATTAGAGCGGTTTTACGTGTACATCTTCCATCAGTAATATAAACGGAAAATCAGGAATATTTTAGTTAATTCTAATGAAAACACATTGATTTTTATCATTTGTATTAGAAACACCATTTTTATGTCTTTTCTGGGATCTAAATAATACGAAACATCGCTAAATGATTTGAAGTAAAAATCCTCGAATAAGGAATAAGAGCGATTTTGTTCACGTTTTTTATGTCGTGTGACATCACATGAATATATTCGTTTTTACCAATATTTCGATACTATTTCATGTAGTATCACGATAAGTGATTTGGCCTTTAAATACCAGAATTTCGCATAATATTGCATTTTAAGCAAGTTTTCTTGCATTTTGTTTCGTACTAAAAATCATCGAATATAGCAATATTTTGACGTTTATCATCACCTTTTCCTTTATGTGATATAAACAAAATATCATCGCATTAGGCAATATTTTGCCGTTTTTCCACGTTTTTGTGAATTTTCAGCTTATTGTTAATAATTCAATATATATACGATAAAAATGATGCAAACACATAATTGATTAGAAATTAATATTAAATACTTCATTTTCAATCAACTATTTGTTTCTACTTAAAATACTGAGTAAGATACTGAAAAGGGGAGAAGTTCTGTTTTTATTGCATATATCGACGTTTCAGCCGGATTAGAGCGGTTTTACGTGTACATCTTCCATCGGTAATATAAACGGAAAATCATGAACACTTTAGTTAATTCTAATGAAAACACATTGATTTTTATCATTTGTATTGGAAGCAACATTTTTATGTCTTTTCTAGGATCTAAATAATACGAAACATCGCTTTATGATTTGAAGTTAAACTCCTCAAATAAGGTAATAGAGCGATTTTGTTCACGTTTTTTATGTAGTGTGACATCACGTTTATATATTCGTTTTTACCAATATTTCGATACTATTTCATGTAGTATCACGATATGTGATTTGGCCTTTAAATATCAGAATTTCGCATAATTTTGCATTTTAAGCAAGTTTTCTTGCATTTTGTTTCGTACTAAAAATCATCGAATATAGCAATATTTTGACGTTTATTATCCACTTTTCCTTTATGTGATATAAACAAAATATCACCGATTTAGGCAATATTTTGCCGTTTTTCCACGTTTTTGTGAATTTTCAGTTTATTGTTAATAATTCAATATATATACGATAAAAATGATGCAAACATATAATTGATTAGAAAAAAACTTAAATACTTCAATTTCAATCAACTATTTGTTTCTCCTTAAAATACAGAGTAAGATATTGAAAAAGCGAGAAGTTCTGTTTTTATTGCATATATCGACGTTTCAGCCGGATTAGAGCGGTTTTACGTGTACATCTTCCATCAGTAAAATAAACGGAAAATCAGGAATATTTTAGTTAATTCTAATGAAAACACATTGATTTTTATCATTTGTATTGGAAACAACATTTTTATATGTCTTTTCTAGGATCTAAATAATACGAAACATCGCTTTATGATTTGAAGTTAAACTCCTCAAATAAGGTAATAGAGCGATTTTGTTCACGTTTTTTATGTAGTGTGACATCACGTTTATATATTCGTTTTTACCAATATTTCGATACTATTTCATGTAGTATCACGATATGTGATTTGGCCTTTAAATATCAGAATTTCGCATAATTTTGCATTTTAAGCAAGTTTTCTTGCATTTTGTTTCGTACTAAAAATCATCGAATATAGCAATATTTTGACGTTTATCATCACCTTTTCCTTTATGTGATATAAACAAAATATCATCGCATTAGGCAATATTTTGCCGTTTTTCCACGTTTTTGTGAATTTTCAGCTTATTGATAATAATTCAATATATATACGATAAAAATGATGCAAACACATAATTGATTAGAAATTAATATTAAATACTTCATTTTCAATCAACTATTTGTTTCTACTTAAAATACTGAGTAAGATACTGAAAAGGGGAGAAGTTCTGTTTTTATTGCATATATCGACGTTTCAGCCGGATTAGAGCGGTTTTACGTGTACATCTTCCATCGGTAATATAAACGGAAAATCATGAACACTTTAGTTAATTCTAATGAAAACACATTGATTTTTATCATTTGTATTGGAAGCAACATTTTTATGTCTTTTCTTGGATCTAAATAATACGAAACCTCGCTTTTTAATTTGAAGTAAAAATCCTCAAATTTGGTAATATAGCGACTTTTTTCACGTTTTTCATGTAGTGTCACTTTATGTAAATATATTCGTTTTTACCAATATATCGATACTATTTCATGTAGTATCACGATATGGAGATTTGGCCTTTATATGTCAGAATTTCGCATAATATTGCATTTTAAGCAAGTTTCCTTGCATTATGTTTCGTACTAAAAAATCATCGAAAATAGCAATATTTTGACGTTTATCATCCACTTTTCCTTTATGTGATATAAACAAAATATCACCGATTTAGGCAATATTTTGCCGTTTTTCCACGTTTTTGTGAATTTTCAGTTTATTGTTAATAATTCAATATATATACGATAAAAATGATGCAAACATATAATTGATTAGAAAAAACCTTAAATACTTCAATTTCAATCAACTATTTGTTTCTCCTTAAAATACAGAGTAAGATATTGAAAAAGCGAGAAGTTCTGTTTTTATTGCATATATCGACGTTTCAGCCGGATTAGAGCGGTTTTACGTGTACATCTTCCATCAGTAAAATAAACGGAAAATCAGGAATATTTTAGTTAATTCTAATGAAAACACATTGATTTTTATCATTTGTATTGGAAACAACATTTTTATATGTCTTTTCTAGGATCTAAATAATACGAAACATCGCTTTATGATTTGAAGTTAAACTCCTCAAATAAGGTAATAGAGCGATTTTGTTCACGTTTTTTATGTAGTGTGACATCACGTTTATATATTCGTTTTTACCAATATTTCGATACTATTTCATGTAGTATCACGATATGTGATTTGGCCTTTAAATATCAGAATTTCGCATAATTTTGCATTTTAAGCAAGTTTTCTTGCATTTTGTTTCGTACTAAAAATCATCGAATATAGCAATATTTTGACGTTTATCATCACCTTTTCCTTTATGTGATATAAACAAAATATCATCGCATTAGGCAATATTTTGCCGTTTTTCCACGTTTTTGTGAATTTTCAGCTTATTGATAATAATTCAATATATATACGATAAAAATGATGCAAACACATAATTGATTAGAAATTAATATTAAATACTTCATTTTCAATCAACTATTTGTTTCTACTTAAAATACTGAGTAAGATACTGAAAAGGGGAGAAGTTCTGTTTTTATTGCATATATCGACGTTTCAGCCGGATTAGAGCGGTTTTACGTGTACATCTTCCATCGGTAATATAAACGGAAAATCATGAACACTTTAGTTAATTCTAATGAAAACACATTGATTTTTATCATTTGTATTGGAAGCAACATTTTTATGTCTTTTCTTGGATCTAAATAATACGAAACCTCGCTTTTTAATTTGAAGTAAAAATCCTCAAATTTGGTAATATAGCGACTTTTTTCACGTTTTTCATGTAGTGTCACTTTATGTAAATATATTCGTTTTTACCAATATATCGATACTATTTCATGTAGTATCACGATATGGAGATTTGGCCTTTATATGTCAGAATTTCGCATAATATTGCATTTTAAGCAAGTTTCCTTGCATTATGTTTCGTACTAAAAAATCATCGAAAATAGCAATATTTTGACGTTTATCATCCACTTTTCCTTTATGTGATATAAACAAAATATCACCGATTTAGGCAATATTTTGCCGTTTTTCCACGTTTTTGTGAATTTTCAGTTTATTGTTAATAATTCAATATATATACGATAAAAATGATGCAAACATATAATTGATTAGAAAAAACCTTAAATACTTCAATTTCAATCAACTATTTGTTTCTCCTTAAAATACAGAGTAAGATATTGAAAAAGCGAGAAGTTCTGTTTTTATTGCATATATCGACGTTTCAGCCGGATTAGAGCGGTTTTACGTGTACATCTTCCATCAGTAAAATAAACGGAAAATCAGGAATATTTTAGTTAATTCTAATGAAAACACATTGATTTTTATCATTTGTATTGGAAACAACATTTTTATATGTCTTTTCTAGGATCTAAATAATACGAAACATCGCTTTATGATTTGAAGTTAAACTCCTCAAATAAGGTAATAGAGCGATTTTGTTCACGTTTTTTATGTAGTGTGACATCACGTTTATATATTCGTTTTTACCAATATTTCGATACTATTTCATGTAGTAACACGATATGTGATTTGGCCTTTAAATATCAGAATTTCGCATAATTTTGCATTTTAAGCAAGTTTTCTTGCATTTTGTTTCGTACTAAAAATCATCGAATATAGCAATATTTTGACGTTTATCATCACCTTTTCCTTTATGTGATATAAACAAAATATCATCGCATTAGGCAATATTTTGTCGTTTTTCCACGTTTTTGTGAATTTTCAGCTTATTGATAATAATTCAATATATATACGATAAAAATGATGCAAACACATAATTGATTAGAAATTAATATTAAATACTTCATTTTCAATCAACTATTTGTTTCTACTTAAAATACTGAGTAAGATACTGAAAAGGGGAGAAGTTCTGTTTTTATTGCATATATCGACGTTTCAGCCGGATTAGAGCGGTTTTACGTGTACATCTTCCATCGGTAATATAAACGGAAAATCATGAACACTTTAGTTAATTCTAATGAAAACACATTGATTTTTATCATTTGTATTGGAAGCAACATTTTTATGTCTTTTCTTGGATCTAAATAATACGAAACCTCGCTTTTTAATTTGAAGTAAAAATCCTCAAATTTGGTAATATAGCGACTTTTTTCACGTTTTTCATGTAGTGTCACTTTATGTAAATATATTCGTTTTTACCAATATATCGATACTATTTCATGTAGTATCACGATATGGAGATTTGGCCTTTATATGTCAGAATTTCGCATAATATTGCATTTTAAGCAAGTTTCCTTGCATTATGTTTCGTACTAAAAAATCATCGAAAATAGCAATATTTTGACGTTTATCATCCACTTTTCCTTTATGTGATATAAACAAAATATCACCGATTTAGGCAATATTTTGCCGTTTTTCCACGTTTTTGTGAATTTTCAGTTTATTGTTAATAATTCAATATATATACGATAAAAATGATGCAAACATATAATTGATTAGAAAAAACCTTAAATACTTCAATTTCAATCAACTATTTGTTTCTCCTTAAAATACAGAGTAAGATATTGAAAAAGCGAGAAGTTCTGTTTTTATTGCATATATCGACGTTTCAGCCGGATTAGAGCGGTTTTACGTGTACATCTTCCATCAGTAAAATAAACGGAAAATCAGGAATATTTTAGTTAATTCTAATGAAAACACATTGATTTTTATCATTTGTATTGGAAACAACATTTTTATATGTCTTTTCTAGGATCTAAATAATACGAAACATCGCTTTATGATTTGAAGTTAAACTCCTCAAATAAGGTAATAGAGCGATTTTGTTCACGTTTTTTATGTAGTGTGACATCACGTTTATATATTCGTTTTTACCAATATTTCGATACTATTTCATGTAGTAACACGATATGTGATTTGGCCTTTAAATATCAGAATTTCGCATAATTTTGCATTTTAAGCAAGTTTTCTTGCATTTTGTTTCGTACTAAAAATCATCGAATATAGCAATATTTTGACGTTTATCATCACCTTTTCCTTTATGTGATATAAACAAAATATCATCGCATTAGGCAATATTTTGTCGTTTTTCCACGTTTTTGTGAATTTTCAGCTTATTGATAATAATTCAATATATATACGATAAAAATGATGCAAACACATAATTGATTAGAAATTAATATTAAATACTTCATTTTCAATCAACTATTTGTTTCTACTTAAAATACTGAGTAAGATACTGAAAAGGGGAGAAGTTCTGTTTTTATTGCATATATCGACGTTTCAGCCGGATTAGAGCGGTTTTACGTGTACATCTTCCATCGGTAATATAAACGGAAAATCATGAACACTTTAGTTAATTCTAATGAAAACACATTGATTTTTATCATTTGTATTGGAAGCAACATTTTTATGTCTTTTCTTGGATCTAAATAATACGAAACCTCGCTTTTTAATTTGAAGTAAAAATCCTCAAATTTGGTAATATAGCGACTTTTTTCACGTTTTTCATGTAGTGTCACTTTATGTAAATATATTCGTTTTTACCAATATATCGATACTATTTCATGTAGTATCACGATATGGAGATTTGGCCTTTATATGTCAGAATTTCGCATAATATTGCATTTTAAGCAAGTTTCCTTGCATTATGTTTCGTACTAAAAAATCATCGAAAATAGCAATATTTTGACGTTTATCATCCACTTTTCCTTTATGTGATATAAACAAAATATCACCGATTTAGGCAATATTTTGCCGTTTTTCCACGTTTTTGTGAATTTTCAGTTTATTGTTAATAATTCAATATATATACGATAAAAATGATGCAAACATATAATTGATTAGAAAAAACCTTAAATACTTCAATTTCAATCAACTATTTGTTTCTCCTTAAAATACAGAGTAAGATATTGAAAAAGCGAGAAGTTCTGTTTTTATTGCATATATCGACGTTTCAGCCGGATTAGAGCGGTTTTACGTGTACATCTTCCATCAGTAAAATAAACGGAAAATCAGGAATATTTTAGTTAATTCTAATGAAAACACATTGATTTTTATCATTTGTATTGGAAACAACATTTTTATATGTCTTTTCTAGGATCTAAATAATACGAAACATCGCTTTATGATTTGAAGTTAAACTCCTCAAATAAGGTAATAGAGCGATTTTGTTCACGTTTTTTATGTAGTGTGACATCACGTTTATATATTCGTTTTTACCAATATTTCGATACTATTTCATGTAGTAACACGATATGTGATTTGGCCTTTAAATATCAGAATTTCGCATAATTTTGCATTTTAAGCAAGTTTTCTTGCATTTTGTTTCGTACTAAAAATCATCGAATATAGCAATATTTTGACGTTTATCATCACCTTTTCCTTTATGTGATATAAACAAAATATCATCGCATTAGGCAATATTTTGTCGTTTTTCCACGTTTTTGTGAATTTTCAGCTTATTGATAATAATTCAATATATATACGATAAAAATGATGCAAACACATAATTGATTAGAAATTAATATTAAATACTTCATTTTCAATCAACTATTTGTTTCTACTTAAAATACTGAGTAAGATACTGAAAAGGGGAGAAGTTCTGTTTTTATTGCATATATCGACGTTTCAGCCGGATTAGAGCGGTTTTACGTGTACATCTTCCATCGGTAATATAAACGGAAAATCATGAACACTTTAGTTAATTCTAATGAAAACACATTGATTTTTATCATTTGTATTGGAAGCAACATTTTTATGTCTTTTCTTGGATCTAAATAATACGAAACCTCGCTTTTTAATTTGTAGTAAAAATCCTCAAATTTGGTAATATAGCGACTTTTTTCACGTTTTTCATGTAGTGTCACTTTATGTAAATATTTTCGTTTTTACCAATATATCGATACTATTTCATGTAGTATCACGATATGGAGATTTGGCCTTTATATGTCAGAATTTCGCATAATATTGCATTTTAAGCAAGTTTCCTTGCATTATGTTTCGTACTAAAAAATCATCGAAAATAGCAATATTTTGACGTTTATCATCCACTTTTCCTTTATGTGATATAAACAAAATATCACCGATTTAGGCAATATTTTGCCGTTTTTCCACGTTTTTGTGAATTTTCAGTTTATTGTTAATAATTCAATATATATACGATAAAAATGATGCAAACATATAATTGATTAGAAAAAACCTTAAATACTTCAATTTCAATCAACTATTTGTTTCTCCTTATAATACAGAGTAAGATATTGAAAAAGCGAGAAGTTCTGTTTTTATTGCATATATCGACGTTTCAGCCGGATTAGATCGGTTTTATGTGTACATCTTCCATCAGTAAAATAAACGGAAAATCAGGAATATTTTAGTTAATTCTAATGAAAACACATTGATTTTTATCATTTGTATTGGAAACAACATTTTTATATGTCTTTTCTAGGATCTAAATAATACGAAACCTCAGTCTATGATTTGAAGTTAAACTCCTCAAATAAGGTAATAGAGCGATTTTGTTCACGTTTTTTATGTAGTGTGACATCACGTTTATATATTCGTTTTTACCAATATTTCGATACTATTTCATGTAGTATCACGATATGTGATTTGGCCTTTAAATATCAGAATTTCGCATAATTTTGCATTTTAAGCAAGTTTTCTTGCATTTTGTTTCGTACTAAAAATCATCGAATATAGCAATATTTTGACGTTTATCATCACCTTTTCCTTTATGTGATATAAACAAAATATCATCGCATTAGGCAATATTTTGCCGTTTTTCCACGTTTTTGTGAATTTTCAGCTTATTGATAATAATTCAATATATATACGATAAAAATGATGCAAACACATAATTGATTAGAAATTAATATTAAATACTTCATTTTCAATCAACTATTTGTTTCTACTTAAAATACTGAGTAAGATACTGAAAAGGGGAGAAGTTCTGTTTTTATTGCATATATCGACGTTTCAGCCGGATTAGAGCGGTTTTACGTGTACATCTTCCATCGGTAATATAAACGGAAAATCATGAACACTTTAGTTAATTCTAATGAAAACACATTGATTTTTATCATTTGTATTGGAAGCAACATTTTTATGTCTTTTCTTGGATCTAAATAATACGAAACCTCGCTTTTTAATTTGAAGTAAAAATCCTCAAATTTGGTAATATAGCGACTTTTTTCACGTTTTTCATGTAGTGTCACTTTATGTAAATATATTCGTTTTTACCAATATATCGATACTATTTCATGTAGTATCACGATATGGAGATTTGGCCTTTATATGTCAGAATTTCGCATAATATTGCATTTTAAGCAAGTTTCCTTGCATTATGTTTCGTACTAAAAAATCATCGAAAATAGCAATATTTTGACGTTTATCATCCACTTTTCCTTTATGTGATATAAACAAAATATCACCGATTTAGGCAATATTTTGCCGTTTTTCCACGTTTTTGTGAATTTTCAGTTTATTGTTAATAATTCAATATATATACGATAAAAATGATGCAAACATATAATTGATTAGAAAAAACCTTAAATACTTCAATTTCAATCAACTATTTGTTTCTCCTTAAAATACAGAGTAAGATATTGAAAAAGCGAGAAGTTCTGTTTTTATTGCATATATCGACGTTTCAGCCGGATTAGAGCGGTTTTATGTGTACATCTTCCATCAGTAAAATAAACGGAAAATCAGGAATATTTTAGTTAATTCTAATGAAAACACATTGATTTTTATCATTTGTATTGGAAACAACATTTTTATATGTCTTTTCTAGGATCTAAATAATACGAAACATCGCTTTATGATTTGAAGTTAAACTCCTCAAATAAGGTAATAGAGCGATTTTGTTCACGTTTTTTATGTAGTGTGACATCACGTTTATATATTCGTTTTTACCAATATTTCGATACTATTTCATGTAGTATCACGATATGTGATTTGGCCTTTAAATATCAGAATTTCGCATAATTTTGCATTTTAAGCAAGTTTTCTTCCATTTTGTTTCGTACTAAAAATCATCGAATATAGCAATATTTTGACGTTTATTATCCACTTTTCCTTTATGTGATATAAACAAAATATCACCGATTTAGGCAATATTTTGCCGTTTTTCCACGTTTTTGTGAATTTTCAGTTTATTGTTAATAATTCAATATATATACGATAAAAATGATGCAAACATATAATTGATTAGAAAAAACCTTAAATACTTCAATTTCAATCAACTATTTGTTTCTCCTTAAAATACAGAGTAAGATATTGAAAAAGCGAGAAGTTCTGTTTTTATTGCATATATCGACGTTTCAGCCGGATTAGAGCGGTTTTACGTGTACATCTTCCATCAGTAAAATAAACGGAAAATCAGGAATATTTTAGTTAATTCTAATGAAAACACATTGATTTTTATCATTTGTATTGGAAACAACATTTTTATATGTCTTTTCTAGGATCTAAATAATACGAAACATCGCTTTATGATTTGAAGTTAAACTCCTCAAATAAGGTAATAGAGCGATTTTGTTCACGTTTTTTATGTAGTGTGACATCACGTTTATATATTCGTTTTTACCAATATTTCGATACTATTTCATGTAGTATCACGATATGTGATTTGGCCTTTAAATATCAGAATTTCGCATAATTTTGCATTTTAAGCAAGTTTTCTTGCATTTTGTTTCGTACTAAAAATCATCGAATATAGCAATATTTTGCTGTTTATTATCCACTTTTCCTTTATGTGATATAAACAATATATCATCGCATTAGGCAATATTTTGCCGTTTTTCCACGTTTTTGTGAATTTTCAGCTTATTGTTAATAGTTCAATATATATACGATAAAAATGATGCAAACACATAATTGATTAGAAATTAACATTAAATACTTCATTTTCAATCAACTATTTCTTTCTCCTTAAAATACTGAATAAGATACTGAAAAGGGGAGAAGTTCTGTTTTTATTGCATATATCGACGTTTCAGCCGGATTAGAGCGGTTTTACGTGTCCATCTTCAATCGGTAATATAAACGGAAAATCAGAAATATTTTAGAGTATTTTAATGAAAACACATTGATTTTTATCATTTGTATTGGAAACAACATCTTTATGTCTTTTTTAGGATCTAAATAATATGGAATCAACCTTTATGATTTGAAGATAAAATCCTCAAATATGGAAATATAGGGATTTTTTTCACGTTTTTCATGTAGTGTGATTGTACGTAAATATATTAATTTTTACCAATATTTCGATAATACTTCATGTTTTCTCACGATATGTGGTTTGGCCTTAAATCTGAGAATTTCGTTTAATATTGCATTTTTTAAGCAAGTTTTCTTACGTTTTGTTTTGTACTAAAAATCATTGAATTTAGCAATATTTTGACGTTTATCATCCACTTTTGCTCTATAAGATTTAAACAAAATATCATCGAATTAGGCAATATTTTGCCGTTTTTCCACGTTTTTGTGAATTTTCAATTTATTGTTATTAATTCAATAATATACGATAAAAATGATGCAAACACATAATTGATTAGAAATTAACATTAAATACTTCATTTTCAATCAACTATTTGTTTCTCGTTAAAAAACTGAGTAAGATATTGAAAAAGCGAGAAGTTCTGTTTTTATTCCATATATCGACGTTTCAGCCAGATTAGAGCGGTTTTACGTGTACATCTTCCATCGGTAATATAAACGGAAAATCAGGAACACTTTAGTTAATTCTAATGAAAACACATTGATTTTTATCATTTGTATTGGAAGCAACATTTTTATGTCTTTTCTAGGATCTAAATAATACGAATCCTCGCTTTTTAATTTGTAGTAAAAATCCTCAATTTTGGTAATATAGCGACTTTTTTCACGTTTTTCATGTAGTGTCACTTTATGTAAATATATTCGTTTTACCAATATTTTGATACTACTTCATGTTTTCTCACGATCTGTGATTTGGCCTTCAAATCTCAGAATTTCGCAAATTTTGCATTTTAAGGAAGTTTTCTTGCGTTTTATTTTGTACTAAAAATCATTGAATTTAGCAATATGTGTACGTTTATCATCCTCTTTTCCTTTATGTGATTTAAACAAAATACCATCGAATAAGGCAATATTTTGCCGTTTTCCACGTTTTTGTGAATTTTCAGTTTATTGGTAATAATTCATTATATATACAATAAAAATGATGCAAACATATAATTGATTAGAAAAAACCTTAAATACTTCATTTTCAATCAACTATTTGTTTCTCCTTAAAATACTGAGTAAGATATTGAAAAAGCGAGAAGTTCTGTTTTTATTGCATATATCGACGTTTCAGCCGGATTAGAGCGGTTTTACGTGTACATCTTCCATCAGTAATATAAACGGAAAATCAGGAATATTTTAGTTAATTCTAATGAAAACACATTGATTCTTATCATTTGTATTAGAAACACCATTTTTATGTCTTTTCTGGGATCTAAATAATACGAAACATCGCTAAATGATTTGAAGTAAAAATCCTCGAATAAGGAATAAGAGCGATTTTGTTCACGTTTTTTATGTCGTGTGACATCACATGAATATATTCGTTTTTACCAATATTTCGATACTATTTCATGTAGTATCACGATATGTGATTTGGCCTTTAAATACCAGAATTTCGCATAATATTGCATTTTAAGCAAGTTTTCTTGCATTTTGTTTCGTACTAAAAATCATCGAATATAGCAATATTTTGACGTTTATCATCACCTTCTCCTTTATGTGATATAAACAAAATATCATCGCATTAGGCAATATTTTGCCGTTTTTCCACGTTTTTGTGAATTTTCAGCTTATTGTTAATAATTCAATATATATACGATAAAAATGATGCAAACACATAATTGATTAGAAATCAATATTAAATACTTCATTTTCAATCAACTATTTGTTTCTACTTAAAATACTGAGTAAGATACTGAAAAGGGGAGAAGTTCTGTTTTTATTGCATATATCGACGTTTCAGCCGGATTAGAGCGGTTTTACGTGTACATCTTCCATCGGTAATATAAACGGAAAATCAGGAATATTTTAGTTAATTCTAATGAAAACACATTGATTTTTATCATTTGCATTGGAAGCAACATTTTTATGTCTTTTCTAGGATCTAAATAATACGAAACCTCGCTCAATGATTTGAATTTAAAATCTTCAAATATTGTAATAGAGCGAATTTATTCACGTTTTTATGTAGTGTGACTTCACGTGAATATATTCGTTTTTACCAATATTTCCAATCATGTAGTATCACGATACGTGATTTGGCCTTTTAATATCAGAATTTCGCATAATATTGCATTTTAAGCAAGTTTTCTTGCATTCTGTTTCGTACTAAAAATCATCGAATATAGCAATATTTTGACGTTTATCATCCCTTTTTCCTATATGTGATATAAACAAAATATCATCGAATTAGGTAATATTTTGCCGTTTTTCCACGTTTTTGTGAATTTTCAGTTTAATGTTATTAATTCATTATATATACAATAAAAATGATGCAAACACATAATTGATAACGAAGTAATAATAAATACTTAATTTTCAATCAACTATTTGTTTCTCGTTAAAAAACTGAGTAAGATATTGAAAAAGCGAGAAGTTATGATTTTATTCCATATATCGACGTTTCAGCCGGATTAAAGCGGTTTTACGTGTACATCTTATATCGGTAATATAAACGGAATATCAGGAACATTTTAGTTAATTCTAATGAAAACACATTGATTTTATCATTTGTATTGGAAACAACATTTTTATGTCTTTTCTAGGATCTAAAAAATACGAAACCTCTCTTTTTAATTTGAAGTAAAAATCCTCAAATTTGGTAATATAGCGACTTTTTTCACGTTTTTCATGTAGTGTCACTTTATGTAAATATATTCGTTTTTACCAATATATCGATACTATTTCATGTAGTATCACGATATGGAGATTTGGCCTTTATACATCAGAATTTCGCATAATATTGCATTTTAAGCAAGTTTCCTTGCATTATGTTTCGTACTAAAAAATCATCGAAAATAGCAATATTTTGACGTTTATCATCCACTTTTCCTTTATGTGATATAAACAAAATATCACCGATTTAGGCAATATTTTGCCGTTTTTCCACGTTTTTGTGAATTTTCAGTTTATTGTTAATAATTCAATATATATACGATAAAAATGATGCAAACATATAATTGATTAGAAAAAACCTTAAATACTTCAATTTCAATCAACTATTTGTTTCTCCTTAAAATACAGAGTAAGATATTGAAAAAGCGAGAAGTTCTGTTTTTATTGCATATATCGACGTTTCAGCCGGATTAGAGCGGTTTTACGTGTACATCTTCCATCAGTAAAATAAACGGAAAATCAGGAATATTTTAGTTAATTCTAATGAAAACACATTGATTTTTATCATTTGTATTGGAAACAACACTTTTATATGTCTTTTCTAGGATCTAAATAATACGAAACATCGCTTTATGATTTGAAGTTAAACTCCTCAAATAAGGTAATATAGCGATTTTGTTCACGTTTTTTATGTAGTGTGACATCACGTTTATATATTCGTTTTTACCAATATTTCGATACTATTTCATGTAGTATCACGATATGTGATTTGGCCTTTAAATATCAGAATTTCGCATAATTTTGCATTTTAAGCAAGTTTTCTTGCATTTTGTTTCGTACTAAAAATCATCGAATATAGCAATATTTTGACGTTTATTATCCACTTTTCCTTTATGTGATATAAACAAAATATCACCGATTTAGGCAATATTTTACCGTTTTTCCACGTTTTTGTGAATTTTCAGTTTATTGTTAATAATTCAATATATATACGATAAAAATGATGCAAACATATAATTGATTAGAAAAAACCTTAAATACTTCAATTTCAATCAACTATTTGTTTCTCCTTAAAATACAGAGTAAGATATTGAAAAAGCGAGAAGTTCTGTTTTTATTGCATATATCGACGTTTCAGCCGGATTAGAGCGGTTTTACGTGTACATCTTCCATCAGTAAAATAAACGGAAAATCAGGAATATTTTAGTTAATTCTAATGAAAACACATTGATTTTTATCATTTGTATTGGAAACAACATTTTTATATGCCTTTTCTAGGATCTAAATAATACGAAACATCGCTTTATGATTTGAAGTTAAACTCCTCAAATAAGGTAATAGAGCGATTTTGTTCACGTTTTTTATGTAGTGTGACATCACGTTTATATATTCGTTTTTACCAATATTTCGATACTATTTCATGTAGTATCACGATATGTGATTTGGCCTTTAAATATCAGAATTTCGCATAATTTTGCATTTTAAGCAAGTTTTCTTGCATTTTGTTTCGTACTAAAAATCATCGAATATAGCAATATTTTGACGTTTATTATCCACTTTTCCTTTATGTGATATAAACAATATATCATCGCATTAGGCAATATTTTGCCGTTTTTCCACGTTTTTGTGAATTTTCAGCTTATTGTTAATAGATCAATATATATACGATAAAAATAATGCAAACACATAATTGATTAGAAATTAACATTAAATACTTCATTTTCAATCAACTATTTCTTTCTCCTTAAAATACTGAATAAGATACTGAAAAGGGGAGAAGTTCTGTTTTTATTGCATATATCGACGTTTCAGCCGGATTAGAGCGGTTTTACGTTTCCATCTTCCATCGGTAATATAAACGGAAAATCAGAAATATTTTAGAGTATTTTAATGAAAACACATTGATTTTTATCATTTGTATTGGAAACAACATCTTTATGTCTTTTTTAGGATCTAAATAATATGGAATCAAGCTTTATGATTTGAAGATAAAATCCTCAAATATGGAAATATAGGGATTTTTTTCATGTTTTTCATGTAGTGTGATTGTACGTAAATATATTAATTTTTACCAATATTTCGATAATACTTCATGTTTTCTCACGATATGTGGTTTGGCATTAAATCTGAGAATTTCGTTTAATATTGCATTTTTTAAGCAAGTTTTCTTACGTTTTGTTTTGTACTAAAAATCATTGAATTTAGCAATATTTTGACGTTTATCATCCACTTTTGCTCTATAAGATTTAAACAAACTATCATCGAATTAGGCAATATTTTGCCGTTTTTCCACGTTTTTGTGAATTTTCAATTTATTGTTATTAATTCAATAATATACGATAAAAATGATGCAAACACATAATTGATTAGAAATTAACATTAAATACTTCATTTTCAATCAACTATTTGTTTCTCGTTAAAAAACTGAGTAAGATATTGAAAAAGCGAGAAGTTCTGTTTTTATTCCATATATCGACGTTTCAGCCAGATTAGAGCGGTTTTACGTGTACATCTTCCATCGGTAATATAAACGGAAAATCAGGAACACTTTAGTTAATTCTAATGAAAACACATTGATTTTTATCATTTGTATTGGAAGCAACATTTTTATGTCTTTTCTAGGATCTAAATAATACGAAACCTCGCTCAATGATTTGAATTTAAAATCTTCAAATATTGTAATAGAGCGATTTTATTCACGTTTTTATGTAGTGTGACTTCACGTGAATATATTCGTTTTTACCAATATTTCCAATCATGTAGTATCACGATACGTGATTTGGCCTTTTAATATCAGAATTTCGCATAATATTGCATTTTAAGCAAGTTTTCTTGCATTCTGTTTCGTACTAAAAATCATCGAATATAGCAATATTTAGACGTTTATCATCCCTTTTTCCTATATGTGATATAAACAAAATATCATCGAATTAGGTAATATTTTGCCGTTTTTCCACGTTTTTGTGAATTTTCAGTTTAATGTTATTAATTCATTATATATACAATAAAAATGATGCAAACACATAATTGATAACGAAGTAATAATAAATACTTAATTTTCAATCAACTATTTGTTTCTCGTTAAAAAACTGAGTAAGATATTGAAAAAGCGAGAAGTTATGATTTTATTCCATATATCGACGTTTCAGCCGGATTAAAGCGGTTTTACGTGTACATCTTATATCGGTAATATAAACGGAATATCAGGAACATTTTAGTTAATTCTATTGAAAACACATTGATTTTATCATTTGTATTGGAAACAACATTTTTATGTCTTTTCTAGGATCTAAAAAATACGAAACCTCGCTTTTTAATTTGAAGTAAAAATCCTCAAATTTGGTAATATAGTGACTTTTTTCACGTTTTTCATGTAGTGTCACTTTATGTAAATATATTCGTTTTTACCAATATATCGATACTATTTCATGTAGTATCACGATATGGAGATTTGGCCTTTATATATCAGAATTTCGCATAATATTGCATTTTAAGCAAGTTTCCTTGCATTATGTTTCGTACTAAAAAATCATCGAAAATAGCAATATTTTGACGTTTATCATCCACTTTTCCTTTATGTGATATAAACAAAATATCACCGATTTAGGCAATATTTTGCCGTTTTTCCACGTTTTTGTGAATTTTCAGTTTATTGTTAATAATTCAATATATATACGATAAAAATGATGCAAACATATAATTGATTAGAAAAAAACCTTAAATACTTCAATTTCAATCAACTATTTGTTTCTCCTTAAAATACAGAGTAAGATATTGAAAAAGCGAGAAGTTCTGTTTTTATTGCATATATCGACGTTTCAGCCGGATTAGAGCGGTTTTACGTGTACATCTTCCATCAGTAAAATAAACGGAAAATCAGGAATATTTTAGTTAATTCTAATGAAAACACATTGATTTTTATCATTTGTATTGGAAACAACATTTTTATATGTCTTTTCTAGGATCTAAATAATACGAAACATCGCTTTATGATTTGAAGTTAAACTCCTCAAATAAGGTAATAGAGCGATTTTGTTCACGTTTTTTATGTAGTGTGACATCACGTTTATATATTCGTTTTTACCAATATTTCGATACTATTTCATGTAGTATCACGATATGTGATTTGGCCTTTAAATATCAGAATTTCGCATAATTTTGCATTTTAAGCAAGTTTTCTTGCATTTTGTTTCGTACTAAAAATCATCGAATATAGCAATATTTTGACGTTTATTATCCACTTTTCCTTTATGTGATATAAACAAAATATCACCGATTTAGGCAATATTTTGCCGTTTTTCCACGTTTTTGTGAATTTTCAGTTTATTGTTAATAATTCAATATATATACGATAAAAATGATGCAAACATATAATTGATTAGAAAAAACCTTAAATACTTCAATTTCAATCAACTATTTGTTTCTCCTTAAAATACAGAGTAAGATATTGAAAAAGCGAGAAGTTCTGTTTTTATTGCATATATCGACGTTTCAGCCGGATTAGAGCGGTTTTACGTGTACATCTTCCATCAGTAAAATAAACGGAAAATCAGGAATATTTTAGTTAATTCTATTGAAAACACATTGATTTTTATCATTTGTATTGGAAACAACATTTTTATATGCCTTTTCTAGGATCTAAATAATACGAAACATCGCTTTATGATTTGAAGTTAAACTCCTCAAATAAGGTAATAGAGCGATTTTGTTCACGTTTTTTATGTAGTGTGACATCACGTTTATATATTCGTTTTTACCAATATTTCGATACTATTTCATGTAGTATCACGATATGTGATTTGGCCTTTAAATATCAGAATTTCGCATAATTTTGCATTTAAAGCAAGTTTTCTTGCATTTTGTTTCGTACTAAAAATCATCGAATATAGCAATATTTTGACGTTTATTATCCACTTTTCCTTTATGTGATATAAACAATATATCATCGCATTAGGCAATATTTTGCCGTTTTTCCACGTTTTTGTGAATTTTCAGCTTATTGTTAATAGTTCAATATATATACGATAAAAATAATGCAAACACATAATTGATTAGAAATTAACATTAAATACTTCATTTTCAATCAACTATTTCTTTCTCCTTAAAATACTGAATAAGATACTGAAAAGGGGAGAAGTTCTGTTTTTATTGCATATATCGACGTTTCAGCCGGATTAGAGCGGTTTTACGTTTCCATCTTCCATCGGTAATATAAACGGAAAATCAGAAATATTTTAGAGTATTTTAATGAAAACACATTGATTTTTATCATTTGTATTGGAAACAACATCTTTATGTCTTTTTTAGGATCTAAATAATATGGAATCAAGCTTTATGATTTGAAGATAAAATCCTCAAATATGGAAATATAGGGATTTTTTTCACGTTTTTCATGTAGTGTGATTGTACGTAAATATATTAATTTTTACCAATATTTCGATAATACTTCATGTTTTCTCACGATATGTGGTTTGGCATTAAATCTGAGAATTTCGTTTAATATTGCATTTTTTAAGCAAGTTTTCTCCCGTTTTGTTTTGTACTAAAAATCATTGAATTTAGCAATATTTTGACGTTTATCATCCACTTTTGCTCTATAAGATTTAAACAAACTATCATCGAATTAGGCAATATTTTGCCGTTTTTCCACGTTTTTGTGAATTTTCAATTTATTGTTATTAATTCAATAATATACGATAAAAATGATGCAAACACATAATTGATTAGAAATTAACATTAAATACTTCATTTTCAATCAACTATTTGTTTCTCGTTAAAAAACTGAGTAAGATATTGAAAAAGCGAGAAGTTCTGTTTTTATTCCATATATCGACGTTTCAGCCAGATTAGAGCGGTTTTACGTGTACATCTTCCATCGGTAATATAAACGGAAAATCAGGAACACTTTAGTTAATTCTAATGAAAACACATTGATTTTTATCATTTGTATTGGAAGCAACATTTTTATGTCTTTTCTAGGATCTAAATAATACGAAACCTCGCTCAATGATTTGAATTTAAAATCTTCAAATATTGTAATAGAGCGATTTTATTCACGTTTTTATGTAGTGTGACTTCACGTGAATATATTCGTTTTTACCAATATTTCCAATCATGTAGTATCACGATACGTGATTTGGCCTTTTAATATCAGAATTTCGCATAATATTGCATTTTAAGCAAGTTTTCTTGCATTCTGTTTCGTACTAAAAATCATCGAATATAGCAATATTTAGACGTTTATCATCCCTTTTTCCTATATGTGATATAAACAAAATATCATCGAATTAGGTAATATTTTGCCGTTTTTCCACGTTTTTGTGAATTTTCAGTTTAATGTTATTAATTCATTATATATACAATAAAAATGATGCAAACACATAATTGATAACGAAGTAATAATAAATACTTAATTTTCAATCAACTATTTGTTTCTCGTTAAAAAACTGAGTAAGATATTGAAAAAGCGAGAAGTTATGATTTTATTCCGTATATCGACGTTTCAGCCGGATTAAAGCGGTTTTACGTGTACATCTTATATCGGTAATATAAACGGAATATCAGGAACATTTTAGTTAATTCTAATGAAAACACATTGATTTTATCATTTGTATTGGAAACAACATTTTTATGTCTTTTCTAGGATCTAAAAAATACGAAACCTCGCTTTTTAATTTGAAGTAAAAATCCTCAAATTTGGTAATATAGTGACTTTTTCACGTTTTTCATGTAGTGTCACTTTATGTAAATATATTCGTTTTTACCAATATATCGATACTATTTCATGTAGTATCACGATATGGAGATTTGGCCTTTATATATCAGAATTTCGCATAATATTGCATTTTAAGCAAGTTTCCTTGCATTATGTTTCGTACTAAAAAATCATCGAAAATAGCAATATTTTGACGTTTATCATCCACTTTTCCTTTATGTGATATAAACAAAATATCACCGATTTAGGCAATATTTTGCCGTTTTTCCACGTTTTTGTGAATTTTCAGTTTATTGTTAATAATTCAATATATATACGATAAAAATGATGCAAACATATAATTGATTAGAAAAAAACCTTAAATACTTCAATTTCAATCAACTATTTGTTTCTCCTTAAAATACAGAGTAAGATATTGAAAAAGCGAGAAGTTCTGTTTTTATTGCATATATCGACGTTTCAGCCGGATTAGAGCGGTTTTACGTGTACATCTTCCATCAGTAAAATAAACGGAAAATCAGGAATATTTTAGTTAATTCTAATGAAAACACATTGATTTTTATCATTTGTATTGGAAACAACATTTTTATATGTCTTTTCTAGGATCTAAATAATACGAAACATCGCTTTATGATTTGAAGTTAAACTCCTCAAATAAGGTAATAGAGCGATTTTGTTCACGTTTTTTATGTAGTGTGACATCACGTTTATATATTCGTTTTTACCAATATTTCGATACTATTTCATGTAGTATCACGATATGTGATTTGGCCTTTAAATATCAGAATTTCGCATAATTTTGCATTTTAAGCAAGTTTTCTTGCATTTTGTTTCGTACTAAAAATCATCGAATATAGCAATATTTTGACGTTTATTATCCACTTTTCCTTTATGTGATATAAACAATATATCATCGCATTAGGCAATATTTTGCCGTTTTTCCACATTTTTGTGAATTTTCAGCTTATTGTTAATAGTTCAATATATATACGATAAAAATAATGCAAACACATAATTGATTAGAAATTAACATTAAATACTTCATTTTCAATCAACTATTTCTTTCTCCTTAAAATACTGAATAAGATACTGAAAAGGGGAGAAGTTCTGTTTTTATTGCATATATCGACGTTTCAGCCGGATTAGAGCGGTTTTACGTTTCCATCTTCCATCGGTAATATAAACGGAAAATCAGAAATATTTTAGAGTATTTTAATGAAAACACATTGATTTTTATCATTTGTATTGGAAACAACATCTTTATGTCTTTTTTAGGATCTAAATAATATGGAATCAAGCTTTATGATTTGAAGATAAAATCCTCAAATATGGAAATATAGGGATTTTTTTCACGTTTTTCATGTAGTGTGATTGTACGTAAATATATTAATTTTTACCAATATTTCGATAATACTTCATGTTTTCTCACGATATGTGGTTTGGCATTAAATCTGAGAATTTCGTTTAATATTGCATTTTTTAAGCAAGTTTTCTTACGTTTTGTTTTGTACTAAAAATCATTGAATTTAGCAATATTTTGACGTTTATCATCCACTTTTGCTCTATAAGATTTAAACAAAATATCATCGAATTAGGCAATATTTTGCCGTTTTTCCACGTTTTTGTGAATTTTCAATTTATTGTTATTAATTCAATAATATACGATAAAAATGATGCAAACACATAATTGATTAGAAATTAACATTAAATACTTCATTTTCAATCAACTATTTGTTTCTCGTTAAAAAACTGAGTAAGATATTGAAAAAGCGAGAAGTTCTGTTTTTATTCCATATATCGACGTTTCAGCCGGATTAGAGCGGTTTTACGTGTACATCTTCCATCGGTAATATAAACGGAAAATCAGGAACACTTTAGTTAATTCTAATGAAAACACATTGATTTTTATCATTTGTATTGGAAGCAACATTTTTATGTCTTTTCTAGGATCTAAATAATACGAAACCTCGCTCAATGATTTGAATTTAAAATCTTCAAATATTGTAATAGAGCGATTTTATTCACGTTTTTATGTAGTGTGACTTCACGTGAATATATTCGTTTTTACCAATATTTCCAATCATGTAGTATCACGATACGTGATTTGGCCTTTTAATATCAGAATTTCGCATAATATTGCATTTTAAGCAAGTTTTCTTGCATTCTGTTTCGTACTAAAAATCATCGAATATAGCAATATTTTGACGTTTATCATCCCTTTTTCCTATATGTGATATAAACAAAATTTTCATCGAATTAGGTAATATTTTGCCGTTTTTCCACGTTTTTGTGAATTTTCAGTTTAATGTTATTAATTCATTATATATACAATAAAAATGATGCAAACACATAATTGATAACGAAGTAATAATAAATACTTAATTTTCAATCAACTATTTGTTTCTCGTTAAAAAACTGAGTAAGATATTGAAAAAGCGAGAAGTTATGATTTTATTCCATATATCGACGTTTCAGCCGGATTAAAGCGGTTTTACGTGTACATCTTATATCGGTAATATAAACGGAATATCAGGAACATTTTAGTTAATTCTAATGAAAACACATTGATTTTATCATTTGTATTGGAAACAACATTTTTATGTCTTTTCTAGGATCTAAAAAATACGAAACCTCGCTTTTTAATTTGAAGTAAAAATCCTCAAATTTGGTAATATAGCGACTTTTTTCACGTTTTTCATGTAGTGTCACTTTATGTAAATATATTCGTTTATACCAATATATCGATACTATTTCATGTAGTATCACGATATGGAGATTTGGCCTTTATATATCAGAATTTCGCATAATATTGCATTTTAAGCAAGTTTCCTTGCATTATGTTTCGTACTAAAAAATCATCGAAAATAGCAATATTTTGACGTTTATCATCCACTTTTCCTTTATGTGATATAAACAAAATATCACCGATTTAGGCAATATTTTGCCGTTTTTCCACGTTTTTGTGAATTTTCAGTTTATTGTTAATAATTCAATATATATACGATAAAAATGATGCAAACATATAATTGATTAGAAAAAACCTTAAATACTTCAATTTCAATCAACTATTTGTTTCTCCTTAAAATACAGAGTAAGATATTGAAAAAGCGAGAAGTTCTGTTTTTATTGCATATATCGACGTTTCAGCCGGATTAGAGCGGTTTTACGTGTACATCTTCCATCAGTAAAATAAACGGAAAATCAGGAATATTTTAGTTAATTCTAATGAAAACACATTGATTTTTATCATTTGTATTGGAATCAACATTTTTATATGTCTTTTCTAGGATCTAAATAATACGAAACATCGCTTTATGATTTGAAGTTAAACTCCTCAAATAAGGTAATAGAGCGATTTTGTTCACGTTTTTTATGTAGTGTGACATCACGTTTATATATTCGTTTTTACCAATATTTCGATACTATTTCATGTAGTATCACGATATGTGATTTGGCCTTTAAATATCAGAATTTCGCATAATTTTGCATTTTAAGCAAGTTTTCTTGCATTTTGTTTCGTACTAAAAATCATCGAATATAGCAATATTTTGACGTTTATTATCCACTTTTCCTTTATGTGATATAAACAAAATATCACCGATTTAGGCAATATTTTGCCGTTTTTCCACGTTTTTGTGAATTTTCAGTTTATTGTTAATAATTCAATATATATACGATAAAAATGATGCAAACATATAATTGATTAGAAAAAACCTTAAATACTTCAATTTCAATCAACTATTTGTTTCTCCTTAAAATACAGAGTAAGATATTGAAAAAGCGAGAAGTTCTGTTTTTATTGCATATATCGACGTTTCAGCCGGATTAGAGCGGTTTTACGTGTACATCTTCCATCAGTAAAATAAACGGAAAATCAGGAATATTTTAGTTAATTCTATTGAAAACACATTGATTTTTATCATTTGTATTGGAAACAACATTTTTATATGCCTTTTCTAGGATCTAAATAATACGAAACATCGCTTTATGATTTGAAGTTAAACTCCTCAAATAAGGTAATAGAGCGATTTTGTTCACGTTTTTTATGTAGTGTGACATCACGTTTATATATTCGTTTTTACCAATATTTCGATACTATTTCATGTAGTATCACGATATGTGATTTGGCCTTTAAATATCAGAATTTCGCATAATTTTGCATTTAAAGCAAGTTTTCTTGCATTTTGTTTCGTACTAAAAATCATCGAATATAGCAATATTTTGACGTTTATTATCCACTTTTCCTTTATGTGATATAAACAATATATCATCGCATTAGGCAATATTTTGCCGTTTTTCCACGTTTTTGTGAATTTTCAGCTTATTGTTAATAGTTCAATATATATACGATAAAAATAATGCAAACACATAATTGATTAGAAATTAACATTAAATACTTCATTTTCAATCAACTATTTCTTTCTCCTTAAAATACTGAATAAGATACTGAAAAGGGGAGAAGTTCTGTTTTTATTGCATATATCGACGTTTCAGCCGGATTAGAGCGGTTTTACGTTTCCATCTTCCATCGGTAATATAAACGGAAAATCAGAAATATTTTAGAGTATTTTAATGAAAACACATTGATTTTTATCATTTGTATTGGAAACAACATCTTTATGTCTTTTTTAGGATCTAAATAATATGGAATCAAGCTTTATGATTTGAAGATAAAATCCTCAAATATGGAAATATAGGGATTTTTTTCACGTTTTTCATGTAGTGTGATTGTACGTAAATATATTAATTTTTACCAATATTTCGATAATACTTCATGTTTTCTCACGATATGTGGTTTGGCATTAAATCTGAGAATTTCGTTTAATATTGCATTTTTTAAGCAAGTTTTCTCCCGTTTTGTTTTGTACTAAAAATCATTGAATTTAGCAATATTTTGACGTTTATCATCCACTTTTGCTCTATAAGATTTAAACAAACTATCATCGAATTAGGCAATATTTTGCCGTTTTTCCACGTTTTTGTGAATTTTCAATTTATTGTTATTAATTCAATAATATACGATAAAAATGATGCAAACACATAATTGATTAGAAATTAACATTAAATACTTCATTTTCAATCAACTATTTGTTTCTCGTTAAAAAACTGAGTAAGATATTGAAAAAGCGAGAAGTTCTGTTTTTATTCCATATATCGACGTTTCAGCCAGATTAGAGCGGTTTTACGTGTACATCTTCCATCGGTAATATAAACGGAAAATCAGGAACACTTTAGTTAATTCTAATGAAAACACATTGATTTTTATCATTTGTATTGGAAGCAACATTTTTATGTCTTTTCTAGGATCTAAATAATACGAAACCTCGCTCAATGATTTGAATTTAAAATCTTCAAATATTGTAATAGAGCGATTTTATTCACGTTTTTATGTAGTGTGACTTCACGTGAATATATTCGTTTTTACCAATATTTCCAATCATGTAGTATCACGATACGTGATTTGGCCTTTTAATATCAGAATTTCGCATAATATTGCATTTTAAGCAAGTTTTCTTGCATTCTGTTTCGTACTAAAAATCATCGAATATAGCAATATTTAGACGTTTATCATCCCTTTTTCCTATATGTGATATAAACAAAATATCATCGAATTAGGTAATATTTTGCCGTTTTTCCACGTTTTTGTGAATTTTCAGTTTAATGTTATTAATTCATTATATATACAATAAAAATGATGCAAACACATAATTGATAACGAAGTAATAATAAATACTTAATTTTCAATCAACTATTTGTTTCTCGTTAAAAAACTGAGTAAGATATTGAAAAAGCGAGAAGTTATGATTTTATTCCGTATATCGACGTTTCAGCCGGATTAAAGCGGTTTTACGTGTACATCTTATATCGGTAATATAAACGGAATATCAGGAACATTTTAGTTAATTCTAATGAAAACACATTGATTTTATCATTTGTATTGGAAACAACATTTTTATGTCTTTTCTAGGATCTAAAAAATACGAAACCTCGCTTTTTAATTTGAAGTAAAAATCCTCAAATTTGGTAATATAGTGACTTTTTCACGTTTTTCATGTAGTGTCACTTTATGTAAATATATTCGTTTTTACCAATATATCGATACTATTTCATGTAGTATCACGATATGGAGATTTGGCCTTTATATATCAGAATTTCGCATAATATTGCATTTTAAGCAAGTTTCCTTGCATTATGTTTCGTACTAAAAAATCATCGAAAATAGCAATATTTTGACGTTTATCATCCACTTTTCCTTTATGTGATATAAACAAAATATCACCGATTTAGGCAATATTTTGCCGTTTTTCCACGTTTTTGTGAATTTTCAGTTTATTGTTAATAATTCAATATATATACGATAAAAATGATGCAAACATATAATTGATTAGAAAAAAACCTTAAATACTTCAATTTCAATCAACTATTTGTTTCTCCTTAAAATACAGAGTAAGATATTGAAAAAGCGAGAAGTTCTGTTTTTATTGCATATATCGACGTTTCAGCCGGATTAGAGCGGTTTTACGTGTACATCTTCCATCAGTAAAATAAACGGAAAATCAGGAATATTTTAGTTAATTCTAATGAAAACACATTGATTTTTATCATTTGTATTGGAAACAACATTTTTATATGTCTTTTCTAGGATCTAAATAATACGAAACATCGCTTTATGATTTGAAGTTAAACTCCTCAAATAAGGTAATAGAGCGATTTTGTTCACGTTTTTTATGTAGTGTGACATCACGTTTATATATTCGTTTTTACCAATATTTCGATACTATTTCATGTAGTATCACGATATGTGATTTGGCCTTTAAATATCAGAATTTCGCATAATTTTGCATTTTAAGCAAGTTTTCTTGCATTTTGTTTCGTACTAAAAATCATCGAATATAGCAATATTTTGACGTTTATTATCCACTTTTCCTTTATGTGATATAAACAATATATCATCGCATTAGGCAATATTTTGCCGTTTTTTCCACATTTTTGTGAATTTTCAGCTTATTGTTAATAGTTCAATATATATACGATAAAAATAATGCAAACACATAATTGATTAGAAATTAACATTAAATACTTCATTTTCAATCAACTATTTCTTTCTCCTTAAAATACTGAATAAGATACTGAAAAGGGGAGAAGTTCTGTTTTTATTGCATATATCGACGTTTCAGCCGGATTAGAGCGGTTTTACGTTTCCATCTTCCATCGGTAATATAAACGGAAAATCAGAAATATTTTAGAGTATTTTAATGAAAACACATTGATTTTTATCATTTGTATTGGAAACAACATCTTTATGTCTTTTTTAGGATCTAAATAATATGGAATCAAGCTTTATGATTTGAAGATAAAATCCTCAAATATGGAAATATAGGGATTTTTTTCACGTTTTTCATGTAGTGTGATTGTACGTAAATATATTAATTTTTACCAATATTTCGATAATACTTCATGTTTTCTCACGATATGTGGTTTGGCATTAAATCTGAGAATTTCGTTTAATATTGCATTTTTTAAGCAAGTTTTCTTACGTTTTGTTTTGTACTAAAAATCATTGAATTTAGCAATATTTTGACGTTTATCATCCACTTTTGCTCTATAAGATTTAAACAAAATATCATCGAATTAGGCAATATTTTGCCGTTTTTCCACGTTTTTGTGAATTTTCAATTTATTGTTATTAATTCAATAATATACGATAAAAATGATGCAAACACATAATTGATTAGAAATTAACATTAAATACTTCATTTTCAATCAACTATTTGTTTCTCGTTAAAAAACTGAGTAAGATATTGAAAAAGCGAGAAGTTCTGTTTTTATTCCATATATCGACGTTTCAGCCGGATTAGAGCGGTTTTACGTGTACATCTTCCATCGGTAATATAAACGGAAAATCAGGAACACTTTAGTTAATTCTAATGAAAACACATTGATTTTTATCATTTGTATTGGAAGCAACATTTTTATGTCTTTTCTAGGATCTAAATAATACGAAACCTCGCTCAATGATTTGAATTTAAAATCTTCAAATATTGTAATAGAGCGATTTTATTCACGTTTTTATGTAGTGTGACTTCACGTGAATATATTCGTTTTTACCAATATTTCCAATCATGTAGTATCACGATACGTGATTTGGCCTTTTAATATCAGAATTTCGCATAATATTGCATTTTAAGCAAGTTTTCTTGCATTCTGTTTCGTACTAAAAATCATCGAATATAGCAATATTTTGACGTTTATCATCCCTTTTTCCTATATGTGATATAAACAAAATTTTCATCGAATTAGGTAATATTTTGCCGTTTTTCCACGTTTTTGTGAATTTTCAGTTTAATGTTATTAATTCATTATATATACAATAAAAATGATGCAAACACATAATTGATAACGAAGTAATAATAAATACTTAATTTTCAATCAACTATTTGTTTCTCGTTAAAAAACTGAGTAAGATATTGAAAAAGCGAGAAGTTATGATTTTATTCCATATATCGACGTTTCAGCCGGATTAAAGCGGTTTTACGTGTACATCTTATATCGGTAATATAAACGGAATATCAGGAACATTTTAGTTAATTCTAATGAAAACACATTGATTTTATCATTTGTATTGGAAACAACATTTTTATGTCTTTTCTAGGATCTAAAAAATACGAAACCTCGCTTTTTAATTTGAAGTAAAAATCCTCAAATTTGGTAATATAGCGACTTTTTTCACGTTTTTCATGTAGTGTCACTTTATGTAAATATATTCGTTTATACCAATATATCGATACTATTTCATGTAGTATCACGATATGGAGATTTGGCCTTTATATATCAGAATTTCGCATAATATTGCATTTTAAGCAAGTTTCCTTGCATTATGTTTCGTACTAAAAAATCATCGAAAATAGCAATATTTTGACGTTTATCATCCACTTTTCCTTTATGTGATATAAACAAAATATCACCGATTTAGGCAATATTTTGCCGTTTTTCCACGTTTTTGTGAATTTTCAGTTTATTGTTAATAATTCAATATATATACGATAAAAATGATGCAAACATATAATTGATTAGAAAAAACCTTAAATACTTCAATTTCAATCAACTATTTGTTTCTCCTTAAAATACAGAGTAAGATATTGAAAAAGCGAGAAGTTCTGTTTTTATTGCATATATCGACGTTTCAGCCGGATTAGAGCGGTTTACGTGTACATCTTCCATCAGTAAAATAAACGGAAAATCAGGAATATTTTAGTTAATTCTAATGAAAACACATTGATTTTTATCATTTGTATTGGAATCAACATTTTTATATGTCTTTTCTAGGATCTAAATAATACGAAACATCGCTTTATGATTTGAAGTTAAACTCCTCAAATAAGGTAATAGAGCGATTTTGTTCACGTTTTTTATGTAGTGTGACATCACGTTTATATATTCGTTTTTACCAATATTTCGATACTATTTCATGTAGTATCACGATATGTGATTTGGCCTTTAAATATCAGAATTTCGCATAATTTTGCATTTTAAGCAAGTTTTCTTGCATTTTGTTTCGTACTAAAAATCATCGAATATAGCAATATTTTGACGTTTATTATCCACTTTTCCTTTATGTGATATAAACAAAATATCACCGATTTAGGCAATATTTTGCCGTTTTTCCACGTTTTTGTGAATTTGCAGTTTATTGTTAATAATTCAATATATATACGATAAAAATGATGCAAACATATAATTGATTAGAAAAAACCTTAAATACTTCAATTTCAATCAACTATTTGTTTCTCCTTAAAATACAGAGTAAGATATTGAAAAAGCGAGAAGTTCTGTTTTTATTGCATATATCGACGTTTCAGCCGGATTAGAGCGGTTTTACGTGTACATCTTCCATCAGTAAAATAAACGGAAAATCAGGAATATTTTAGTTAATTCTAATGAAAACACATTGATTTTTATCATTTGTATTGGAAACAACATTTTTATATGTCTTTTCTAGGATCTAAATAATACGAAACATCGCTTTATGATTTGAAGTTAAACTCCTCAAATAAGGTAATAGAGCGATTTTGTTCACGTTTTTTATGTAGTGTGACATCACGTTTATATATTCGTTTTTACCAATATTTCGATACTATTTCATGTAGCATCACGATATGTGATTTGGCCTTTAAATATCAGAATTTCGAATAATTTTGCATTTTAAGCAAGTTTTCTTGCATTTTGTTTCGTACTAAAAATCATCGAATATAGCAATATTTTGACGTTTATTATCCACTTTTCCTTTATGTGATATAAACAATATATCATCGCATTAGGCAATATTTTGCCGTTTTTCCACGTTTTTGTGAATTTTCAGCTTATTGTTAATAGTTCAATATATATACGATAAAAATAATGCAAACACATAATTGATTAGAAATTAACATTAAATACTTCATTTTCAATCAACTATTTCTTTCTCCTTAAAATACTGAATAAGATACTGAAAAGGGGAGAAGTTCTGTTTTTATTGCATATATCGACGTTTCAGCCGGATTAGAGCGGTTTTACGTTTCCATCTTCCATCGGTAATATAAACGGAAAATCAGAAATATTTTAGAGTATTTTAATGAAAACACATTGATTTTTATCATTTGTATTGGAAACAACATCTTTATGTCTTTTTTAGGATCTAAATAATATGGAATCAAGCTTTATGATTTGAAGATAAAATCCTCAAATATGGAAATATAGGGATTTTTTTCACGTTTTTCATGTAGTGTGATTGTACGTAAATATATTAATTTTTACCAATATTTCGATAATACTTCATGTTTTCTCACGATATGTGGTTTGGCATTAAATCTGAGAATTTCGTTTAATATTGCATTTTTTAAGCAAGTTTTCTTACGTTTTGTTTTGTACTAAAAATCATTGAATTTAGCAATATTTTGACGTTTATCATCCACTTTTGCTATATAAGATTTAAACAAAATATCATCGAATTAGGCAATATTTTGCCGTTTTTCCACGTTTTGGTGAATTTTCAATTTATTGTTATAAATTCAATTATATACGATAAAAATGATGCAAACACATAATTGATTAGAAATTAACATTAAATACTTCATTTTCAATCAACTATTTGTTTCTCGTTAAAAAACTGAGTAAGATATTGAAAAAGCGAGAAGTTCTGTTTTTATTCCATATATCGACGTTTCAGCCAGATTAGAGCGGTTTTACGTGTACATCTTCCATCGGTAATATAAACGGAAAATCAGGAACACTTTAGTTAATTCTAATGAAAACACATTGATTTTTATCATTTGCATTGGAAGCAACATTTTTATGTCTTTTCTAGGATCTAAATAATACGAAACCTCGCTCAATGATTTGAATTTAAAATCTTCAAATATTGTAATAGAGCGATTTTATTCACGTTTTTATGTAGTGTGACTTCACGTGAATATATTCGTTTTTACCAATATTTCCAATCATGTAGTATCACGATACGTGATTTGGCCTTTTAATATCAGAATTTCGCATAATATTGCATTTTAAGCAAGTTTTCTTGCATTCTGTTTCGTACTAAAAATCATCGAATATAGCAATATTTTGACGTTTATCATCCCTTTTTCCTATATGTGATATAAACAAAATATCATCGAATTAGGTAATATTTTGCCGTTTTTCCACGTTTTTGTGAATTTTCAGTTTAATGTTATTAATTCATTATATATACAATAAAAATGATGCAAACACATAATTGATAACGAAGTAATAATAAATACTTAATTTTCAATCAACTATTTGTTTCTCGTTAAAAAACTGAGTAAGATATTGAAAAAGCGAGAAGTTATGATTTTATTCCATATATCGACGTTTCAGCCGGATTAAAGCGGTTTTACGTGTACATCTTATATCGGTAATATAAACGGAATATCAGGAACATTTTAGTTAATTCTAATGAAAACACATTGATTTTATCATTTGTATTGGAAACAACATTTTTATGTCTTTTCTAGGATCTAAAAAATACGAAACCTCGCTTTTTAATTTGAAGTAAAAATCCTCAAATTTGGTAATATAGCGACTTTTTTCACGTTTTTCATGTAGTGTCACTTTACGTAAATATATTCGTTTTTACCAATATTTCGATACTATTTCATGTAGTATCACGATATGGAGATTTGGCCTTTATATATCAGAATTTCGCATAATATTGCATTTTAAGCAAGTTTTCTTGCATTATGTTTTGTACTAAAAAATCACCGAAAAAAGCAATATTTTGACGTTTATCATCCACTTTTCCTTTATGTGATATAAACAAAATATCACCAATTTAGGCAATATTTTGCCGTTTTTCCTCGTATTTGTGAATTTTCAGTTTATTGTTAATATTTCAATATATATACGATAAAAATGATGCAAACATATAATTGATTAGAAAAAACCTTAAATACTTCAATTTCAATCAACTATTTGTTTCTCCTTAAAATACAGAGTAAGATATTGAAAAAGCGAGAAGTTCTGTTTTTATTGCATATATCGACGTTTCAGCCGGATTAGAGCGGTTTTACGTGTACATCTTCCATCAGTAATATAAACGGAAAATCAGGAATATTTTAGTTAATTCTAATAAAAAAAAACATTGATTTTTATCATTTGTATTGGAAACAACATTTTTATATGTCTTTTCTAGGATCTAAATAATACGAAACATCGCTTTATGATTTGAAGTTAAACTCCTCAAATAAGGTAATAGAGCGATTTTGTTCACGTTTTTTATGTAGTGTGATATCACGTTTATATATTCGTTTTTACCAATATTTCGATACTATTTCATGTAGTATCACGATATGTGATTTGGCCTTTAAATATCAGAATTTCGCATAATTTTGCATTTTAAGCAAGTTTTCTTGCATTTTGTTTCGTACTAAAAATCATCGAATATAGCAATATTTTGACGTTTATTATCCACTTTTCCTTTATGTGATATAAACAAAATATCACCGATTTAGGCAATATTTTGCCGTTTTTCCACGTTTTTGTGAATTTTCAGTTTATTGTTAATAATTCAATATATATACGATAAAAATGATGCAAACATATAATTGATTAGAAAAAACCTTAAATACTTCAATTTTAATCAACTATTTGTTTCTCCTTAAAATACAGAGTAAGATATTGAAAAAGCGAGAAGTTCTGTTTTTATTGCATATATCGACGTTTCAGCCGGATTAGAGCGATTTTACGTGTACATCTTCCATCAGTAAAATAAACGGAAAATCAGGAATATTTTAGTTAATTCTAATGAAAACACATTGATTTTTATCATTTGTATTGGAAACAACATTTTTATATGTCTTTTCTAGGATCTAAATAATACGAAACATCGCTTTATGATTTGAAGTTAAACTCCTCAAATAAGGTAATAAAGCGATTTTGTTCACGTTTTTTATGTAGTGTGACATCACGTTTATATATTCGTTTTTACCAATATTTCGATACTATTTCATGTAGTATCACGATATGTGATTTGGCCTTTAAATATCAGAATTTCGCATAATTTTGCATTTTAAGCAAGTTTTCTTGCATTTTGTTTCGTACTAAAAATCATCGAATATAGCAATATTTTGACGTTTATTATCCACTTTTCCTTTATGTGATATAAACAATATATCATCGCATTAGGCAATATTTTGCCGTTTTTCCACGTTTTTGTGAATTTTCAGCTTATTGTTAATAGTTCAATATATATACGATAAAAATAATGCAAACACATAATTGATTAGAAATTAACATTAAATACTTCATTTTCAATCAACTATTTCTTTCTCCTTAAAATACTGAATAAGATACTGAAAAGGGGAGAAGTTCTGTTTTTATTGCATATATCGACGTTTCAGCCGGATTAGAGCGGTTTTACGTGTCCATCTTCCATCGGTAATATAAACGGAAAATCAGAAATATTTTAGAGTATTTTAATGAAAACACATTGATTTTTATCATTTGTATCGGAAACAACATCTTTATGTCTTTTTTAGGATCTAAATAATATGGAATCAAGCTTTATGATTTGAAGATAAAATCCTCAAATATGGAAACATAGGGATTTTTTTCACGTTTTTCATGTAGTGTGATTGTACATAAATATATTAATTTTTACCAATATTTCGATAATACTTCATGTTTTCTCACGATATGTGGTTTGGCATTAAATCTGAGAATTTCGTTTAATATTGCATTTTTTAAGCAAGTTTTCTTACGTTTTGTTTTGTACTAAAAATCATTGAATTTAGCAATATTTTGACGTTTATCATCCACTTTTGCTCTATAAGATTTAAACAAAATATCATCGAATTAGGCAATATTTTGCCGTTTTTCCACGTTTTTGTGAATTTTCAATTTATTGTTATTAATTCAATAATATACGATAAAAATGATACAAACACATAATTGATTAGAAATTAACATTAAATACTTCATTTTCAATCAACTATTTGTTTCTCGTTAAAAAACTGAGTAAGATTTTGAAAAAGCGAGAAGTTCTGTTTTTATTCCATATATCGACGTTTCAGCCAGATTAGAGCGGTTTTACGTGTACATCTTCCATCGGTAATATAAACGGAAAATCAGGAACACTTTAGTTAATTCTAATGAAAACACATTGATTTTTATCATTTGTATTGGAAGCAACATTTTTATGTCTTTTCTAGGATCTAAATAATACGAAACCTCGCTTTTTAATTTGTAGTAAAAATCCTCAATTTTGGTAATATAGCGACTTTTTTCACGTTTTTCATGTAGTGTCACTTTACGTAAATATATTCGTTTTACCAATATTTTGATACTACTTCATGTTTTCTCACGATCTGTGATTTGGCCTTCAAATCTCAGAATTTCGCAAATTTTGCATTTTAGGCAAGTTTTCTTGCGTTTTATTTTGTACTAAAAATCATTGAATTTAGCAATATGTGTACGTTTATCATCCTCTTTTCCTTTATGTGATTTAAACAAAATACCATCGAATAAGGCAATATTTTGCCGTTTTCCACGTTTTTGTGAATTTTCAGTTTATTGTTAATAATTCATTATATATACAATAAAAATGATGCAAACATATAATTGATTAGAAAAAACCTTAAATACTTCATTTTCAATCAACTATTTGTTTCTCCTTAAAATACTGAGTAAGATATTGAAAAAGCGAGAAGTTCTGTTTTTATTGCATATATCGACGTTTCAGCCGGATTAGAGCGGTTTTACGTGTACATCTTCCATCAGTAATATAAACGGAAAATCAGGAATATTTTAGTTAATTCTAATGAAAACACATTGATTTTTATCATTTGTATTAGAAACACCATTTTTATGTCTTTTCTGGGATCTAAATAATACGAAACATCGCTAAATGATTTGAAGTAAAAATCCTCGAATAAGGAATAGGAGCGATTTTGTTCACGTTTTTTATGTCGTGTGACATCACATGAATATATTCGTTTTTACCAATATTTCGATACTATTTCATGTAGTATCACGATATGTAATTTGGCCTTTAAATACCAGAATTTCGCATAATATTGCATTTTAAGCAAGTTTTCTTGCATTTTGTTTCGTACTAAAAATCATCGAATATAGCAATATTTTGACGTTTATCATCACCTTTTCCTTTATGTGATATAAACAAAATATCATCGCATTAGGCAATATTTTGCCGTTTTTCCACGTTTTTGTGAATTTTCAGCTTATTGTTAATAATTCAATATATATACGATAAAAATGATGCAAACACATAATTGATTAGAAATTAATATTAAATACTTCATTTTCAATCAACTATTTGTTTCTACTTAAAATACTGAGTAAGATACTGAAAAGGGGAGAAGTTCTGTTTTTATTGCATATATCGACGTTTCAGCCGGATTAGAGCGGTTTAACGTGTACATCTTCCATCGGTAATATAAACGGAAAATCAGGAACACTTTAGTTAATTCTAATGAAAACACATTGATTTTTATCATTTGTATTGGAAGCATCATTTTTATGTCTTTTCTAGGATCTAAATAATACGAAACCTCGCTCAATGATTTGAATTTAAAATCTTCAAATATTGTAATAGAGCGATTTTATTCACGTTTTTATGTAGTGTGACTTCACGTGAATATATTCGTTTTTACCAATATTTCCAATCATGTAGTATCACGATACGTGATTTGGCCTTTTAATATCAGAATTTCGCATAATATTGCATTTTAAGCAAGTTTTCTTGCATTCTGTTTCGTACTAAAAATCATCGAATATAGCAATATTTTGACGTTTATCATCCCTTTTTCCTATATGTGACATAAACAAAATATCATCGAATTAGGTAATATTTTGCCGTTTTTCCACGTTTTTGTGAATTTTCAGTTTAATGTTATTAATTCATTATATATACAATAAAAATGATGCAAACACATAATTGATAACGAAGTAATAATAAATACTTAATTTTCAATCAACTATTTGTTTCTCGTTAAAAAACTGAGTAAGATATTGAAAAAGCGAGAAGTTATGATTTTATTCCATATATCGACGTTTCAGCCGGATTAAAGCGGTTTTACGTGTACATCTTATATCGGTAATATAAACGGAATATCAGGAACATTTTAGTTAATTCTAATGAAAACACATTGATTTTATCATTTGTATTGGAAACAACATTTTTATGTCTTTTCTAGGATCTAAAAAATACGAAACCTCGCTTTTTAATTTGAAGTAAAAATCCTCAAATTTGGTAATATAGCGACTTTTTTCACGTTTTTCATGTAGTGTCACTTTACGTAAATATATTCGTTTTTACCAATATTTCGATACTATTTCATGTAGTATCACGATATGGAGATTTGGCCTTTATATATTAGAATTTCGCATAATATTGCATTTTAAGCAAGTTTTCTTGCATTATGTTTTGTACTAAAAAATCATCGAAAATAGCAATATTTTGACGTTTATCATCCACTTCTCCTTTATGTGATATTAACAAAATATCACCAATTTAGGCAATATTTTGCCGTTTTTCCACGTATTTGTGAATTTTCAGTTTATTGTTAATAATTCAATATATATACAATAAAAATGATGCAAACATATAATTGATTAGAAAAAACCTTAAATACTTCAATTTCAATCAACTATTTGTTTCTCCTTAAAATACAGAGTAAGATATTGAAAAAGCGAGAAGTTCTGTTTTTATTGCATATATCGACGTTTCAGCCGGATTAGAGCGGTTTTACGTGTACATCTTCCATCAGTAATATAAACGGAAAATCAGGAATATTTTAGTTAATTCTAATAAAAAAAAACATTGATTTTTATCATTTGTATTGGAAACAACATTTTTATATGTCTTTTCTAGGATCTAAATAATACGAAACATAGCTTTATGATTTGAAGTTAAACTCCTCAAATAAGGTAATAGAGCGATTTTGTTCACGTTTTTTATGTAGTGTGACATCACGTTTATATATTCGTTTTTACCAATATTTCGATACTATTTCATGTAGTATCACGATATGTGATTTGGCCTTTAAATATCAGAATTTCGCATAATTTTGCATTTTAAGCAAGTTTTCTTGCATTTTGTTTCGTACTAAAAATCATCGAATATAGCAATATTTTGACGTTTATTATCCACTTTTCCTTTATGTGATATAAACAAAATATCACCGATTTAGGCAATATTTTGCCGTTTTTCCACGTTTTTGTGAATTTTCAGTTTATTGTTATTAATTCAATATATATACGATAAAAATGATGCAAACATATAATTGATTAGAAAAAACCTTAAATACTTCAATTTCAATCAACTATTTGTTTCTCCTTAAAATACAGAGTAAGATATTGAAAAAACGAGAAGTTCTGTTTTTATTGCATATATCGACGTTTCAGCCGGATTAGAGCGGTTTTACGTGTACATCTTCCATCAGTAAAATAAACGGAAAATCAGGAATATTTTAGTTAATTCTAATGAAAACACATTGATTTTTATCATTTGTATTGGAAACAACATTTTTATATGTCTTTTCTAGGATCTAAATAATACGAAACATCGCTTTATGATTTGAAGTTAAACTCCTCAAATAAGGTAATAGAGCGATTTTGTTCACGTTTTTTATGTAGTGTGACATCACGTTTATATATTCGTTTTTACCAATATTTCGATACTATTTCATGTAGTATCACGATATGTGATTTGGCCTTTAAATATCAGAATTTCGCATAATTTTGCATTTTAAGCAAGTTTTCTTGCATTTTGTTTCGTACTAAAAATCATCGAATATAGCAATATTTTGACGTTTATTATCCACTTTTCCTTTATGTGATATAAACAATATATCATCGCATTAGGCAATATTTTGCCGTTTTTCCACGTTTTTGTGATTTTTCAGCTTATTGTTAATAGTTCAATATATATACGATAAAAATAATGCAAACACATAATTGATTAGAAATTAACATTAAATACTTCATTTTCAATCAACTATTTCTTTCTCCTTAAAATACTGAATAAGATACTGAAAAGGGGAGAAGTTCTGTTTTTATTGCATATATCGACGTTTCAGCCGGATTAGAGCGGTTTTACGTGTCCATCTTCTATCGGTAATATAAACGGAAAATCAGAAATATTTTAGAGTATTTTAATGAAAACACATAGATTTTTATCATTTGTATTGGAAACAACATCTTTATGTCTTTTTTAGGATCTAAATAATATGGAATCAAGCTTTATGATTTGAAGATAAAATCCTCAAATATGGAAATATAGGGATTTTTTTCACGTTTTTCATGTAGTGTGATTGTACGTAAATATATTAATTTTTACCAATATTTCGATAATACTTCATGTTTTCTCACGATATGTGGTTTGGCATTAAATCTGAGAATTTCGTTTAATATTGCATTTTTTAAGCAAGTTTTCTTACGTTTTGTTTTGTACTAAAAATCATTGAATTTAGCAATATTTTGACGTTTATCATCCACTTTTGCTCTATAAGATTTAAACAAAATATCATCGAATTAGGCAATATTTTGCCGTTTTTCCACGTTTTTGTGAATTTTCAATTTATTGTTATTAATTCAATAATATACGATAAAAATGATGCAAACACATAATTGATTAGAAATTAACATTAAATACTTCATTTTCAATCAACTATTTGTTTCTCGTTAAAAAACTGAGTAAGATATTGAAAAAGCGAGAAGTTCTGTTTTTATTCCATATATCGACGTTTCAGCCAGATTAGAGCGGTTTTACGTGTACATCTTCCATCGGTAATATAAACGGAAAATCAGGAACACTTTAGTTAATTCTAATGAAAACACATTGATTTTTATCATTTGTATTGGAAGCAACATTTTTATGTCTTTTCTAGGATCTAAATAATACGAAACCTCGTTTTTTAATTTGTAGTAAAAATCCTCAATTTTGGTAATATAGCGACTTTTTTCACGTTTTTCATGTAGTGTCACTTTACGTAAATATATTCGTTTTACCAATATTTTGATACTACTTCATGTTTTCTCACGATCTGTGATTTGGCCTTCAAATCTCAGAATTTCGCAAATTTTGCATTTTAGGCAAGTTTTCTTGCGTTTTATTTTGTACTAAAAATCATTGAATTTAGCAATATGTGTACGTTTATCATCCTCTTTTCCTTTATGTGATTTAAACAAAATACCATCGAATAAGGCAATATTTTGCCGTTTTCCACGTTTTTGTGAATTTTCAGTTTATTGTTAATAATTCATTATATATACAATAAAAATGATGCAAACATATAATTGATTAGAAAAAACCTTAAATACTTCATTTTCAATCAACTATTTGTTTCTCCTTAAAATACTGAGTAAGATATTGAAAAAGCGAGAAGTTCTGTTTTTATTGCATATATCGACGTTTCAGCCGGATTAGAGCGGTTTTACGTGTACATCTTCCATCAGTAATATAAACGGAAAATCAGGAATATTTTAGTTAATTCTAATGAAAACACATTGATTTTTATCATTTGTATTAGAAACACCATTTTTATGTCTTTTCTGGGATCTAAATAATACGAAACATCGCTAAATGATTTGAAGTAAAAATCCTCGAATAAGGAATAAGAGCGATTTTGTTCACGTTTTTTATGTCGTGTGACATCACATGAATATATTCGTTTTTACCAATATTTCGATACTATTTCATGTAGTATCACGATATGTGATTTGGCCTTTAAATACCAGAATTTCGCATAATATTGCATTTTAAGCAAGTTTTCTTGCATTTTGTTTCGTACTAAAAATCATCGAATATAGCAATATTTTGACGTTTATCATCACCTTTTCCTTTATGTGATATAAACAAAATATCATCGCATTAGGCAATATTTTGCCGTTTTTCCACGTTTTTGTGAATTTTCAGCTTATTGTTAATAATTCAATATATATACGATAAAAATGATGCAAACACATAATTGATTAGAAATTAATATTAAATACTTCATTTTCAATCAACTATTTGTTTCTACTTAAAATACTGAGTAAGATACTGAAAAGGGGAGAAGTTCTGTTTTTATTGCATATATCGACGTTTCAGCCGGATTAGAGCGGTTTTACGTGTACATCTTCCATCGGTAATATAAACGGAAAATCAGGAACACTTTAGTTAATTCTAATGAAAACACATTGATTTTTATCATTTGTATTGGAAGCAACATTTTTATGTCTTTTCTAGGATCTAAATAATACGAAACCTCGCTCAATGATTTGAATTTAAAATCTTCAAATATTGTAATAGAGCGATTTTATTCACGTTTTTATGTAGTGTGACTTCACGTGAATATATTCGTTTTTACCAATATTTCCAATCATGTAGTATCACGATACGTGATTTGGCCTTTTAATATCAGAATTTCGCATAATATTGCATTTTAAGCAAGTTTTCTTGCATTCTGTTTCGTACTAAAAATCATCGAATATAGCAATATTTTGACGTTTATCATCCCTTTTTCCTATATGTGATATAAACAAAATATCATCGAATTAGGTAATATTTTGCCGTTTTTCCACGTTTTTGTGAATTTTCAGTTTAATGTTATTAATTCATTATATATACAATAAAAATGATGCAAACACATAATTGATAACGAAGTAATAATAAATACTTAATTTTCAATCAACTATTTGTTTCTCGTTAAAAAACTGAGTAAGATATTGAAAAAGCGAGAAGTTATGATTTTATTCCATATACCGACGTTTCAGCCGGATTAAAGCGGTTTTACGTGTACATCTTATATCGGTAATATAAACGGAATATCAGGAACATTTTAGTTAATTCTAATGAAAACACATTGATTTTATCATTTGTATTGGAAACAACATTTTTATGTCTTTTCTAGGATCTAAAAAATACGAAACCTCGCTTTTTAATTTGAAGTAAAAATCCTCAAATTTGGTAATATAGCGACTTTTTTCACGTTTTTCATGTAGTGTCACTTTACGTAAATATATTCGTTTTTACCAATATTTCGATACTATTTCATGTAGTATCACGATATGGAGATTTGGCCTTTATATATCAGAATTTCGCATAATATTGCATTTTAAGCAAGTTTTCTTGCATTATGTTTTGTACTAAAAAATCATCGAAAATAGCAATATTTTGACGTTTATCATCCACTTTTCCTTTATGTGATATAAACAAAATATCACCAATTTAGGCAATATTTTGCCGTTTTTCCACGTATTTGTGAATTTTCAGTTTATTGTTAATAATTCAATATATATACGATAAAAATGATGCAAACATATAATTGATTAGAAAAAACCTTAAATACTTCAATTTCAATCAACTATTTGTTTCTCCTTAAAATACAGAGTAAGATATTGAAAAAGCGAGAAGTTCTGTTTTTATTGCATATATCGACGTTTCAGCCGGATTAGAGCGGTTTTACGTGTACATCTTCCATCAGTAATATAAACGGAAAATCAGGAATATTTTAGTTAATTCTAATAAAAAAAACATTGATTTTTATCATTTGTATTGGAAACAACATTTTTATATGTCTTTTCTAGGATCTAAATAATACGAAACATCGCTTTATGATTTGAAGTTAAACTCCTCAAATAAGGTAATAGAGCGATTTTGTTCACGTTTTTTATGTAGTGTGACATCACGTTTATATATTCGTTTTTACCAATATTTCGATACTATTTCATGTAGTATCACGATATGTGATTTGGCCTTTAAATATCAGAATTTCGCATAATTTTGCATTTTAAGCAAGTTTTCTTGCATTTTGTTTCGTACTAAAAATCATCGAATATAGCAATATTTTGACGTTTATTATCCACTTTTCCTTTATGTGATATAAACAAAATATCACCGATTTAGGCAATATTTTGCCGTTTTTCCACGTTTTTGTGAATTTTCAGTTTATTGTTAATAATTCAATATATATACGATAAAAATGATGCAAACATATAATTGATTAGAAAAAACCTTAAATACTTCAATTTCAATCAACTATTTGTTTCTCCTTAAAATACAGAGTAAGATATTGAAAAAGCGAGAAGTTCTGTTTTTATTGCATATATCGACGTTTCAGCCGGATTAGAGCGGTTTTACGTGTACATCTTCCATCAGTAATATAAACGGAAAATCAGGAATATTTTAGTTAATTCTAATAAAAAAAAACATTGATTTTTATCATTTGTATTGGAAACAACATTTTTATATGTCTTTTCTAGGATCTAAATAATACGAAACATCGCTTTATGATTTGAAGTTAAACTCCTCAAATAAGGTAATAGAGCGATTTTGTTCACGTTTTTTATGTAGTGTGACATCACGTTTATATATTCGTTTTTACCAATATTTCGATACTATTTCATGTAGTATCACGATATATGATTTGGCCTTTAAATATCAGAATTTCGCATAATTTTGCATTTTAAGCAAGTTTTCTTGCATTTTGTTTCGTACTAAAAATCATCGAATATAGCAATATTTTGACGTTTATTATCCACTTTTCCTTTATGTGATATAAACAAAATATCACCGATTTAGGCAATATTTGCCGTTTTTCCACGTTTTTGTGAATTTTCAGTTTATTGTTAATAATTCAATATATATACGATAAAAATGATGCAAACATATAATTGATTAGAAATAACCTTAAATACTTCATTTCAATCAACTATTTGTTTCTCCTTAAAATACAGAGTAAGATATTGAAAAAGCGAGAAGTTCTGTTTTTATTGCATATATCGACGTTTCAGCCGGATTAGAGCGGTTTTACGTGTACATCTTCCATCAGTAAATTAAACGGAAAATCAGGAATATTTTAGTTAATTCTAATGAAAACACATTGATTTTTATCATTTGTATTGGAAACAACATTTTATATGTCTTTTCTAGGATCTAAATAATACGAAACATCGCTTTATGATTTGAAGTAAACTCCTCAAATATGGAAATATAGGGATTTTTTTCACGTTTTCATGTAGTGTGATTGTACGTAAATATATTAATTTTTACCAATATTTCGATAATACTTCATGTTTTCTCACGATATGTGGTTTGGCATTAAATCTGAGAATTTCGTTTAATATTGCATTTTTTAAGCAAGTTTTCTTACGTTTTGTTTTGTACTAAAAATCATTGAATTTAGCAATATTTTGACGTTTATCATCCACTTTTGCTCTATAAGATTTAAACAAAATATCATCGAATTAGGCAATATTTTGCCGTTTTTCCACGTTTTTGTGAATTTTCAATTTATTGTTATTAATTCAATAATATACTGATAAAAATGATGCAAACACATAATTGATTAGAAATTAACATTAAATACTTCATTTTCAATCAACTATTTGTTTCTCGTTAAAAAAACTGAGTAAGATATTGAAAAAGCGAGAAGTTCTGTTTTTATTCCATATATCGACGTTTCAGCCAGATTAGAGCGGTTTTACGTGTACATCTTCCATCGGTAATATAAACGGAAAATCAGGAACACTTTAGTTAATTCTAATGAAAACACATTGATTTTTATCATTTGTATTGGAAGCAACATTTTTATGTCTTTTCTAGGATCTAAATAATACGAAACCTCGCTCAATGATTTGAATTTAAAATCTTCAAATATTGTAATAGAGCGATTTTATTCACGTTTTTATGTAGTGTGACTTCACGTGAATATATTCGTTTTTACCAATATTTCCAATCATGTAGTATCACGATACGTGATTTGGCCTTTTAATATCAGAATTTCGCATAATATTGCATTTTAAGCAAGTTTTCTTGCATTCTGTTTCGTACTAAAAATCATCGAATATAGCAATATTTAGACGTTTATCATCCCTTTTTCCTATATGTGATATAAACAAAATATCATCGAATTAGGTAATATTTTGCCGTTTTTCCACGTTTTTGTGAATTTTCAGTTTAATGTTATTAATTCATTATATATACAATAAAAATGATGCAAACACATAATTGATAACGAAGTAATAATAAATACTTAATTTTCAATCAACTATTTGTTTCTCGTTAAAAAACTGAGTAAGATATTGAAAAAGCGAGAAGTTATGATTTTATTCCATATATCGACGTTTCAGCCGGATTAAAGCGGTTTTACGTGTACATCTTATATCGGTAATATAAACGGAATATCAGGAACATTTTAGTTAATTCTATTGAAAACACATTGATTTTATCATTTGTATTGGAAACAACATTTTTATGTCTTTTCTAGGATCTAAAAAATACGAAACCTCGCTTTTTAATTTGAAGTAAAAATCCTCAAATTTGGTAATATAGTGACTTTTTTCACGTTTTTTCATGTAGTGTCACTTTATGTAAATATATTCGTTTTTACCAATATATCGATACTATTTCATGTAGTATCACGATATGGAGATTTGGCCTTTATATATCAGAATTTCGCATAATATTGCATTTTAAGCAAGTTTCCTTGCATTATGTTTCGTACTAAAAAATCATCGAAAATAGCAATATTTTGACGTTTATCATCCACTTTTCCTTTATGTGATATAAACAAAATATCACCGATTTAGGCAATATTTTGCCGTTTTTCCACGTTTTTGTGAATTTTCAGTTTATTGTTAATAATTCAATATATATACGATAAAAATGATGCAAACATATAATTGATTAGAAAAAAACCTTAAATACTTCAATTTCAATCAACTATTTGTTTCTCCTTAAAATACAGAGTAAGATATTGAAAAAGCGAGAAGTTCTGTTTTTATTGCATATATCGACGTTTCAGCCGGATTAGAGCGGTTTTACGTGTACATCTTCCATCAGTAAAATAAACGGAAAATCAGGAATATTTTAGTTAATTCTAATGAAAACACATTGATTTTTATCATTTGTATTGGAAACAACATTTTTATATGTCTTTTCTAGGATCTAAATAATACGAAACATCGCTTTATGATTTGAAGTTAAACTCCTCAAATAAGGTAATAGAGCGATTTTGTTCACGTTTTTTATGTAGTGTGACATCACGTTTATATATTCGTTTTTACCAATATTTCGATACTATTTCATGTAGTATCACGATATGTGATTTGGCCTTTAAATATCAGAATTTCGCATAATTTTGCATTTTAAGCAAGTTTTCTTGCATTTTGTTTCGTACTAAAAATCATCGAATATAGCAATATTTTGACGTTTATTATCCACTTTTCCTTTATGTGATATAAACAAAATATCACCGATTTAGGCAATATTTTGCCGTTTTTCCACGTTTTTTGTGAATTTTCAGTTTATTGTTAATAATTCAATATATATACGATAAAAATGATGCAAACATATAATTGATTAGAAAAAACCTTAATACTTCAATTTCAATCAACTATTTGTTTCTCCTTAAAATACAGAGTAAGATATTGAAAAAGCGAGAAGTTCTGTTTTTATTGCATATATCGACGTTTCAGCCGGATTAGAGCGGTTTTACGTGTACATCTTCCATCAGTAAAATAAACGGAAAATCAGGAATATTTTAGTTAATTCTATTGAAAACACATTGATTTTTATCATTTGTATTGGAAACAACATTTTTATATGCCTTTTCTAGGATCTAAATAATACGAAACATCGCTTTATGATTTGAAGTTAAACTCCTCAAATAAGGTAATAGAGCGATTTGTTCACGTTTTTTATGTAGTGTGACATCACGTTTATATATTCGTTTTTACCAATATTTCGATACTATTTCATGTAGTATCACGATATGTGATTTGGCCTTTAAATATCAGAATTTCGCATAATTTTGCATTTAAAGCAAGTTTTCTTGCATTTTGTTTCGTACTAAAAATCATCGAATATAGGCAATATTTTGACGTTTATTATCCACTTTTCCTTTATGTGATATAAACAATATATCATCGCATTAGGCAATATTTTGCCGTTTTTCCACGTTTTTGTGAATTTTCAGCTTATTGTTAATAGTTCAATATATATACGATAAAAATAATGCAAACACATAATTGATTAGAAATTAACATTAAATACTTCATTTTCAATCAACTATTTCTTTCTCCTTAAAATACTGAATAAGATACTGAAAAGGGGAGAAGTTCTGTTTTTTATTGCATATATCGACGTTTCAGCCGGATTAGAGCGGTTTTACGTTTCCATCTTCCATCGGTAATATAAACGGAAAATCAGAAATATTTTAGAGTATTTTAATGAAAACACATTGATTTTTATCATTTGTATTGGAAACAACATCTTTATGTCTTTTTAGGATCTAAATAATATGGAATCAAGCTTTATGATTTGAAGATAAAATCCTCAAATATGGAAATATAGGGATTTTTTTCACGTTTTTCATGTAGTGTGATTGTACGTAAATATATTAATTTTTACCAATATTTCGATAATACTTCATGTTTTCTCACGATATGTGGTTTGGCATTAAATCTGAGAATTTCGTTTAATATTGCATTTTTTAAGCAAGTTTTCTCCCGTTTTGTTTTGTACTAAAATCATTGAATTTAGCAATATTTTGACGTTTATCATCCACTTTTGCTCTATAAGATTTAAACAAACTATCATCGAATTAGGCAATATTTTGCCGTTTTTCCACGTTTTTGTGAATTTTCAATTTATTGTTATTAATTCAATAATATACGATAAAAATGATGCAAACACATAATTGATTAGAAATTAACATTAAATACTTCATTTTCAATCAACTATTTGTTTCTCGTTAAAAAACTGAGTAAGATATTGAAAAAGCGAGAAGTTCTGTTTTTATTCCATATATCGACGTTTCAGCCAGATTAGAGCGGTTTTACGTGTACATCTTCCATCGGTAATATAAACGGAAAATCAGGAACACTTTAGTTAATTCTAATGAAAACACATTGATTTTTATCATTTGTATTGGAAGCAACATTTTTATGTCTTTTCTAGGATCTAAATAATACGAAACCTCGCTCAATGATTTGAATTTAAAATCTTCAAATATTGTAATAGAGCGATTTTATTCACGTTTTTATGTAGTGTGACTTCACGTGAATATATTCGTTTTTACCAATATTTCCAATCATGTAGTATCACGATACGTGATTTGGCCTTTTAATATCAGAATTTCGCATAATATTGCATTTTAAGCAAGTTTTCTTGCATTCTGTTTCGTACTAAAAAATCATCGAATATAGCAATATTTAGACGTTTATCATCCCTTTTTCCTATATGTGATATAAACAAAATATCATCGAATTAGGTAATATTTTGCCGTTTTTTCCACGTTTTTGTGAATTTTCAGTTTAATGTTATTAATTCATTATATATACAATAAAAATGATGCAAACACATAATTGATAACGAAGTAATAATAAATACTTAATTTTCAATCAACTATTTGTTTCTCGTTAAAAAACTGAGTAAGATATTGAAAAAGCGAGAAGTTATGATTTTATTCCGTATATCGACGTTTCAGCCGGATTAAAGCGGTTTTACGTGTACATCTTATATCGGTAATATAAACGGAATATCAGGAACATTTTAGTTAATTCTAATGAAAACACATTGATTTTATCATTTGTATTGGAAACAACATTTTTATGTCTTTTCTAGGATCTAAAAAATACGAAACCTCGCTTTTTAATTTGAAGTAAAAATCCTCAAATTTGGTAATATAGTGACTTTTTCACGTTTTTCATGTAGTGTCACTTTATGTAAATATATTCGTTTTTACCAATATATCGATACTATTTCATGTAGTATCACGATATGGAGATTTGGCCTTTATATATCAGAATTTCGCATAATATTGCATTTTAAGCAAGTTTCCTTGCATTATGTTTCGTACTAAAAAATCATCGAAAATAGCAATATTTTGACGTTTATCATCCACTTTTCCTTTATGTGATATAAACAAAATATCACCGATTTAGGCAATATTTTGCCGTTTTTCCACGTTTTTGTGAATTTTCAGTTTATTGTTAATAATTCAATATATATACGATAAAAATGATGCAAACATATAATTGATTAGAAAAAAACCTTAAATACTTCAATTTCAATCAACTATTTGTTTCTCCTTAAAATACAGAGTAAGATATTGAAAAAGCGAGAAGTTCTGTTTTTATTGCATATATCGACGTTTCAGCCGGATTAGAGCGGTTTTACGTGTACATCTTCCATCAGTAAAATAAACGGAAAATCAGGAATATTTTAGTTAATTCTAATGAAAACACATTGATTTTTATCATTTGTATTGGAAACAACATTTTTATATGTCTTTTCTAGGATCTAAATAATACGAAACATCGCTTTATGATTTGAAGTTAAACTCCTCAAATAAGGTAATAGAGCGATTTTGTTCACGTTTTTTATGTAGTGTGACATCACGTTTATATATTCGTTTTTACCAATATTTCGATACTATTTCATGTAGTATCACGATATGTGATTTGGCCTTTAAATATCAGAATTTCGCATAATTTTGCATTTTAAGCAAGTTTTCTTGCATTTTGTTTCGTACTAAAAATCATCGAATATAGCAATATTTTGACGTTTATTATCCACTTTTCCTTTATGTGATATAAACAATATATCATCGCATTAGGCAATATTTTGCCGTTTTTCCACATTTTTGTGAATTTTCAGCTTATTGTTAATAGTTCAATATATATACGATAAAATAATGCAAACACATAATTGATTAGAAATTAACATTAAATACTTCATTTTCAATCAACTATTTCTTTCTCCTTAAAATACTGAATAAGATACTGAAAAGGGGAGAAGTTCTGTTTTTATTGCATATATCGACGTTTCAGCCGGATTAGAGCGGTTTTACGTTTCCATCTTCCATCGGTAATATAAACGGAAAATCAGAAATATTTTAGAGTATTTTAATGAAAACACATTGATTTTTATCATTTGTATTGGAAACAACATCTTTATGTCTTTTTTAGGATCTAAATAATATGGAATCAAGCTTTATGATTTGAAGATAAAATCCTCAAATATGGAAATATAGGGATTTTTTTCACGTTTTTCATGTAGTGTGATTGTACGTAAATATATTAATTTTTACCAATATTTCGATAATACTTCATGTTTTCTCACGATATGTGGTTTGGCATTAAATCTGAGAATTTCGTTTAATATTGCATTTTTTTAAGCAAGTTTTCTTACGTTTTGTTTTGTACTAAAAATCATTGAATTTAGCAATATTTTGACGTTTATCATCCACTTTTGCTCTATAAGATTTAAACAAAATATCATCGAATTAGGCAATATTTTGCCGTTTTTTCCACGTTTTTGTGAATTTTCAATTTATTGTTATTAATTCAATAATATACGATAAAAATGATGCAAACACATAATTGATTAGAAATTAACATTAAATACTTCATTTTCAATCAACTATTTGTTTCTCGTTAAAAAACTGAGTAAGATATTGAAAAAGCGAGAAGTTCTGTTTTTATTCCATATATCGACGTTTCAGCCGGATTAGAGCGGTTTTACGTGTACATCTTCCATCGGTAATATAAACGGAAAATCAGGAACACTTTAGTTAATTCTAATGAAAACACATTGATTTTTATCATTTGTATTGGAAGCAACATTTTTATGTCTTTTCTAGGATCTAAATAATACGAAACCTCGCTCAATGATTTGAATTTAAAATCTTCAAATATTGTAATAGAGCGATTTTATTCACGTTTTTATGTAGTGTGACTTCACGTGAATATATTCGTTTTTACCAATATTTCCAATCATGTAGTATCACGATACGTGATTTGGCCTTTTAATATCAGAATTTCGCATAATATTGCATTTTAAGCAAGTTTTCTTGCATTCTGTTTCGTACTAAAAATCATCGAATATAGCAATATTTTGACGTTTATCATCCCTTTTTCCTATATGTGATTATAAACAAAATTTTCATCGAATTAGGTAATATTTTGCCGTTTTTTCCACGTTTTTGTGAATTTTCAGTTTAATGTTATTAATTCATTATATATACAATAAAAATGATGCAAACACATAATTGATAACGAAGTAATAATAAATACTTAATTTTCAATCAACTATTTGTTTCTCGTTAAAAACTGAGTAAGATATTGAAAAAGCGAGAAGTTATGATTTTATTCCATATATCGACGTTTCAGCCGGATTAAAGCGGTTTTACGTTGTACATCTTATATCGGTAATATAAACGGAATATCAGGAACATTTTAGTTAATTCTAATGAAAACACATTGATTTTATCATTTGTATTGGAAACAACATTTTTATGTCTTTTCTAGGATCTAAAAAATACGAAACCTCGCTTTTTAATTTGAAGTAAAAATCCTCAAATTTGGTAATATAGCGACTTTTTTCACGTTTTTCATGTAGTGTCACTTTATGTAAATATATTCGTTTATACCAATATATCGATACTATTTCATGTAGTATCACGATATGGAGATTTGGCCTTTATATATCAGAATTTCGCATAATATTGCATTTTAAGCAAGTTTCCTTGCATTATGTTTCGTACTAAAAAATCATCGAAAATAGCAATATTTTGACGTTTATCATCCACTTTTCCTTTATGTGATATAAACAAAATATCACCGATTTAGGCAATATTTTGCCGTTTTTCCACGTTTTTGTGAATTTTCAGTTTATTGTTAATAATTCAATATATATACGATAAAAATGATGCAAACATATAATTGATTAGAAAAAACCTTAAATACTTCAATTTCAATCAACTATTTGTTTCTCCTTAAAATACAGAGTAAGATATTGAAAAAGCGAGAAGTTCTGTTTTTATTGCATATATCGACGTTTCAGCCGGATTAGAGCGGTTTTACGTGTACATCTTCCATCAGTAAAATAAACGGAAAATCAGGAATATTTTAGTTAATTCTAATGAAAACACATTGATTTTTATCATTTGTATTGGAATCAACATTTTTATATGTCTTTTCTAGGATCTAAATAATACGAAACATCGCTTTATGATTTGAAGTTAAACTCCTCAAATAAGGTAATAGAGCGATTTTGTTCACGTTTTTTATGTAGTGTGACATCACGTTTATATATTCGTTTTTACCAATATTTCGATACTATTTCATGTAGTATCACGATATGTGATTTGGCCTTTAAATATCAGAATTTCGCATAATTTTTGCATTTTAAGCAAGTTTTCTTGCATTTTGTTTCGTACTAAAAATCATCGAATATAGCAATATTTTGACGTTTATTATCCACTTTTCCTTTATGTGATATAAACAAAATATCACCGATTTAGGCAATATTTTGCCGTTTTTTCCACGTTTTTGTGAATTTTCAGTTTATTGTTAATAATTCAATATATATACGATAAAAATGATGCAAACATATAATTGATTAGAAAAAACCTTAAATACTTCAATTTCAATCAACTATTTGTTTCTCCTTAAAATACAGAGTAAGATATTGAAAAAGCGAGAAGTTCTGTTTTTATTGCATATATCGACGTTTCAGCCGGATTAGAGCGGTTTTACGTGTACATCTTCCATCAGTAAAATAAACGGAAAATCAGGAATATTTTAGTTAATTCTATTGAAAACACATTGATTTTTATCATTTGTATTGGAAACAACATTTTTATATGCCTTTTCTAGGATCTAAATAATACGAAACATCGCTTTATGATTTGAAGTTAAACTCCTCAAATAAGGTAATAGAGCGATTTTGTTCACGTTTTTTTATGTAGTGTGACATCACGTTTATATATTCGTTTTTACCAATATTTCGATACTATTTCATGTAGTATCACGATATGTGATTTGGCCTTTAAATATCAGAATTTCGCATAATTTTGCATTTAAAGCAAGTTTTCTTGCATTTTGTTTCGTACTAAAAATCATCGAATATAGCAATATTTTGACGTTTATTATCCACTTTTCCTTTATGTGATATAAACAATATATCATCGCATTAGGCAATATTTTGCCGTTTTTCCACGTTTTTGTGAATTTTCAGCTTATTGTTAATAGTTCAATATATATACGATAAAAATAATGCAAACACATAATTGATTAGAAATTAACATTAAATACTTCATTTTCAATCAACTATTTCTTTCTCCTTAAAATACTGAATAAGATACTGAAAAGGGGAGAAGTTCTGTTTTTATTGCATATATCGACGTTTCAGCCGGATTAGAGCGGTTTTACGTTTCCATCTTCCATCGGTAATATAAACGGAAAATCAGAAATATTTTAGAGTATTTTAATGAAAACACATTGATTTTTATCATTTGTATTGGAAACAACATCTTTATGTCTTTTTTAGGATCTAAATAATATGGAATCAAGCTTTATGATTTGAAGATAAAATCCTCAAATATGGAAATATAGGGATTTTTTTCACGTTTTTCATGTAGTGTGATTGTACGTAAATATATTAATTTTTACCAATATTTCGATAATACTTCATGTTTTTCTCACGATATGTGGTTTGGCATTAAATCTGAGAATTTCGTTTAATATTGCATTTTTTAAGCAAGTTTTCTCCCGTTTTGTTTTGTACTAAAAATCATTGAATTTAGCAATATTTTGACGTTTATCATCCACTTTTGCTCTATAAGATTTAAACAAACTATCATCGAATTAGGCAATATTTTGCCGTTTTTCCACGTTTTTGTGAATTTTCAATTTATTGTTATTAATTCAATAATATACGATAAAAATGATGCAAACACATAATTGATTAGAAATTAACATTAAATACTTCATTTTCAATCAACTATTTGTTTCTCGTTAAAAAACTGAGTAAGATATTGAAAAAGCGAGAAGTTCTGTTTTTATTCCATATATCGACGTTTCAGCCAGATTAGAGCGGTTTTACGTGTACATCTTCCATCGGTAATATAAACGGAAAATCAGGAACACTTTAGTTAATTCTAATGAAAACACATTGATTTTTATCATTTGTATTGGAAGCAACATTTTTATGTCTTTTCTAGGATCTAAATAATACGAAACCTCGCTCAATGATTTGAATTTAAAATCTTCAAATATTGTAATAGAGCGATTTTATTCACGTTTTTATGTAGTGTGACTTCACGTGAATATATTCGTTTTTACCAATATTTCCAATCATGTAGTATCACGATACGTGATTTGGCCTTTTAATATCAGAATTTCGCATAATATTGCATTTTAAGCAAGTTTTCTTGCATTCTGTTTCGTACTAAAAATCATCGAATATAGCAATATTTAGACGTTTATCATCCCTTTTTCCTATATGTGATATAAACAAAATATCATCGAATTAGGTAATATTTTGCCGTTTTTCCACGTTTTTGTGAATTTTCAGTTTAATGTTATTAATTCATTATATATACAATAAAAATGATGCAAACACATAATTGATAACGAAGTAATAATAAATACTTAATTTTCAATCAACTATTTGTTTCTCGTTAAAAAACTGAGTAAGATATTGAAAAAGCGAGAAGTTATGATTTTATTCCGTATATCGACGTTTCAGCCGGATTAAAGCGGTTTTACGTGTACATCTTATATCGGTAATATAAACGGAATATCAGGAACATTTTAGTTAATTCTAATGAAAACACATTGATTTTATCATTTGTATTGGAAACAACATTTTTATGTCTTTTCTAGGATCTAAAAAATACGAAACCTCGCTTTTTAATTTGAAGTAAAAATCCTCAAATTTGGTAATATAGTGACTTTTTCACGTTTTTCATGTAGTGTCACTTTATGTAAATATATTCGTTTTTACCAATATATCGATACTATTTCATGTAGTATCACGATATGGAGATTTGGCCTTTATATATCAGAATTTCGCATAATATTGCATTTTAAGCAAGTTTCCTTGCATTATGTTTCGTACTAAAAAATCATCGAAAATAGCAATATTTTGACGTTTATCATCCACTTTTCCTTTATGTGATATAAACAAAATATCACCGATTTAGGCAATATTTTGCCGTTTTTCCACGTTTTTGTGAATTTTCAGTTTATTGTTAATAATTCAATATATATACGATAAAAATGATGCAAACATATAATTGATTAGAAAAAAACCTTAAATACTTCAATTTCAATCAACTATTTGTTTCTCCTTAAAATACAGAGTAAGATATTGAAAAAGCGAGAAGTTCTGTTTTTATTGCATATATCGACGTTTCAGCCGGATTAGAGCGGTTTTACGTGTACATCTTCCATCAGTAAAATAAACGGAAAATCAGGAATATTTTAGTTAATTCTAATGAAAACACATTGATTTTTATCATTTGTATTGGAAACAACATTTTTATATGTCTTTTCTAGGATCTAAATAATACGAAACATCGCTTTATGATTTGAAGTTAAACTCCTCAAATAAGGTAATAGAGCGATTTTGTTCACGTTTTTTATGTAGTGTGACATCACGTTTATATATTCGTTTTTACCAATATTTCGATACTATTTCATGTAGTATCACGATATGTGATTTGGCCTTTAAATATCAGAATTTCGCATAATTTTGCATTTTAAGCAAGTTTTCTTGCATTTTGTTTCGTACTAAAAATCATCGAATATAGCAATATTTTGACGTTTATTATCCACTTTTCCTTTATGTGATATAAACAATATATCATCGCATTAGGCAATATTTTGCCGTTTTTTCCACATTTTTGTGAATTTTCAGCTTATTGTTAATAGTTCAATATATATACGATAAAAATAATGCAAACACATAATTGATTAGAAATTAACATTAAATACTTCATTTTCAATCAACTATTTCTTTCTCCTTAAAATACTGAATAAGATACTGAAAAGGGGAGAAGTTCTGTTTTTATTGCATATATCGACGTTTCAGCCGGATTAGAGCGGTTTTACGTTTCCATCTTCCATCGGTAATATAAACGGAAAATCAGAAATATTTTAGAGTATTTTAATGAAAACACATTGATTTTTATCATTTGTATTGGAAACAACATCTTTATGTCTTTTTTAGGATCTAAATAATATGGAATCAAGCTTTATGATTTGAAGATAAAATCCTCAAATATGGAAATATAGGGATTTTTTTCACGTTTTTCATGTAGTGTGATTGTACGTAAATATATTAATTTTTACCAATATTTCGATAATACTTCATGTTTTCTCACGATATGTGGTTTGGCATTAAATCTGAGAATTTCGTTTAATATTGCATTTTTTAAGCAAGTTTTCTTACGTTTTGTTTTGTACTAAAAATCATTGAATTTAGCAATATTTTGACGTTTATCATCCACTTTTGCTCTATAAGATTTAAACAAAATATCATCGAATTAGGCAATATTTTGCCGTTTTTCCACGTTTTTGTGAATTTTCAATTTATTGTTATTAATTCAATAATATACGATAAAAATGATGCAAACACATAATTGATTAGAAATTAACATTAAATACTTCATTTTCAATCAACTATTTGTTTCTCGTTAAAAAACTGAGTAAGATATTGAAAAAGCGAGAAGTTCTGTTTTTATTCCATATATCGACGTTTCAGCCGGATTAGAGCGGTTTACGTGTACATCTTCCATCGGTAATATAAACGGAAAATCAGGAACACTTTAGTTAATTCTAATGAAAACACATTGATTTTTATCATTTGTATTGGAAGCAACATTTTTATGTCTTTTCTAGGATCTAAATAATACGAAACCTCGCTCAATGATTTGAATTTAAAATCTTCAAATATTGTAATAGAGCGATTTTATTCACGTTTTTATGTAGTGTGACTTCACGTGAATATATTCGTTTTTACCAATATTTCCAATCATGTAGTATCACGATACGTGATTTGGCCTTTTAATATCAGAATTTCGCATAATATTGCATTTTAAGCAAGTTTTCTTGCATTCTGTTTCGTACTAAAAATCATCGAATATAGCAATATTTTGACGTTTATCATCCCTTTTTCCTATATGTGATATAAACAAAATTTTCATCGAATTAGGTAATATTTTGCCGTTTTTCCACGTTTTTGTGAATTTTCAGTTTAATGTTATTAATTCATTATATATACAATAAAAATGATGCAAACACATAATTGATAACGAAGTAATAATAAATACTTAATTTTCAATCAACTATTTGTTTCTCGTTAAAAAACTGAGTAAGATATTGAAAAAGCGAGAAGTTATGATTTTATTCCATATATCGACGTTTCAGCCGGATTAAAGCGGTTTTACGTGTACATCTTATATCGGTAATATAAACGGAATATCAGGAACATTTTAGTTAATTCTAATGAAAACACATTGATTTTATCATTTGTATTGGAAACAACATTTTTATGTCTTTTCTAGGATCTAAAAAATACGAAACCTCGCTTTTTAATTTGAAGTAAAAATCCTCAAATTTGGTAATATAGCGACTTTTTTCACGTTTTTCATGTAGTGTCACTTTATGTAAATATATTCGTTTATACCAATATATCGATACTATTTCATGTAGTATCACGATATGGAGATTTGGCCTTTATATATCAGAATTTCGCATAATATTGCATTTTAAGCAAGTTTCCTTGCATTATGTTTCGTACTAAAAAATCATCGAAAATAGCAATATTTTGACGTTTATCATCCACTTTTCCTTTATGTGATATAAACAAAATATCACCGATTTAGGCAATATTTTGCCGTTTTTCCACGTTTTTGTGAATTTTCAGTTTATTGTTAATAATTCAATATATATACGATAAAAATGATGCAAACATATAATTGATTAGAAAAAACCTTAAATACTTCAATTTCAATCAACTATTTGTTTCTCCTTAAAATACAGAGTAAGATATTGAAAAAGCGAGAAGTTCTGTTTTTATTGCATATATCGACGTTTCAGCCGGATTAGAGCGGTTTTACGTGTACATCTTCCATCAGTAAAATAAACGGAAAATCAGGAATATTTTAGTTAATTCTAATGAAAACACATTGATTTTTATCATTTGTATTGGAATCAACATTTTTATATGTCTTTTCTAGGATCTAAATAATACGAAACATCGCTTTATGATTTGAAGTTAAACTCCTCAAATAAGGTAATAGAGCGATTTTGTTCACGTTTTTTATGTAGTGTGACATCACGTTTATATATTCGTTTTTACCAATATTTCGATACTATTTCATGTAGTATCACGATATGTGATTTGGCCTTTAAATATCAGAATTTCGCATAATTTTGCATTTTAAGCAAGTTTTCTTGCATTTTGTTTCGTACTAAAAATCATCGAATATAGCAATATTTTGACGTTTATTATCCACTTTTCCTTTATGTGATATAAACAAAATATCACCGATTTAGGCAATATTTTGCCGTTTTTCCACGTTTTTGTGAATTTGCAGTTTATTGTTAATAATTCAATATATATACGATAAAAATGATGCAAACATATAATTGATTAGAAAAAACCTTAAATACTTCAATTTCAATCAACTATTTGTTTCTCCTTAAAATACAGAGTAAGATATTGAAAAAGCGAGAAGTTCTGTTTTTATTGCATATATCGACGTTTCAGCCGGATTAGAGCGGTTTTACGTGTACATCTTCCATCAGTAAAATAAACGGAAAATCAGGAATATTTTAGTTAATTCTAATGAAAACACATTGATTTTTATCATTTGTATTGGAAACAACATTTTTATATGTCTTTTCTAGGATCTAAATAATACGAAACATCGCTTTATGATTTGAAGTTAAACTCCTCAAATAAGGTAATAGAGCGATTTTGTTCACGTTTTTTATGTAGTGTGACATCACGTTTATATATTCGTTTTTACCAATATTTCGATACTATTTCATGTAGCATCACGATATGTGATTTGGCCTTTAAATATCAGAATTTCGAATAATTTTGCATTTTAAGCAAGTTTTCTTGCATTTTGTTTCGTACTAAAAATCATCGAATATAGCAATATTTTGACGTTTATTATCCACTTTTCCTTTATGTGATATAAACAATATATCATCGCATTAGGCAATATTTTGCCGTTTTTCCACGTTTTTGTGAATTTTCAGCTTATTGTTAATAGTTCAATATATATACGATAAAAATAATGCAAACACATAATTGATTAGAAATTAACATTAAATACTTCATTTTCAATCAACTATTTCTTTCTCCTTAAAATACTGAATAAGATACTGAAAAGGGGAGAAGTTCTGTTTTTATTGCATATATCGACGTTTCAGCCGGATTAGAGCGGTTTTACGTTTCCATCTTCCATCGGTAATATAAACGGAAAATCAGAAATATTTTAGAGTATTTTAATGAAAACACATTGATTTTTATCATTTGTATTGGAAACAACATCTTTATGTCTTTTTTAGGATCTAAATAATATGGAATCAAGCTTTATGATTTGAAGATAAAATCCTCAAATATGGAAATATAGGGATTTTTTTCACGTTTTTCATGTAGTGTGATTGTACGTAAATATATTAATTTTTACCAATATTTCGATAATACTTCATGTTTTCTCACGATATGTGGTTTGGCATTAAATCTGAGAATTTCGTTTAATATTGCATTTTTTAAGCAAGTTTTCTTACGTTTTGTTTTGTACTAAAAATCATTGAATTTAGCAATATTTTGACGTTTATCATCCACTTTTGCTATATAAGATTTAAACAAAATATCATCGAATTAGGCAATATTTTGCCGTTTTTCCACGTTTTGGTGAATTTTCAATTTATTGTTATAAATTCAATTATATACGATAAAAATGATGCAAACACATAATTGATTAGAAATTAACATTAAATACTTCATTTTCAATCAACTATTTGTTTCTCGTTAAAAAACTGAGTAAGATATTGAAAAAGCGAGAAGTTCTGTTTTTATTCCATATATCGACGTTTCAGCCAGATTAGAGCGGTTTTACGTGTACATCTTCCATCGGTAATATAAACGGAAAATCAGGAACACTTTAGTTAATTCTAATGAAAACACATTGATTTTTATCATTTGCATTGGAAGCAACATTTTTATGTCTTTTCTAGGATCTAAATAATACGAAACCTCGCTCAATGATTTGAATTTAAAATCTTCAAATATTGTAATAGAGCGATTTTATTCACGTTTTTATGTAGTGTGACTTCACGTGAATATATTCGTTTTTACCAATATTTCCAATCATGTAGTATCACGATACGTGATTTGGCCTTTTAATATCAGAATTTCGCATAATATTGCATTTTAAGCAAGTTTTCTTGCATTCTGTTTCGTACTAAAAATCATCGAATATAGCAATATTTTGACGTTTATCATCCCTTTTTCCTATATGTGATATAAACAAAATATCATCGAATTAGGTAATATTTTGCCGTTTTTCCACGTTTTTGTGAATTTTCAGTTTAATGTTATTAATTCATTATATATACAATAAAAATGATGCAAACACATAATTGATAACGAAGTAATAATAAATACTTAATTTTCAATCAACTATTTGTTTCTCGTTAAAAAACTGAGTAAGATATTGAAAAAGCGAGAAGTTATGATTTTATTCCATATATCGACGTTTCAGCCGGATTAAAGCGGTTTTACGTGTACATCTTATATCGGTAATATAAACGGAATATCAGGAACATTTTAGTTAATTCTAATGAAAACACATTGATTTTATCATTTGTATTGGAAACAACATTTTTATGTCTTTTCTAGGATCTAAAAAATACGAAACCTCGCTTTTTAATTTGAAGTAAAAATCCTCAAATTTGGTAATATAGCGACTTTTTTCACGTTTTTCATGTAGTGTCACTTTACGTAAATATATTCGTTTTTACCAATATTTCGATACTATTTCATGTAGTATCACGATATGGAGATTTGGCCTTTATATATCAGAATTTCGCATAATATTGCATTTTAAGCAAGTTTTCTTGCATTATGTTTTGTACTAAAAAATCACCGAAAAAAGCAATATTTTGACGTTTATCATCCACTTTTCCTTTATGTGATATAAACAAAATATCACCAATTTAGGCAATATTTTGCCGTTTTTCCTCGTATTTGTGAATTTTCAGTTTATTGTTAATATTTCAATATATATACGATAAAAATGATGCAAACATATAATTGATTAGAAAAAACCTTAAATACTTCAATTTCAATCAACTATTTGTTTCTCCTTAAAATACAGAGTAAGATATTGAAAAAGCGAGAAGTTCTGTTTTTATTGCATATATCGACGTTTCAGCCGGATTAGAGCGGTTTTACGTGTACATCTTCCATCAGTAATATAAACGGAAAATCAGGAATATTTTAGTTAATTCTAATAAAAAAAAACATTGATTTTTATCATTTGTATTGGAAACAACATTTTTATATGTCTTTTCTAGGATCTAAATAATACGAAACATCGCTTTATGATTTGAAGTTAAACTCCTCAAATAAGGTAATAGAGCGATTTTGTTCACGTTTTTTATGTAGTGTGATATCACGTTTATATATTCGTTTTTACCAATATTTCGATACTATTTCATGTAGTATCACGATATGTGATTTGGCCTTTAAATATCAGAATTTCGCATAATTTTGCATTTTAAGCAAGTTTTCTTGCATTTTGTTTCGTACTAAAAATCATCGAATATAGCAATATTTTGACGTTTATTATCCACTTTTCCTTTATGTGATATAAACAAAATATCACCGATTTAGGCAATATTTTGCCGTTTTTCCACGTTTTTGTGAATTTTCAGTTTATTGTTAATAATTCAATATATATACGATAAAAATGATGCAAACATATAATTGATTAGAAAAAACCTTAAATACTTCAATTTTAATCAACTATTTGTTTCTCCTTAAAATACAGAGTAAGATATTGAAAAAGCGAGAAGTTCTGTTTTTATTGCATATATCGACGTTTCAGCCGGATTAGAGCGATTTTACGTGTACATCTTCCATCAGTAAAATAAACGGAAAATCAGGAATATTTTAGTTAATTCTAATGAAAACACATTGATTTTTATCATTTGTATTGGAAACAACATTTTTATATGTCTTTTCTAGGATCTAAATAATACGAAACATCGCTTTATGATTTGAAGTTAAACTCCTCAAATAAGGTAATAAAGCGATTTTGTTCACGTTTTTTATGTAGTGTGACATCACGTTTATATATTCGTTTTTACCAATATTTCGATACTATTTCATGTAGTATCACGATATGTGATTTGGCCTTTAAATATCAGAATTTCGCATAATTTTGCATTTTAAGCAAGTTTTCTTGCATTTTGTTTCGTACTAAAAATCATCGAATATAGCAATATTTTGACGTTTATTATCCACTTTTCCTTTATGTGATATAAACAATATATCATCGCATTAGGCAATATTTTGCCGTTTTTCCACGTTTTTGTGAATTTTCAGCTTATTGTTAATAGTTCAATATATATACGATAAAAATAATGCAAACACATAATTGATTAGAAATTAACATTAAATACTTCATTTTCAATCAACTATTTCTTTCTCCTTAAAATACTGAATAAGATACTGAAAAGGGGAGAAGTTCTGTTTTTATTGCATATATCGACGTTTCAGCCGGATTAGAGCGGTTTTACGTGTCCATCTTCCATCGGTAATATAAACGGAAAATCAGAAATATTTTAGAGTATTTTAATGAAAACACATTGATTTTTATCATTTGTATCGGAAACAACATCTTTATGTCTTTTTTAGGATCTAAATAATATGGAATCAAGCTTTATGATTTGAAGATAAAATCCTCAAATATGGAAACATAGGGATTTTTTTCACGTTTTTCATGTAGTGTGATTGTACATAAATATATTAATTTTTACCAATATTTCGATAATACTTCATGTTTTCTCACGATATGTGGTTTGGCATTAAATCTGAGAATTTCGTTTAATATTGCATTTTTTAAGCAAGTTTTCTTACGTTTTGTTTTGTACTAAAAATCATTGAATTTAGCAATATTTTGACGTTTATCATCCACTTTTGCTCTATAAGATTTAAACAAAATATCATCGAATTAGGCAATATTTTGCCGTTTTTCCACGTTTTTGTGAATTTTCAATTTATTGTTATTAATTCAATAATATACGATAAAAATGATACAAACACATAATTGATTAGAAATTAACATTAAATACTTCATTTTCAATCAACTATTTGTTTCTCGTTAAAAAACTGAGTAAGATTTTGAAAAAGCGAGAAGTTCTGTTTTTATTCCATATATCGACGTTTCAGCCAGATTAGAGCGGTTTTACGTGTACATCTTCCATCGGTAATATAAACGGAAAATCAGGAACACTTTAGTTAATTCTAATGAAAACACATTGATTTTTATCATTTGTATTGGAAGCAACATTTTTATGTCTTTTCTAGGATCTAAATAATACGAAACCTCGCTTTTTAATTTGTAGTAAAAATCCTCAATTTTGGTAATATAGCGACTTTTTTCACGTTTTTCATGTAGTGTCACTTTACGTAAATATATTCGTTTTACCAATATTTTGATACTACTTCATGTTTTCTCACGATCTGTGATTTGGCCTTCAAATCTCAGAATTTCGCAAATTTTGCATTTTAGGCAAGTTTTCTTGCGTTTTATTTTGTACTAAAAATCATTGAATTTAGCAATATGTGTACGTTTATCATCCTCTTTTCCTTTATGTGATTTAAACAAAATACCATCGAATAAGGCAATATTTTGCCGTTTTCCACGTTTTTGTGAATTTTCAGTTTATTGTTAATAATTCATTATATATACAATAAAAATGATGCAAACATATAATTGATTAGAAAAAACCTTAAATACTTCATTTTCAATCAACTATTTGTTTCTCCTTAAAATACTGAGTAAGATATTGAAAAAGCGAGAAGTTCTGTTTTTATTGCATATATCGACGTTTCAGCCGGATTAGAGCGGTTTTACGTGTACATCTTCCATCAGTAATATAAACGGAAAATCAGGAATATTTTAGTTAATTCTAATGAAAACACATTGATTTTTATCATTTGTATTAGAAACACCATTTTTATGTCTTTTCTGGGATCTAAATAATACGAAACATCGCTAAATGATTTGAAGTAAAAATCCTCGAATAAGGAATAGGAGCGATTTTGTTCACGTTTTTTATGTCGTGTGACATCACATGAATATATTCGTTTTTACCAATATTTCGATACTATTTCATGTAGTATCACGATATGTAATTTGGCCTTTAAATACCAGAATTTCGCATAATATTGCATTTTAAGCAAGTTTTCTTGCATTTTGTTTCGTACTAAAAATCATCGAATATAGCAATATTTTGACGTTTATCATCACCTTTTCCTTTATGTGATATAAACAAAATATCATCGCATTAGGCAATATTTTGCCGTTTTTCCACGTTTTTGTGAATTTTCAGCTTATTGTTAATAATTCAATATATATACGATAAAAATGATGCAAACACATAATTGATTAGAAATTAATATTAAATACTTCATTTTCAATCAACTATTTGTTTCTACTTAAAATACTGAGTAAGATACTGAAAAGGGGAGAAGTTCTGTTTTTATTGCATATATCGACGTTTCAGCCGGATTAGAGCGGTTTAACGTGTACATCTTCCATCGGTAATATAAACGGAAAATCAGGAACACTTTAGTTAATTCTAATGAAAACACATTGATTTTTATCATTTGTATTGGAAGCATCATTTTTATGTCTTTTCTAGGATCTAAATAATACGAAACCTCGCTCAATGATTTGAATTTAAAATCTTCAAATATTGTAATAGAGCGATTTTATTCACGTTTTTATGTAGTGTGACTTCACGTGAATATATTCGTTTTTACCAATATTTCCAATCATGTAGTATCACGATACGTGATTTGGCCTTTTAATATCAGAATTTCGCATAATATTGCATTTTAAGCAAGTTTTCTTGCATTCTGTTTCGTACTAAAAATCATCGAATATAGCAATATTTTGACGTTTATCATCCCTTTTTCCTATATGTGACATAAACAAAATATCATCGAATTAGGTAATATTTTGCCGTTTTTCCACGTTTTTGTGAATTTTCAGTTTAATGTTATTAATTCATTATATATACAATAAAAATGATGCAAACACATAATTGATAACGAAGTAATAATAAATACTTAATTTTCAATCAACTATTTGTTTCTCGTTAAAAAACTGAGTAAGATATTGAAAAAGCGAGAAGTTATGATTTTATTCCATATATCGACGTTTCAGCCGGATTAAAGCGGTTTTACGTGTACATCTTATATCGGTAATATAAACGGAATATCAGGAACATTTTAGTTAATTCTAATGAAAACACATTGATTTTATCATTTGTATTGGAAACAACATTTTTATGTCTTTTCTAGGATCTAAAAAATACGAAACCTCGCTTTTTAATTTGAAGTAAAAATCCTCAAATTTGGTAATATAGCGACTTTTTTCACGTTTTTCATGTAGTGTCACTTTACGTAAATATATTCGTTTTTACCAATATTTCGATACTATTTCATGTAGTATCACGATATGGAGATTTGGCCTTTATATATTAGAATTTCGCATAATATTGCATTTTAAGCAAGTTTTCTTGCATTATGTTTTGTACTAAAAAATCATCGAAAATAGCAATATTTTGACGTTTATCATCCACTTCTCCTTTATGTGATATTAACAAAATATCACCAATTTAGGCAATATTTTGCCGTTTTTCCACGTATTTGTGAATTTTCAGTTTATTGTTAATAATTCAATATATATACAATAAAAATGATGCAAACATATAATTGATTAGAAAAAACCTTAAATACTTCAATTTCAATCAACTATTTGTTTCTCCTTAAAATACAGAGTAAGATATTGAAAAAGCGAGAAGTTCTGTTTTTATTGCATATATCGACGTTTCAGCCGGATTAGAGCGGTTTTACGTGTACATCTTCCATCAGTAATATAAACGGAAAATCAGGAATATTTTAGTTAATTCTAATAAAAAAAAACATTGATTTTTATCATTTGTATTGGAAACAACATTTTTATATGTCTTTTCTAGGATCTAAATAATACGAAACATAGCTTTATGATTTGAAGTTAAACTCCTCAAATAAGGTAATAGAGCGATTTTGTTCACGTTTTTTATGTAGTGTGACATCACGTTTATATATTCGTTTTTACCAATATTTCGATACTATTTCATGTAGTATCACGATATGTGATTTGGCCTTTAAATATCAGAATTTCGCATAATTTTGCATTTTAAGCAAGTTTTCTTGCATTTTGTTTCGTACTAAAAATCATCGAATATAGCAATATTTTGACGTTTATTATCCACTTTTCCTTTATGTGATATAAACAAAATATCACCGATTTAGGCAATATTTTGCCGTTTTTCCACGTTTTTGTGAATTTTCAGTTTATTGTTATTAATTCAATATATATACGATAAAAATGATGCAAACATATAATTGATTAGAAAAAACCTTAAATACTTCAATTTCAATCAACTATTTGTTTCTCCTTAAAATACAGAGTAAGATATTGAAAAAACGAGAAGTTCTGTTTTTATTGCATATATCGACGTTTCAGCCGGATTAGAGCGGTTTTACGTGTACATCTTCCATCAGTAAAATAAACGGAAAATCAGGAATATTTTAGTTAATTCTAATGAAAACACATTGATTTTTATCATTTGTATTGGAAACAACATTTTTATATGTCTTTTCTAGGATCTAAATAATACGAAACATCGCTTTATGATTTGAAGTTAAACTCCTCAAATAAGGTAATAGAGCGATTTTGTTCACGTTTTTTATGTAGTGTGACATCACGTTTATATATTCGTTTTTACCAATATTTCGATACTATTTCATGTAGTATCACGATATGTGATTTGGCCTTTAAATATCAGAATTTCGCATAATTTTGCATTTTAAGCAAGTTTTCTTGCATTTTGTTTCGTACTAAAAATCATCGAATATAGCAATATTTTGACGTTTATTATCCACTTTTCCTTTATGTGATATAAACAATATATCATCGCATTAGGCAATATTTTGCCGTTTTTCCACGTTTTTGTGATTTTTCAGCTTATTGTTAATAGTTCAATATATATACGATAAAAATAATGCAAACACATAATTGATTAGAAATTAACATTAAATACTTCATTTTCAATCAACTATTTCTTTCTCCTTAAAATACTGAATAAGATACTGAAAAGGGGAGAAGTTCTGTTTTTATTGCATATATCGACGTTTCAGCCGGATTAGAGCGGTTTTACGTGTCCATCTTCTATCGGTAATATAAACGGAAAATCAGAAATATTTTAGAGTATTTTAATGAAAACACATAGATTTTTATCATTTGTATTGGAAACAACATCTTTATGTCTTTTTTAGGATCTAAATAATATGGAATCAAGCTTTATGATTTGAAGATAAAATCCTCAAATATGGAAATATAGGGATTTTTTTCACGTTTTTCATGTAGTGTGATTGTACGTAAATATATTAATTTTTACCAATATTTCGATAATACTTCATGTTTTCTCACGATATGTGGTTTGGCATTAAATCTGAGAATTTCGTTTAATATTGCATTTTTTAAGCAAGTTTTCTTACGTTTTGTTTTGTACTAAAAATCATTGAATTTAGCAATATTTTGACGTTTATCATCCACTTTTGCTCTATAAGATTTAAACAAAATATCATCGAATTAGGCAATATTTTGCCGTTTTTCCACGTTTTTGTGAATTTTCAATTTATTGTTATTAATTCAATAATATACGATAAAAATGATGCAAACACATAATTGATTAGAAATTAACATTAAATACTTCATTTTCAATCAACTATTTGTTTCTCGTTAAAAAACTGAGTAAGATATTGAAAAAGCGAGAAGTTCTGTTTTTATTCCATATATCGACGTTTCAGCCAGATTAGAGCGGTTTTACGTGTACATCTTCCATCGGTAATATAAACGGAAAATCAGGAACACTTTAGTTAATTCTAATGAAAACACATTGATTTTTATCATTTGTATTGGAAGCAACATTTTTATGTCTTTTCTAGGATCTAAATAATACGAAACCTCGTTTTTTAATTTGTAGTAAAAATCCTCAATTTTGGTAATATAGCGACTTTTTTCACGTTTTTCATGTAGTGTCACTTTACGTAAATATATTCGTTTTACCAATATTTTGATACTACTTCATGTTTTCTCACGATCTGTGATTTGGCCTTCAAATCTCAGAATTTCGCAAATTTTGCATTTTAGGCAAGTTTTCTTGCGTTTTATTTTGTACTAAAAATCATTGAATTTAGCAATATGTGTACGTTTATCATCCTCTTTTCCTTTATGTGATTTAAACAAAATACCATCGAATAAGGCAATATTTTGCCGTTTTCCACGTTTTTGTGAATTTTCAGTTTATTGTTAATAATTCATTATATATACAATAAAAATGATGCAAACATATAATTGATTAGAAAAAACCTTAAATACTTCATTTTCAATCAACTATTTGTTTCTCCTTAAAATACTGAGTAAGATATTGAAAAAGCGAGAAGTTCTGTTTTTATTGCATATATCGACGTTTCAGCCGGATTAGAGCGGTTTTACGTGTACATCTTCCATCAGTAATATAAACGGAAAATCAGGAATATTTTAGTTAATTCTAATGAAAACACATTGATTTTTATCATTTGTATTAGAAACACCATTTTTATGTCTTTTCTGGGATCTAAATAATACGAAACATCGCTAAATGATTTGAAGTAAAAATCCTCGAATAAGGAATAAGAGCGATTTTGTTCACGTTTTTTATGTCGTGTGACATCACATGAATATATTCGTTTTTACCAATATTTCGATACTATTTCATGTAGTATCACGATATGTGATTTGGCCTTTAAATACCAGAATTTCGCATAATATTGCATTTTAAGCAAGTTTTCTTGCATTTTGTTTCGTACTAAAAATCATCGAATATAGCAATATTTTGACGTTTATCATCACCTTTTCCTTTATGTGATATAAACAAAATATCATCGCATTAGGCAATATTTTGCCGTTTTTCCACGTTTTTGTGAATTTTCAGCTTATTGTTAATAATTCAATATATATACGATAAAAATGATGCAAACACATAATTGATTAGAAATTAATATTAAATACTTCATTTTCAATCAACTATTTGTTTCTACTTAAAATACTGAGTAAGATACTGAAAAGGGGAGAAGTTCTGTTTTTATTGCATATATCGACGTTTCAGCCGGATTAGAGCGGTTTTACGTGTACATCTTCCATCGGTAATATAAACGGAAAATCAGGAACACTTTAGTTAATTCTAATGAAAACACATTGATTTTTATCATTTGTATTGGAAGCAACATTTTTATGTCTTTTCTAGGATCTAAATAATACGAAACCTCGCTCAATGATTTGAATTTAAAATCTTCAAATATTGTAATAGAGCGATTTTATTCACGTTTTTATGTAGTGTGACTTCACGTGAATATATTCGTTTTTACCAATATTTCCAATCATGTAGTATCACGATACGTGATTTGGCCTTTTAATATCAGAATTTCGCATAATATTGCATTTTAAGCAAGTTTTCTTGCATTCTGTTTCGTACTAAAAATCATCGAATATAGCAATATTTTGACGTTTATCATCCCTTTTTCCTATATGTGATATAAACAAAATATCATCGAATTAGGTAATATTTTGCCGTTTTTCCACGTTTTTGTGAATTTTCAGTTTAATGTTATTAATTCATTATATATACAATAAAAATGATGCAAACACATAATTGATAACGAAGTAATAATAAATACTTAATTTTCAATCAACTATTTGTTTCTCGTTAAAAAACTGAGTAAGATATTGAAAAAGCGAGAAGTTATGATTTTATTCCATATACCGACGTTTCAGCCGGATTAAAGCGGTTTTACGTGTACATCTTATATCGGTAATATAAACGGAATATCAGGAACATTTTAGTTAATTCTAATGAAAACACATTGATTTTATCATTTGTATTGGAAACAACATTTTTATGTCTTTTCTAGGATCTAAAAAATACGAAACCTCGCTTTTTAATTTGAAGTAAAAATCCTCAAATTTGGTAATATAGCGACTTTTTTCACGTTTTTCATGTAGTGTCACTTTACGTAAATATATTCGTTTTTACCAATATTTCGATACTATTTCATGTAGTATCACGATATGGAGATTTGGCCTTTATATATCAGAATTTCGCATAATATTGCATTTTAAGCAAGTTTTCTTGCATTATGTTTTGTACTAAAAAATCATCGAAAATAGCAATATTTTGACGTTTATCATCCACTTTTCCTTTATGTGATATAAACAAAATATCACCAATTTAGGCAATATTTTGCCGTTTTTCCACGTATTTGTGAATTTTCAGTTTATTGTTAATAATTCAATATATATACGATAAAAATGATGCAAACATATAATTGATTAGAAAAAACCTTAAATACTTCAATTTCAATCAACTATTTGTTTCTCCTTAAAATACAGAGTAAGATATTGAAAAAGCGAGAAGTTCTGTTTTTATTGCATATATCGACGTTTCAGCCGGATTAGAGCGGTTTTACGTGTACATCTTCCATCAGTAATATAAACGGAAAATCAGGAATATTTTAGTTAATTCTAATAAAAAAAAACATTGATTTTTATCATTTGTATTGGAAACAACATTTTTATATGTCTTTTCTAGGATCTAAATAATACGAAACATCGCTTTATGATTTGAAGTTAAACTCCTCAAATAAGGTAATAGAGCGATTTTGTTCACGTTTTTTATGTAGTGTGACATCACGTTTATATATTCGTTTTTACCAATATTTCGATACTATTTCATGTAGTATCACGATATGTGATTTGGCCTTTAAATATCAGAATTTCGCATAATTTTGCATTTTAAGCAAGTTTTCTTGCATTTTGTTTCGTACTAAAAATCATCGAATATAGCAATATTTTGACGTTTATTATCCACTTTTCCTTTATGTGATATAAACAAAATATCACCGATTTAGGCAATATTTTGCCGTTTTTCCACGTTTTTGTGAATTTTCAGTTTATTGTTAATAATTCAATATATATACGATAAAAATGATGCAAACATATAATTGATTAGAAAAAACCTTAAATACTTCAATTTCAATCAACTATTTGTTTCTCCTTAAAATACAGAGTAAGATATTGAAAAAGCGAGAAGTTCTGTTTTTATTGCATATATCGACGTTTCAGCCGGATTAGAGCGGTTTTACGTGTACATCTTCCATCAGTAATATAAACGGAAAATCAGGAATATTTTAGTTAATTCTAATAAAAAAAAACATTGATTTTTATCATTTGTATTGGAAACAACATTTTTATATGTCTTTTCTAGGATCTAAATAATACGAAACATCGCTTTATGATTTGAAGTTAAACTCCTCAAATAAGGTAATAGAGCGATTTTGTTCACGTTTTTTATGTAGTGTGACATCACGTTTATATATTCGTTTTTACCAATATTTCGATACTATTTCATGTAGTATCACGATATATGATTTGGCCTTTAAATATCAGAATTTCGCATAATTTTGCATTTTAAGCAAGTTTTCTTGCATTTTGTTTCGTACTAAAAATCATCGAATATAGCAATATTTTGACGTTTATTATCCACTTTTCCTTTATGTGATATAAACAAAATATCACCGATTTAGGCAATATTTTGCCGTTTTTCCACGTTTTTGTGAATTTTCAGTTTATTGTTAATAATTCAATATATATACGATAAAAATGATGCAAACATATAATTGATTAGAAAAAACCTTAAATACTTCAATTTCAATCAACTATTTGTTTCTCCTTAAAATACAGAGTAAGATATTGAAAAAGCGAGAAGTTCTGTTTTTATTGCATATATCGACGTTTCAGCCGGATTAGAGCGGTTTTACGTGTACATCTTCCATCAGTAAATTAAACGGAAAATCAGGAATATTTTAGTTAATTCTAATGAAAACACATTGATTTTTATCATTTGTATTGGAAACAACATTTTTATATGTCTTTTCTAGGATCTAAATAATACGAAACATCGCTTTATGATTTGAAGTTAAACTCCTCAAATATGGAAATATAGGGATTTTTTTCACGTTTTTCATGTAGTGTGATTGTACGTAAATATATTAATTTTTACCAATATTTCGATAATACTTCATGTTTTCTCACGATATGTGGTTTGGCATTAAATCTGAGAATTTCGTTTAATATTGCATTTTTTAAGCAAGTTTTCTTACGTTTTGTTTTGTACTAAAAATCATTGAATTTAGCAATATTTTGACGTTTATCATCCACTTTTGCTCTATAAGATTTAAACAAAATATCATCGAATTAGGCAATATTTTGCCGTTTTTCCACGTTTTTGTGAATTTTCAATTTATTGTTATTAATTCAATAATATATGATAAAAATGATGCAAACACATAATTGATTAGAAATTAACATTAAATACTTCATTTTCAATCAACTATTTGTTTCTCGTTAAAAAAACTGAGTAAGATATTGAAAAAGCGAGAAGTTCTGTTTTTATTCCATATATCGACGTTTCAGCCAGATTAGAGCGGTTTTACGTGTACATCTTCCATCGGTAATATAAACGGAAAATCAGGAACACTTTAGTTAATTCTAATGAAAACACATTGATTTTTATCATTTGTATTGGAAGCAACATTTTTATGTCTTTTCTAGGATCTAAATAATACGAAACCTCGCTTTTTAATTTGTAGTAAAAATCCTCAATTTTGGTAATATAGCGACTTTTTTCACGTTTTTCATGTAGTGTCACTTTACGTAAATATATTCGTTTTTACCAATATTTTGATACTATTTCATGTTTTCTCACGATCTGTGATTTGGCCTTTAAATACCAGAATTTCGCATAATATTGCATTTTAAGCAAGTTTTCTTGCGTTTTGTTTCGTACTAAAAATCATCGAATATAGCAATATTTTGACCTTTATCATCACCTTTTCCTTTATGTGATATAAACAAAATATCATCGCATTAGGCAATATTTTGCCGTTTTTCCACGTTTTTGTGAATTTTCAGCTTATTGTTAATAATTCAATATATATACGATAAAAATGATGCAAACACATAATTGATTAGAAATTAATATTAAATACTTCATTTTCAATCAACTATTTGTTTCTACTTAAAATACTGAGTAAGATACTGAAAAGGGGAGAAGTTCTGTTTTTATTGCATATATCGACGTTTCAGCCGGATTAGAGCGGTTTTACGTGTACATCTTCCATCGGTAATATAAACGGAAAATCAGGAACACTTTAGTTAATTCTAATGAAAACACATTGATTTTTATCATTTGTATTGGAAGCAACATTTTTATGTCTTTTCTAGGATCTAAATAATACGAAACCTCGCTCAATGATTTGAATTTAAAATCTTCAAATATTGTAATAGAGCGATTTTATTCACGTTTTTATGTAGTGTGACTTCACGTGAATATATTCGTTTTTCCCAATATTTCCAATCATGTAGTATTACGATACGTGATTTGGCCTTTTAATATCAGAATTTCGCATAATATTGCATTTTAAGCAAGTTTTCTTGCATTCTGTTTCGTACTAAAAATCATCGAATATAGCAATATTTTGACGTTTATCATCCCTTTTTCCTATATGTGATATAAACAAAATATCATCGAATTAGGTAATATTTTGCCGTTTTTCCACGTTTTTGTGAATTTTCAGTTTAATGTTATTAATTCATTATATATACAATAAAAATGATGCAAACACATAATTGATAACGAAGTAATAATAAATACTTAATTTTCAATCAACTATATGTTTCTCGTTAAAAAACTGAGTAAGATATTGAAAAAGCGAGAAGTTATGATTTTATTCCATATATCGACGTTTCAGCCGGATTAAAGCGGTTTTACGTGTACATCTTATATCGGTAATATAAACGGAATATCAGGAACATTTTAGTTAATTCTAATGAAAACACATTGATTTTATCATTTGTATTGGAAACAACATTTTTATGTCTTTTCTAGGATCTAAAAAATACGAAACCTCGCTTTTTAATTTGAAGTAAAAATCCTCAAATTTGGTAATATAGCGACTTTTTTCACGTTTTTCATGTAGTGTCACTTTACGTAAATATATTCGTTTTTACCAATATTTCGATACTATTTCATGTAGTATCACGATATGGAGATTTGGCCTTTATATATTAGAATTTCGCATAATATTGCATTTTAAGCAAGTTTTCTTGCATTATGTTTTGTACTAAAAAATCATCGAAAATAGCAATATTTTGACGTTTATCATCCACTTTTCCTTTATGTGATATTAACAAAATATCACCAATTTAGGCAATATTTTGCCGTTTTTCCACGTATTTGTGAATTTTCAGTTTATTGTTAATAATTCAATATATATACGATAAAAATGATGCAAACATATAATTGATTAGAAAAGCCTTAAATACTTCAATTTCAATCAACTATTTGTTTCTCCTTAAAATACAGAGTAAGATATTGAAAAAGCGAGAAGTTCTGTTTTTATTGCATATATCGACGTTTCAGCCGGATTAGAGCGGTTTTACGTGTACATCTTCCATCAGTAATATAAACGGAAAATCAGGAATATTTTAGTTAATTCTAATAAAAAAAAACATTGATTTTTATCATTTGTATTGGAAACAACATTTTTATATGTCTTTTCTAGGATCTAAATAATACGAAACATCGCTTTATGATTTGAAGTTAAACTCCTCAAATAAGGTAATAGAGCGATTTTGTTCACGTTTTTTATGTAGTGTGACATCACGTTTATATATTCGTTTTTACCAATATTTCGATACTATTTCATGTAGTATCACGATATGTGATTTGGCCTTTAAATATCAGAATTTCGCATAATTTTGCATTTTAAGCAAGTTTTCTTGCATTTTGTTTCGTACTAAAAATCATCGAATATAGCAATATTTTGACGTTTATTATCCACTTTTCCTTTATGTGATATAAACAAAATATCACCGATTTAGGCAATATTTTGCCGTTTTTCCACGTTTTTGTGAATTTTCAGTTTATTGTTAATAATTCAATATATATACGATAAAAATGATGCAAACATATAATTGATTAGAAAAAACCTTAAATACTTCAATTTCAATCAACTATTTGTTTCTCCTTAAAATACAGAGTAAGATATTGAAAAAACGAGAAGTTCTGTTTTTATTGCATATATCGACGTTTCAGCCGGATTAGAGCGGTTTTACGTGTACATCTTCCATCAGTAAAATAAACGGAAAATCAGGAATATTTTAGTTAATTCTAATGAAAACACATTGATTTTTATCATTTGTATTGGAAACAACATTTTTATATGTCTTTTCTAGGATCTAAATAATACGAAACATCGCTTTATGATTTGAAGTTAAACTCCTCAAATAAGGTAATAGAGCGATTTTGTTCACGTTTTTTATGTAGTGTGACATCACGTTTATATATTCGTTTTTACCAATATTTCGATACTATTTCATGTAGTATCACGATATGTGATTTGGCCTTTAAATATCAGAATTTCGCATAATTTTGCATTTTAAGCAAGTTTTCTTGCATTTTGTTTCGTACTAAAAATCATCGAATATAGCAATATTTTGACGTTTATTATCCACTTTTCCTTTATGTGATATAAACAATATATCATCGCATTAGGCAATATTTTGCCGTTTTTCCACGTTTTTGTGATTTTTCAGCTTATTGTTAATAGTTCAATATATATACGATAAAAATAATGCAAACACATAATTGATTAGAAATTAACATTAAATACTTCATTTTCAATCAACTATTTCTTTCTCCTTAAAATACTGAATAAGATACTGAAAAGGGGAGAAGTTCTGTTTTTATTGCATATATCGACGTTTCAGCCGGATTAGAGCGGTTTTACGTGTCCATCTTCTATTGGTAATATAAACGGAAAATCAGAAATATTTTAGAGTATTTTAATGAAAACACATTGATTTTTATCATTTGTATTGGAAACAACATCTTTATGTCTTTTTTAGGATCTAAATAATATGGAATCAAGCTTTATGATTTGAAGATAAAATCCTCAAATATGGAAATATAGGGATTTTTTTCACGTTTTTCATGTAGTGTGATTGTACGTAAATATATTAATTTTTACCAATATTTCGATAATACTTCATGTTTTCTCACGATATGTGGTTTGGCATTAAATCTGAGAATTTCGTTTAATATTGCATTTTTTAAGCAAGTTTTCTTACGTTTTGTTTTGTACTAAAAATCATTGAATTTAGCAATATTTTGACGTTTATCATCCACTTTTGCTCTATAAGATTTAAACAAAATATCATCGAATTAGGCAATATTTTGCCGTTTTTCCACGTTTTTGTGAATTTTCAATTTATTGTTATTAATTCAATAATATACGATAAAAATGATGCAAACACATAATTGATTAGAAATTAACATTAAATACTTCATTTTCAATCAACTATTTGTTTCTCGTTAAAAAACTGAGCAAGATATTGAATAAGCGAGAAGTTCTGTTTTTATTCCATATATCGACGTTTCAGCCAGATTAGAGCGGTTTTACGTGTACATCTTCCATCGGTAATATAAACGGAAAATCAGGAACACTTTAGTTAATTCTAATGAAAACACATTGATTTTTATCATTTGTATTGGAAGCAACATTTTTATGTCTTTTCCAGGATCTAAATAATACGAAACCTCGCTTTTTAATTTGTAGTAAAAATCCTCAATTTTGGTAATATAGCGACTTTTTTCACGTTTTTCATGTAGTGTCACTTTACGTAAATATATTCGTTTTACCAATATTTTGATACTACTTCATGTTTTCTCACGATCTGTGATTTGGCCTTCAAATCTCAGAATTTCGCAAATTTTGCATTTTAGGCAAGTTTTCTTGCGTTTTATTTTGTACTAAAAATCATTAAATTTAGCAATATGTGTACGTTTATCATCCTCTTTTCCTTTATGTGATTTAAACAAAATACCATCGAATAAGGCAATATTTTGCCGTTTTCCACGTTTTTGTGAATTTTCAGTTTATTGTTAATAATTCATTATATATACAATAAAAATGATGCAAACATATAATTGATTAGAAAAAACCTTAAATACTTCATTTTCAATCAACTATTTGTTTCTCCTTAAAATACTGAGTAAGATATTGAAAAAGCGAGAAGTTCTGTTTTTATTGCATATATCGACGTTTCAGCCGGATTAGAGCGGTTTTACGTGTACATCTTCCATCAGTAATATAAACGGAAAATCAGGAATATTTTAGTTAATTCTAATGAAAACACATTGATTTTTATCATTTGTATTAGAAACACCATTTTTATGTCTTTTCTGGGATCTAAATAATACGAAACATCGCTAAATGATTTGAAGTAAAAATCCTCGAATAAGGAATAAGAGCGATTTTGTTCACGTTTTTTATGTCGTGTGACATCACATGAATATATTCGTTTTTACCAATATTTCGATACTATTTCATGTAGTATCACGATATGTGATTTGGCCTTTAAATACCAGAATTTCGCATAATATTGCATTTTAAGCAAGTTTTCTTGCATTTTGTTTCGTACTAAAAATCATCGAATATAGCAATATTTTGACGTTTATCATCACCTTTTCCTTTATGTGATATAAACAAAATATCATCGCATTAGGCAATATTTTGCCGTTTTTCCACGTTTTTGTGAATTTTCAGCTTATTGTTAATAATTCAATATATATACGATAAAAATGATGCAAACACATAATTGATTAGAAATTAATATTAAATACTTCATTTTCAATCAACTATTTGTTTCTACTTAAAATACTGAGTAAGATACTGAAAAGGGGAGAAGTTCTGTTTTTATTGCATATATCGACGTTTCAGCCGGATTAGAGCGGTTTTACGTGTACATCTTCCATCGGTAATATAAACGGAAAATCAGGAACACTTTAGTTAATTCTAATGAAAACACATTGATTTTTATCATTTGTATTGGAAGCAACATTTTTATGTCTTTTCTAGGATCTAAATAATACGAACCCTCGCTCAATGATTTGAATTTAAAATCTTCAAATATTGTAATAGAGCGATTTTATTCACGTTTTTATGTAGTGTGACTTCACGTGAATATATTCGTTTTTACCAATATTTCCAATCATGTAGTATCACGATACGTGATTTGGTCTTTTAATATCAGAATTTCGCATAATATTGCATTTTAAGCAAGTTTTCTTGCATTCTGTTTCGTACTAAAAATCATCGAATATAGCAATATTTTGACGTTTATCATCCCTTTTTCCTATATGTGATATAAACAAAATATCATCGAATTAGGTAATATTTTGCCGTTTTTCCACGTTTTTGTGAATTTTCAGTTTAATGTTATTAATTCATTATATATACAATAAAAATGATGCAAACACATAATTGATAACGAAGTAATAATAAATACTTAATTTTCAATCAACTATTTGTTTCTCGTTAAAAAACTGAGTAAGATATTGAAAAAGCGAGAAGTTATGATTTTATTCCATATACCGACGTTTCAGCCGGATTAAAGCGGTTTTACGTGTACATCTTATATCAATAATATAAACGGAATATCAGGAACATTTTAGTTAATTCTAATGAAAACACATTGATTTTATCATTTGTATTGGAAACAACATTTTTATGTCTTTTCTAGGATCTAAAAAATACGAAACCTCGCTTTTTAATTTGAAGTAAAAATCCTCAAATTTGGTAATATAGCGACTTTTTTCACGTTTTTCATGTAGTGTCACTTTACGTAAATATATTCGTTTTTACCAATATTTCGATACTATTTCATGTAGTATCACGATATGGAGATTTGGCCTTTATATATCAGAATTTCGCATAATATTGCATTTTAAGCAAGTTTTCTTGCATTATGTTTTGTACTAAAAAATCATCGAAAATAGCAATATTTTGACGTTTATCATCCACTTTTCCTTTATGTGATATAAACAAAATATCACCAATTTAGGCAATATTTTGCCGTTTTTCCACGTATTTGTGAATTTTCAGTTTATTGTTAATAATTCAATATATATACGATAAAAATGATGCAAACATATAATTGATTAGAAAAAACCTTAAATACTTCAATTTCAATCAACTATTTGTTTCTCCTTAAAATACAGAGTAAGATATTGAAAAAGCGAGAAGTTCTGTTTTTATTGCATATATCGACGTTTCAGCCGGATTAGAGCGGTTTTACGTGTACATCTTCCATCAGTAAAATAAACGGAAAATCAGGAATATTTTAGTTAATTCTAATGAAAACACATTGATTTTTATCATTTGTATTGGAAACAACATTTTTATATGTCTTTTCTAGGATCTAAATAATACGAAACATCGCTTTATGATTTGAAGTTAAACTCCTCAAATAAGGTAATAGAGCGATTTTGTTCACGTTTTTTATGTAGTGTGACATCACGTTTATATATTCGTTTTTACCAATATTTCGATACTATTTCATGTAGTATCACGATATGTGATTTGGCCTTTAAATATCAGAATTTCGCATAATTTTGCATTTTAAGCAAGTTTTCTTGCATTTTGTTTCGTACTAAAAATCATCGAATATAGCAATATTTTGACGTTTATTATCCACTTTTCCTTTATGTGATATAAACAAAATATCACCGATTTAGGCAATATTTTGCCGTTTTTCCACGTTTTTGTGAATTTTCAGTTTATTGTTAATAATTCAATATATATACGATAAAAATGATGCAAACATATAATTGATTAGAAAAAACCTTAAATACTTCAATTTCAATCAACTATTTGTTTCTCCTTAAAATACAGAGTAAGATATTGAAAAAGCGAGAAGTTCTGTTTTTATTGCATATATGGACGTTTCAGCCGGATTAGAGCGGTTTTACGTGTACATCTTCCATCAGTAAAATAAACGGAAAATCAGGAATATTTTAGTTAATTCTAATGAAAACACATTGATTTTTATCATTTGTATTGGAAACAACATTTTTATATGCCTTTTCTAGGATCTAAATAATACGAAACATCGCTTTATGATTTGAAGTTAAACTCCTCAAATAAGGTAATAGAGCGATTTTGTTCACGTTTTTTATGTAGTGTGACATCACGTTTATATATTCGTTTTTACCAATATTTCGATACTATTTCATGTAGTATCACGATATGTGATTTGGCCTTTAAATATCAGAATTTCGCATAATTTTGCATTTTAAGCAAGTTTTCTTGCATTTTGTTTCGTACTAAAAATCATCGAAAATAGCAATATTTTGACGTTTATTATCCACTTTTCCTTTATGTGATATAAACAAAATATCACCGATTTAGGCAATATTTTGCCGTTTTTCCACGTTTTTGTGAATTTTCAGTTTATTGTTAATAATTCAATATATATACGATAAAAATGATGCAAACATATAATTGATTAGAAAAAACCTTAAATACTTCAATTTCAATCAACTATTTGTTTCTCCTTAAAATACAGAGTAAGATATTGAAAAGGCGAGAAGTTCTGTTTTTATTGCATATATCGACGTTTCAGCCGGATTAGAGCGGTTTTACGTGTACATCTTCCATCAGTAATATAAACGGAAAATCAGGAATATTTTAGTTAATTCTAATAAAAAAAAACATTGATTTTTATCATTTGTATTGGAAACAACATTTTTATATGTCTTTTCTAGGATCTAAATAATACGAAACATCGCTTTATGATTTGAAGTTAAACTCCTCAAATAAGGTAATATAGCGATTTTGTTCACGTTTTTTATGTAGTGTGACATCACGTTTATATATTCGTTTTTACCAATATTTCGATACTATTTCATGTAGTATCACGATATGTGATTTGGCCTTTAAATATCAGAATTTCGCATAATTTTGCATTTTAAGCACGTTTTCTTGCATTTTGTTTCGTACTAAAAATCATCGAATATAGCAATATTTTGACGTTTATTATCCACTTTTTCTTTATGTGATATAAACAAAATATCACCGATTTAGGCAATATTTTGCCGTTTTTCCACGTTTTTGTGAATTTTCAGTTTATTGTTAATAATTCAATATATATACGATAAAAATGATGCAAACATATAATTGATTAGAAAAAACCTTAAATACTTCAATTTCAATCAACTATTTGTTTCTCCTTAAAATACAGAGTAAGATATTGAAAAAGCGAGAAGTTCTGTTTTTATTGCATATATCGACGTTTCAGCCGGATTAGAGCGGTTTTACGTGTACATCTTCCATCAGTAAATTAAACGGAAAATCAGGAATATTTTAGTTAATTCTAATGAAAACACATTGATTTTTATCATTTGTATTGGAAACAACATTTTTATATGTCTTTTCTAGGATCTAAATAATACGAAACATCGCTTTATGATTTGAAGTTAAACTCCTCAAATAAGGTAATAGAGCGATTTTGTTCACGTTTTTTATGTAGTGTGACATCACGTTTATATATTCGTTTTTACCAATATTTCGATACTATTTCATGTAGTATCACGATATGTGATTTGGCCTTTAAATATCAGAATTTCGCATAATTTTGCATTTTAAGCAAGTTTTCTTGCATTTTGTTTCGTACTAAAAATCATCGAATATAGCAATATTTTGACGTTTATTATCCACTTTTCCTTTATGTGATATAAACAATATATCATCGCATTAGGCAATATTTTGCCGTTTTTCCACGTTTTTGTGAATTTTCAGCTTATTGTTAATAGTTCAATATATATATGATAAAAATAATGCAAACACATAATTGATTAGAAATTAACATTAAATACTTCATTTTCAATCAACTATTTCTTTCTCCTTAAAATACTGAATAAGATACTGAAAAGGGGAGAAGTTCTGTTTTTATTGCATATATCGACGTTTCAGCCGGATTAGAGCGGTTTTACGTGTCCATCTTCCATCGGTAATATAAACGGAAAATCAGAAATATTTTAGAGTATTTTAATGAAAACACATTGATTTTTATCATTTGTATTGGAAACAACATCTTTATGTCTTTTTTAGGATCTAAATAATATGGAATCAAGCTTTATGATTTGAAGATAAAATCCTCAAATATGGAAATATAGGGATTTTTTTCACGTTTTTCATGTAGTGTGATTGTACGTAAATATATTAATTTTTACCAATATTTCGATAATACTTCATGTTTTCTCACGATATGTGGTTTGGCATTAAATCTGAGAATTTCGTTTAATATTGCATTTTTTAAGCAAGTTTTCTTACGTTTTGTTTTGTACTAAAAATCATTGAATTTAGCAATATTTTGACGTTTATCATCCACTTTTGCTCTATAAGATTTAAACAAAATATCATCGAATTAGGCAATATTTTGCCGTTTTTCCACGTTTTTGTGAATTTTCAATTTATTGTTATTAATTCAATAATATATGATAAAAATGATGCAAACACATAATTGATTAGAAATTAACATTAAATACTTCATTTTCAATCAACTATTTGTTTCTCGTTAAAAAACTGAGTAAGATATTGAAAAAGCGAGAAGTTCTGTTTTTATTCCATATATCGACGTTTCAGCCAGATTAGAGCGGTTTTACGTGTACATCTTCCATCGGTAATATAAACGGAAAATCAGGAACACTTTAGTTAATTCTAATGAAAACACATTGATTTTTATCATTTGTATTGGAAGCAACATTTTTATGTCTTTTCTAGGATCTAAATAATACGAAACCTCGCTTTTTAATTTGTAGTAAAAATCCTCAATTTTGGTAATATAGCGACTTTTTTCACGTTTTTCATGTAGTGTCACTTTACGTAAATATATTCGTTTTTACCAATATTTTGATACTATTTCATGTTTTCTCACGATCTGTGATTTGGCCTTTAAATTCCAGAATTTCGCATAATATTGCATTTTAAGCAAGTTTTCTTGCGTTTTGTTTCGTACTAAAAATCATCGAATATAGCAATATTTTGACCTTTATCATCACCTTTTCCTTTATGTGATATAAACAAAATATCATCGCATTAGGCAATATTTTGCCGTTTTTCCACGTTTTTGTGAATTTTCAGCTTATTGTTAATAATTCAATATATATACGATAAAAATGATGCAAACACATAATTGATTAGAAATTAATATTAAATACTTCATTTTCAATCAACTATTTGTTTCTACTTAAAATACTGAGTAAGATACTGAAAAGGGGAGAAGTTCTGTTTTTATTGCATATATCGACGTTTCAGCCGGATTAGAGCGGTTTTACGTGTACATCTTCCATCGGTAATATAAACGGAAAATCAGGAACACTTTAGTTAATTCTAATGAAAACACATTGATTTTTATCATTTGTATTGGAAGCAACATTTTTATGTCTTTTCTAGGATCTAAATAATACGAAACCTCGCTCAATGATTTGAATTTAAAATCTTCAAATATTGTAATAGAGCGATTTTATTCACGTTTTTATGTAGTGTGACTTCACGTGAATATATTCGTTTTTACCAATATTTCCAATCATGTAGTATCACGATACGTGATTTGGCCTTTTAATATCAGAATTTCGCATAATATTGCATTTTAAGCAAATTTTCTTGCATTCTGTTTCGTACTAAAAATCATCGAATATAGCAATATTTTGACGTTTATCATCCCTTTTTCCTATATGTGATATAAACAAAATATCATCGAATTAGGTAATATTTTGCCGTTTTTCCACGTTTTTGTGAATTTTCAGTTTAATGTTATTAATTCATTATATATACAATAAAAATGATGCAAACACATAATTGATAACGAAGTAATAATAAATACTTAATTTTCAATCAACTATTTGTTTCTCGTTAAAAAACTGAGTAAGATATTGAAAAAGCGAGAAGTTATGATTTTATTCCATATACCGACGTTTCAGCCGGATTAAAGCGGTTTTACGTGTACATCTTATATCGGTAATATAAACGGAATATCAGGAACATTTTAGTTAATTCTAATGAAAACACATTGATTTTATCATTTGTATTGGAAACAACATTTTTATGTCTTTTCTAGGATCTAAAAAATACGAAACCTCGCTTTTTAATTTGAAGTAAAAATCCTCAAATTTGGTAATATAGCGACTTTTTTCACGTTTTTCATGTAGTGTCACTTTACGTAAATATATTCGTTTTTACCAATATTTCGATACTATTTCATGTAGTATCACGATATGGAGATTTGGCCTTTATATATCAGAATTTCGCATAATATTGCATTTTAAGCAAGTTTTCTTGCATTATGTTTTGTACTAAAAAATCATCGAAAATAGCAATATTTTGACGTTTATTATCCACTTTTCCTTTATGTGATATAAACAAAATATCACCGATTTAGGCAATATTTTGCCGTTTTTCCACGTTTTTGTGAATTTTCAGTTTATTGTTAATAATTCAATATATATACGATAAAAATGATGCAAACATATAATTGATTAGAAAAAACCTTAAATACTTCAATTTCAATCAACTATTTGTTTCTCCTTAAAATACAGAGTAAGATATTGAAAAGGCGAGAAGTTCTGTTTTTATTGCATATATCGACGTTTCAGCCGGATTAGAGCGGTTTTACGTGTACATCTTCCATCAGTAATATAAACGGAAAATCAGGAATATTTTAGTTAATTCTAATAAAAAAAAACATTGATTTTTATCATTTGTATTGGAAACAACATTTTTATATGTCTTTTCTAGGATCTAAATAATACGAAACATCGCTTTATGATTTGAAGTTAAACTCCTCAAATAAGGTAATATAGCGATTTTGTTCACGTTTTTTATGTAGTGTGACATCACGTTTATATATTCGTTTTTACCAATATTTCGATACTATTTCATGTAGTATCACGATATGTGATTTGGCCTTTAAATATCAGAATTTCGCATAATTTTGCATTTTAAGCACGTTTTCTTGCATTTTGTTTCGTACTAAAAATCATCGAATATAGCAATATTTTGACGTTTATTATCCACTTTTTCTTTATGTGATATAAACAAAATATCACCGATTTAGGCAATATTTTGCCGTTTTTCCACGTTTTTGTGAATTTTCAGTTTATTGTTAATAATTCAATATATATACGATAAAAATGATGCAAACATATAATTGATTAGAAAAAACCTTAAATACTTCAATTTCAATCAACTATTTGTTTCTCCTTAAAATACAGAGTAAGATATTGAAAAAGCGAGAAGTTCTGTTTTTATTGCATATATCGACGTTTCAGCCGGATTAGAGCGGTTTTACGTGTACATCTTCCATCAGTAAATTAAACGGAAAATCAGGAATATTTTAGTTAATTCTAATGAAAACACATTGATTTTTATCATTTGTATTGGAAACAACATTTTTATATGTCTTTTCTAGGATCTAAATAATACGAAACATCGCTTTATGATTTGAAGTTAAACTCCTCAAATAAGGTAATAGAGCGATTTTGTTCACGTTTTTTATGTAGTGTGACATCACGTTTATATATTCGTTTTTACCAATATTTCGATACTATTTCATGTAGTATCACGATATGTGATTTGGCCTTTAAATATCAGAATTTCGCATAATTTTGCATTTTAAGCAAGTTTTCTTGCATTTTGTTTCGTACTAAAAATCATCGAATATAGCAATATTTTGACGTTTATTATCCACTTTTCCTTTATGTGATATAAACAATATATCATCGCATTAGGCAATATTTTGCCGTTTTTCCACGTTTTTGTGAATTTTCAGCTTATTGTTAATAGTTCAATATATATATGATAAAAATAATGCAAACACATAATTGATTAGAAATTAACATTAAATACTTCATTTTCAATCAACTATTTCTTTCTCCTTAAAATACTGAATAAGATACTGAAAAGGGGAGAAGTTCTGTTTTTATTGCATATATCGACGTTTCAGCCGGATTAGAGCGGTTTTACGTGTCCATCTTCCATCGGTAATATAAACGGAAAATCAGAAATATTTTAGAGTATTTTAATGAAAACACATTGATTTTTATCATTTGTATTGGAAACAACATCTTTATGTCTTTTTTAGGATCTAAATAATATGGAATCAAGCTTTATGATTTGAAGATAAAATCCTCAAATATGGAAATATAGGGATTTTTTTCACGTTTTTCATGTAGTGTGATTGTACGTAAATATATTAATTTTTACCAATATTTCGATAATACTTCATGTTTTCTCACGATATGTGGTTTGGCATTAAATCTGAGAATTTCGTTTAATATTGCATTTTTTAAGCAAGTTTTCTTACGTTTTGTTTTGTACTAAAAATCATTGAATTTAGCAATATTTTGACGTTTATCATCCACTTTTGCTCTATAAGATTTAAACAAAATATCATCGAATTAGGCAATATTTTGCCGTTTTTCCACGTTTTTGTGAATTTTCAATTTATTGTTATTAATTCAATAATATATGATAAAAATGATGCAAACACATAATTGATTAGAAATTAACATTAAATACTTCATTTTCAATCAACTATTTGTTTCTCGTTAAAAAACTGAGTAAGATATTGAAAAAGCGAGAAGTTCTGTTTTTATTCCATATATCGACGTTTCAGCCAGATTAGAGCGGTTTTACGTGTACATCTTCCATCGGTAATATAAACGGAAAATCAGGAACACTTTAGTTAATTCTAATGAAAACACATTGATTTTTATCATTTGTATTGGAAGCAACATTTTTATGTCTTTTCTAGGATCTAAATAATACGAAACCTCGCTTTTTAATTTGTAGTAAAAATCCTCAATTTTGGTAATATAGCGACTTTTTTCACGTTTTTCATGTAGTGTCACTTTACGTAAATATATTCGTTTTTACCAATATTTTGATACTATTTCATGTTTTCTCACGATCTGTGATTTGGCCTTTAAATTCCAGAATTTCGCATAATATTGCATTTTAAGCAAGTTTTCTTGCGTTTTGTTTCGTACTAAAAATCATCGAATATAGCAATATTTTGACGTTTATCATCACCTTTTCCTTTATGTGATATAAACAAAATATCATCGCATTAGGCAATATTTTGCCGTTTTTCCACGTTTTTGTGAATTTTCAGCTTATTGTTAATAATTCAATATATATACGATAAAAATGATGCAAACACATAATTGATTAGAAATTAATATTAAATACTTCATTTTCAATCAACTATTTGTTTCTACTTAAAATACTGAGTAAGATACTGAAAAGGGGAGAAGTTCTGTTTTTATTGCATATATCGACGTTTCAGCCGGATTAGAGCGGTTTTACGTGTACATCTTCCATCGGTAATATAAACGGAAAATCAGGAACACTTTAGTTAATTCTAATGAAAACACATTGATTTTTATCATTTGTATTGGAAGCAACATTTTTATGTCTTTTCTAGGATCTAAATAATACGAAACCTCGCTCAATGATTTGAATTTAAAATCTTCAAATATTGTAATAGAGCGATTTTATTCACGTTTTTATGTAGTGTGACTTCACGTGAATATATTCGTTTTTACCAATATTTCCAATCATGTAGTATCACGATACGTGATTTGGCCTTTTAATATCAGAATTTCGCATAATATTGCATTTTAAGCAAATTTTCTTGCATTCTGTTTCGTACTAAAAATCATCGAATATAGCAATATTTTGACGTTTATCATCCCTTTTTCCTATATGTGATATAAACAAAATATCATCGAATTAGGTAATATTTTGCCGTTTTTCCACGTTTTTGTGAATTTTCAGTTTAATGTTATTAATTCATTATATATACAATAAAAATGATGCAAACACATAATTGATAACGAAGTAATAATAAATACTTAATTTTCAATCAACTATTTGTTTCTCGTTAAAAAACTGAGTAAGATATTGAAAAAGCGAGAAGTTATGATTTTATTCCATATACCGACGTTTCAGCCGGATTAAAGCGGTTTTACGTGTACATCTTATATCGGTAATATAAACGGAATATCAGGAACATTTTAGTTAATTCTAATGAAAACACATTGATTTTATCATTTGTATTGGAAACAACATTTTTATGTCTTTTCTAGGATCTAAAAAATACGAAACCTCGCTTTTTAATTTGAAGTAAAAATCCTCAAATTTGGTAATATAGCGACTTTTTTCACGTTTTTCATGTAGTGTCACTTTACGTAAATATATTCGTTTTTACCAATATTTCGATACTATTTCATGTAGTATCACGATATGGAGATTTGGCCTTTATATATCAGAATTTCGCATAATATTGCATTTTAAGCAAGTTTTCTTGCATTATGTTTTGTACTAAAAAATCATCGAAAATAGCAATATTTTGACGTTTATCATCCACTTTTCCTTTATGTGATATAAACAAAATATCACCAATTTAGGCAATATTTTGCCGTTTTTCCACGTATTTGTGAATTTTCAGTTTATTGTTAATAATTCAATATATATACGATAAAAATTATGCAAACATATAATTGATTAGAAAAAACCTTAAATACTTCAATTTCAATCAACTATTGTTTCTCCTTAAAATACAGAGTAAGATATTGAAAAAGCGAGAAGTTCTGTTTTTATTGCATATATCGACGTTTCAGCCGGATTAGAGCGGTTTTACGTGTACATCTTCCATCAGTAATATAAACGGAAAATCAGGAATATTTTAGTTAATTCTAATAAAAAAAAACATTGATTTTTATCATTTGTATTGGAAACAACATTTTTATATGTCTTTTCTAGGATCTAAATAATACGAAACATCGCTTTATGATTTGAAGTTAAACTCCTCAAATAAGGTAATAGAGCGATTTTGTTCACGTTTTTTATGTAGTGTGACATCACGTTTATATATTCGTTTTTACCAATATTTCGATACTATTTCATGTAGTATCACGATATGTGATTTGGCCTTTAAATATCAGAATTTCGCATAATTTTGCATTTAAGCAAGTTTTCTTGCATTTTGTTTCGTACTAAAAATCATCGAATATAGCAATATTTTGACGTTTATTATCCACTTTTCCTTTATGTGATATAAACAATATATCATCGCATTAGGCAATATTTTGCCGTTTTTCCACGTTTTTGTGAATTTTCAGCTTATTGTTAATAGTTCAATATATATACGATAAAAATAATGCAAACACATAATTGATTAGAAATTAACATTAAATACTTCATTTTCAATCAACTATTTCTTTCTCCTTAAAATACTGAATAAGATACTGAAAAGGGGAGAAGTTCTGTTTTTATTGCATATATCGACGTTTCAGCCGGATTAGAGCGGTTTTACGTGTCCATCTTCCATCGGTAATATAAACGGAAAATCAGAAATATTTTAGAGTATTTTAATGAAAACACATTGATTTTTATCATTTGTATTGGAAACAACATCTTTATGTCTTTTTTAGGATCTAAATAATATGGAATCAAGCTTTATGATTTGAAGATAAAATCCTCAAATATGTAAATATAGGGATTTTTTTCACGTTTTTCATGTAGTGTGATTGTACGTAAATATATTAATTTTTACCAATATTTCGATAATACTTCATGTTTTCTCACGATATGTGGTTTGGCATTAAATCTGAGAATTTCGTTTAATATTGCATTTTTTAAGCAAGTTTTCTTACGTTTTGTTTTGTACTAAAAATCATTGAATTTAGCAATATTTTGACGTTTATCATCCACTTTTGCTCTATAAGATTTAAACAAAATATCATCGAATTAGGCAATATTTTGCCGTTTTTCCACGTTTTTGTGAATTTTCAATTTATTGTTATTAATTCAATAATATATGATAAAAATGATGCAAACACATAATTGATTAGAAATTAACATTAAATACTTCATTTTCAATCAACTATTTGTTTCTCGTTAAAAAACTGAGTAAGATATTGAAAAAGCGAGAAGTTCTGTTTTTATTCCATATATCGACGTTTCAGCCAGATTAGAGCGGTTTTACGTGTACATCTTCCATCGGTAATATAAACGGAATATCAGGAACATTTTAGTTAATTCTAATGAAAACACATTGATTTTATCATTTGTATTGGAAACAACATTTTTATGTCTTTTCTAGGATCTAAAAAATACGAAACCTCGCTTTTTAATTTGAAGTAAAAATCCTCAAATTTGGTAATATAGCGACTTTTTTCACGTTTTTCATGTAGTGTCACTTTACGTAAATATATTCGTTTTTACCAATATTTCGATACTATTTCATGTAGTATCACGATATGGGGATTTGGCCTTTATATATCAGAATTTCGCATAATATTGCATTTTAAGCAAGTTTTCTTGCATTATGTTTTGTACTAAAAAATCATCGAAAATAGCAATATTTTGACGTTTATCATCCACTTTTCCTTTATGTGATATAAACAAAATATCACCAATTTAGGCAATATTTTGCCGTTTTTCCACGTTTTTGTGAATTTTCAGCTTATTGTTAATAATTCAATATATATACGATAAAAATGATGCAAACACATAATTGATTAGAAATTAATATTAAATACTTCATTTTCAATCAACTATTTGTTTCTACTTAAAATACTGAGTAAGATACTGAAAAGGGGAGAAGTTCTGTTTTTATTGCATATATCGACGTTTCAGCCGGATTAGAGCGGTTTTACGTGTACATCTTCCATCGGTAATATAAACGGAAAATCAGGAACACTTTAGTTAATTCTAATGAAAACACATTGATTTTTATCATTTGTATTGGAAGCAACATTTTTATGTCTTTTCTAGGATCTAAATAATACGAAACCTCGCTCAATGATTTGAATTTAAAATCTTCAAATATTGTAATAGAGCGATTTTATTCACGTTTTTATGTAGTGTGACTTCACGTGAATATATTCGTTTTTACCAATATTTCCAATCATGTAGTATCACGATACGTGATTTGGCCTTTTAATATCAGAATTTCGCATAATATTGCATTTTAAGCAAGTTTTCTTGCATTCTGTTTCGTACTAAAAATCATCGAATATAGCAATATTTTGACGTTTATCATCCCTTTTTCCTATATGTGATATAAACAAAATATCATCGAATTAGGTAATATTTTGCCGTTTTTCCACGTTTTTGTGAATTTTCAGTTTAATGTTATTAATTCATTATATATACAATAAAAATGATGCAAACACATAATTGATAACGAAGTAATAATAAATACTTAATTTTCAATCAACTATTTGTTTCTCGTTAAAAAACTGAGTAAGATATTGAAAAAGCGAGAAGTTATGATTTTATTCCATATACCGACGTTTCAGCCGGATTAAAGCGGTTTTACGTGTACATCTTATATCGGTAATATAAACGGAATATCAGGAACATTTTAGTTAATTCTAATGAAAACACATTGATTTTATCATTTGTATTGGAAACAACATTTTTATGTCTTTTCTAGGATCTAAAAAATACGAAACCTCGCTTTTTAATTTGAAGTAAAAATCCTCAAATTTGGTAATATAGCGACTTTTTTCACGTTTTTCATGTAGTGTCACTTTACGTAAATATATTCGTTTTTACCAATATTTCGATACTATTTCATGTAGTATCACGATATGGAGATTTGGCCTTTATATATCAGAATTTCGCATAATATTGCATTTTAAGCAAGTTTTCTTGCATTATGTTTTGTACTAAAAAATCATCGAAAATAGCAATATTTTGACGTTTATCATCCACTTTTCCTTTATGTGATATAAACAAAATATCACCAATTTAGGCAATATTTTGCCGTTTTTCCACGTATTTGTGAATTTTCAGTTTATTGTTAATAATTCAATATATATACGATAAAAATGATGCAAACATATAATTGATTAGAAAAAACCTTAAATACTTCAATTTCAATCAACTATTGTTTCTCCTTAAAATACAGAGTAAGATATTGAAAAAGCGAGAAGTTCTGTTTTTATTGCATATATCGACGTTTCAGCCGGATTAGAGCGGTTTTACGTGTACATCTTCCATCAGTAATATAAACGGAAAATCAGGAATATTTTAGTTAATTCTAATAAAAAAAAACATTGATTTTTATCATTTGTATTGGAAACAACATTTTTATATGTCTTTTCTAGGATCTAAATAATACGAAACATCGCTTTATGATTTGAAGTTAAACTCCTCAAATAAGGTAATAGAGCGATTTTGTTCACGTTTTTTATGTAGTGTGACATCACGTTTATATATTCGTTTTTACCAATATTTCGATACTATTTCATGTAGTATCACGATATGTGATTTGGCCTTTAAATATCAGAATTTCGCATAATTTTGCATTTTAAGCAAGGTTTCTTGCATTTTGTTTCGTACTAAAAATCATCGAATATAGCAATATTTTGACGTTTATTATCCACTTTTCCTTTATGTGATATAAACAAAATATCACCGATTTAGGCAATATTTTGCCGTTTTTCCACGTTTTTGTGAATTTTCAGTTTATTGTTAATAATTCAATATATATACGATAAAAATGATGCAAACATATAATTGATTAGAAAAAACCTTAAATACTTCAATTTCAATCAACTATTTGTTTCTCCTTAAAATACAGAGTAAGATATTGAAAAAGCGAGAAGTTCTGTTTTTATTGCATATATCGACGTTTCAGCCGGATTAGAGCGGTTTTACGTGTACATCTTCCATCAGTAAATTAAACGGAAAATCAGGAATATTTTAGTTAATTCTAATGAAAACACATTGATTTTTATCATTTGTATTGGAAACAACATTTTTATATGTCTTTTCTAGGATCTAAATAATACGAAACATCGCTTTATGATTTGAAGTTAAACTCCTCAAATAAGGTAATAGAGCGATTTTGTTCACGTTTTTTATGTAGTGTGACATCACGTTTATATATTCGTTTTTACCAATATTTCGATACTATTTCATGTAGTATCACGATATGTGATTTGGCCTTTAAATATCAGAATTTCGCATAATTTTGCATTTTAAGCAAGTTTTCTTGCATTTTGTTTCGTACTAAAAATCATCGAATATAGCAATATTTTGACGTTTATTATCCACTTTTCCTTTATGTGATATAAACAATATATCATCGCATTAGGCAATATTTTGCCGTTTTTCCACGTTTTTGTGAATTTTCAGCTTATTGTTAATAGTTCAATATATATATGATAAAAATAATGCAAACACATAATTGATTAGAAATTAACATTAAATACTTCATTTTCAATCAACTATTTCTTTCTCCTTAAAATACTGAATAAGATACTGAAAAGGGGAGAAGTTCTGTTTTTATTGCATATATCGACGTTTCAGCCGGATTAGAGCGGTTTTACGTGTCCATCTTCCATCGGTAATATAAACGGAAAATCAGAAATATTTTAGAGTATTTTAATGAAAACACATTGATTTTTATCATTTGTATTGGAAACAACATCTTTATGTCTTTTTTAGGATCTAAATAATATGGAATCAAGCTTTATGATTTGAAGATAAAATCCTCAAATATGGAAATATAGGGATTTTTTTCACGTTTTTCATGTAGTGTGATTGTACGTAAATATATTAATTTTTACCAATATTTCGATAATACTTCATGTTTTCTCACGATATGTGGTTTGGCATTAAATCTGAGAATTTCGTTTAATATTGCATTTTTTAAGCAAGTTTTCTTACGTTTTGTTTTGTACTAAAAATCATTGAATTTAGCAATATTTTGACGTTTATCATCCACTTTTGCTCTATAAGATTTAAACAAAATATCATCGAATTAGGCAATATTTTGCCGTTTTTCCACGTTTTTGTGAATTTTCAATTTATTGTTATTAATTCAATAATATATGATAAAAATGATGCAAACACATAATTGATTAGAAATTAACATTAAATACTTCATTTTCAATCAACTATTTGTTTCTCGTTAAAAAACTGAGTAAGATATTGAAAAAGCGAGAAGTTCTGTTTTTATTCCATATATCGACGTTTCAGCCAGATTAGAGCGGTTTTACGTGTACATCTTCCATCGGTAATATAAACGGAAAATCAGGAACACTTTAGTTAATTCTAATGAAAACACATTGATTTTTATCATTTGTATTGGAAGCAACATTTTTATGTCTTTTCTAGGATCTAAATAATACGAAACCTCGCTTTTTAATTTGTAGTAAAAATCCTCAATTTTGGTAATATAGCGACTTTTTTCACGTTTTTCATGTAGTGTCACTTTACGTAAATATATTCGTTTTTACCAATATTTTGATACTATTTCATGTTTTCTCACGATCTGTGATTTGGCCTTTAAATTCCAGAATTTCGCATAATATTGCATTTTAAGCAAGTTTTCTTGCGTTTTGTTTCGTACTAAAAATCATCGAATATAGCAATATTTTGACCTTTATCATCACCTTTTCCTTTATGTGATATAAACAAAATATCATCGCATTAGGCAATATTTTGCCGTTTTTCCACGTTTTTGTGAATTTTCAGCTTATTGTTAATAATTCAATATATATACGATAAAAATGATGCAAACACATAATTGATTAGAAATTAATATTAAATACTTCATTTTCAATCAACTATTTGTTTCTACTTAAAATACTGAGTAAGATACTGAAAAGGGGAGAAGTTCTGTTTTTATTGCATATATCGACGTTTCAGCCGGATTAGAGCGGTTTAACGTGTACATCTTCCATCGGTAATATAAACGGAAAATCAGGAACACTTTAGTTAATTCTAATGAAAACACATTGATTTTTATCATTTGTATTGGAAGCAACATTTTTATGTCTTTTCTAGGATCTAAATAATACGAAACCTCGCTCAATGATTTGAATTTAAAATCTTCAAATATTGTAATAGAGCGATTTTATTCACGTTTTTATGTAGTGTGACTTCACGTGAATATATTCGTTTTTACCAATATTTCCAATCATGTAGTATCACGATACGTGATTTGGCCTTTTAATATCAGAATTTCGCATAATATTGCATTTTAAGCAAATTTTCTTGCATTCTGTTTCGTACTAAAAATCATCGAATATAGCAATATTTTGACGTTTATCATCCCTTTTTCCTATATGTGATATAAACAAAATATCATCGAATTAGGTAATATTTTGCCGTTTTTCCACGTTTTTGTGAATTTTCAGTTTAATGTTATTAATTCATTATATATACAATAAAAATGATGCAAACACATAATTGATAACGAAGTAATAATAAATACTTAATTTTCAATCAACTATTTGTTTCTCGTTAAAAAACTGAGTAAGATATTGAAAAAGCGAGAAGTTATGATCTTATTCCATATACCGACGTTTCAGCCGGATTAAAGCGGTTTTACGTGTACATCTTATATCGGTAATATAAACGGAATATCAGGAACATTTTAGTTAATTCTAATGAAAACACATTGATTTTATCATTTGTATTGGAAACAACATTTTTATGTCTTTTCTAGGATCTAAAAAATACGAAACCTCGCTTTTTAATTTGAAGTAAAAATCCTCAAATTTGGTAATATAGCGACTTTTTTCACGTTTTTCATGTAGTGTCACTTTACGTAAATATATTCGTTTTTACCAATATTTCGATACTATTTCATGTAGTATCACGATATGGAGATTTGGCCTTTATATATCAGAATTTCGCATAATATTGCATTTTAAGCAAGTTTTCTTGCATTATGTTTTGTACTAAAAAATCATCGAAAATAGCAATATTTTGACGTTTATCATCCACTTTTCCTTTATGTGATATAAACAAAATATCACCAATTTAGGCAATATTTTGCCGTTTTTCCACGTATTTGTGAATTTTCAGTTTATTGTTAATAATTCAATATATATACGATAAAAATGATGCAAACATATAATTGATTAGAAAAAACCTTAAATACTTCAATTTCAATCAACTATTGTTTCTCCTTAAAATACAGAGTAAGATATTGAAAAAGCGAGAAGTTCTGTTTTTATTGCATATATCGACGTTTCAGCCGGATTAGAGCGGTTTTACGTGTACATCTTCCATCAGTAATATAAACGGAAAATCAGGAATATTTTAGTTAATTCTAATAAAAAAAAACATTGATTTTTATCATTTGTATTGGAAACAACATTTTTATATGTCTTTTCTAGGATCTAAATAATACGAAACATCGCTTTATGATTTGAAGTTAAACTCCTCAAATAAGGTAATAGAGCGATTTTGTTCACGTTTTTTATGTAGTGTGACATCACGTTTATATATTCGTTTTTACCAATATTTCGATACTATTTCATGTAGTATCACGATATGTGATTTGGCCTTTAAATATCAGAATTTCGCATAATTTTGCATTTAAGCAAGTTTTCTTGCATTTTGTTTCGTACTAAAAATCATCGAATATAGCAATATTTTGACGTTTATTATCCACTTTTCCTTTATGTGATATAAACAAAATATCACCGATTTAGGCAATATTTTGCCGTTTTTCCACGTTTTTGTGAATTTTCAGTTTATTGTTAATAATTCAATATATATACGATAAAAATGATGCAAACATATAATTGATTAGAAAAAACCTTAAATACTTCAATTTCAATCAACTATTTGTTTCTCCTTAAAATACAGAGTAAGATATTGAAAAAGCGAGAAGTTCTGTTTTTATTGCATATATCGACGTTTCAGCCGGATTAGAGCGGTTTTACGTGTACATCTTCCATCAGTAAATTAAACGGAAAATCAGGAATATTTTAGTTAATTCTAATGAAAACACATTGATTTTTATCATTTGTATTGGAAACAACATTTTTATATGTCTTTTCTAGGATCTAAATAATACGAAACATCGCTTTATGATTTGAAGTTAAACTCCTCAAATAAGGTAATAGAGCGATTTTGTTCACGTTTTTTATGTAGTGTGACATCACGTTTATATATTCGTTTTTACCAATATTTCGATACTATTTCATGTAGTATCACGATATGTGATTTGGCCTTTAAATATCAGAATTTCGCATAATTTTGCATTTAAGTAAGTTTTCTTGCATTTTGTTTCGTACTAAAAATCATCGAATATAGCAATATTTTGACGTTTATTATCCACTTTTCCTTTATGTGATATAAACAATATATCATCGCATTAGGCAATATTTTGCCGTTTTTCCACGTTTTTGTGAATTTTCAGCTTATTGTTAATAGTTCAATATATATACGATAAAAATAATGCAAACACATAATTGATTAGAAATTAACATTAAATACTTCATTTTCAATCAACTATTTCTTTCTCCTTAAAATACTGAATAAGATACTGAAAAGGGGAGAAGTTCTGTTTTTATTGCATATATCGACGTTTCAGCCGGATTAGAGCGGTTTTACGTGTCCATCTTCCATCGGTAATATAAACGGAAAATCAGAAATATTTTAGAGTATTTTAATGAAAACACATTGATTTTTATCATTTGTATTGGAAACAACATCTTTATGTCTTTTTTAGGATCTAAATAATATGGAATCAAGCTTTATGATTTGAAGATAAAATCCTCAAATATGTAAATATAGGGATTTTTTTCACGTTTTTCATGTAGTGTGATTGTACGTAAATATATTAATTTTTACCAATATTTCGATAATACTTCATGTTTTCTCACGATATGTGGTTTGGCATTAAATCTGAGAATTTCGTTTAATATTGCATTTTTTAAGCAAGTTTTCTTACGTTTTGTTTTGTACTAAAATTCATTGAATTTAGCAATATTTTGACGTTTATCATCCACTTTTGCTCTATAAGATTTAAACAAAATATCATCGAATTAGGCAATATTTTGCCGTTTTTCCACGTTTTTGTGAATTTTCAATTTATTGTTATTAATTCAATAATATATGATAAAAATGATGCAAACACATAATTGATTAGAAATTAACATTAAATACTTCATTTTCAATCAACTATTTGTTTCTCGTTAAAAAACTGAGTAAGATATTGAAAAAGCGAGAAGTTCTGTTTTTATTCCATATATCGACGTTTCAGCCAGATTAGAGCGGTTTTACGTGTACATCTTCCATCGGTAATATAAACGGAATATCAGGAACATTTTAGTTAATTCTAATGAAAACACATTGATTTTTATCATTTGTATTGGAAACAACATTTTTATATGTCTTTTCTAGGATCTAAATAATACGAAACATCGCTTTATGATTTGAAGTTAAACTCCTCAAATAAGGTAATAGAGCGATTTTGTTCACGTTTTTTATGTAGTGTGACATCACGTTTATATATTCGTTTTTACCAATATTTCGATACTATTTCATGTAGTATCACGATATGTGATTTGGCCTTTAAATATCAGAATTTCGCATAATTTTGCATTTAAGCAAGTTTTCTTGCATTTTGTTTCGTACTAAAAATCATCGAATATAGCAATATTTTGACGTTTATTATCCACTTTTCCTTTATGTGATATAAACAATATATCATCGCATTAGGCAATATTTTGCCGTTTTTCCACGTTTTTGTGAATTTTCAGCTTATTGTTAATAGTTCAATATATATACGATAAAAATAATGCAAACACATAATTGATTAGAAATTAACATTAAATACTTCATTTTCAATCAACTATTTCTTTCTCCTTAAAATACTGAATAAGATACTGAAAAGGGGAGAAGTTCTGTTTTTATTGCATATATCGACGTTTCAGCCGGATTAGAGCGGTTTTACGTGTCCATCTTCCATCGGTAATATAAACGGAAAATCAGAAATATTTTAGAGTATTTTAATGAAAACACATTGATTTTTATCATTTGTATTGGAAACAACATCTTTATGTCTTTTTTAGGATCTAAATAATATGGAATCAAGCTTTATGATTTGAAGATAAAATCCTCAAATATGTAAATATAGGGATTTTTTTCACGTTTTTCATGTAGTGTGATTGTACGTAAATATATTAATTTTTACCAATATTTCGATAATACTTCATGTTTTCTCACGATATGTGGTTTGGCATTAAATCTGAGAATTTCGTTTAATATTGCATTTTTTAAGCAAGTTTTCTTACGTTTTGTTTTGTACTAAAAATCATTGAATTTAGCAATATTTTGACGTTTATCATCCACTTTTGCTCTATAAGATTTAAACAAAATATCATCGAATTAGGCAATATTTTGCCGTTTTTCCACGTTTTTGTGAATTTTCAATTTATTGTTATTAATTCAATAATATATGATAAAAATGATGCAAACACATAATTGATTAGAAATTAACATTAAATACTTCATTTTCAATCAACTATTTGTTTCTCGTTAAAAAACTGAGTAAGATATTGAAAAAGCGAGAAGTTCTGTTTTTATTCCATATATCGACGTTTCAGCCAGATTAGAGCGGTTTTACGTGTACATCTTCCATCGGTAATATAAACGGAATATCAGGAACATTTTAGTTAATTCTAATGAAAACACATTGATTTTATCATTTGTATTGGAAACAACATTTTTATGTCTTTTCTAGGATCTAAAAAATACGAAACCTCGCTTTTTAATTTGAAGTAAAAATCCTCAAATTTGGTAATATAGCGACTTTTTTCACGTTTTTCATGTAGTGTCACTTTACGTAAATATATTCGTTTTTACCAATATTTCGATACTATTTCATGTAGTATCACGATATGGGGATTTGGCCTTTATATATCAGAATTTCGCATAATATTGCATTTTAAGCAAGTTTTCTTGCATTATGTTTTGTACTAAAAAATCATCGAAAATAGCAATATTTTGACGTTTATCATCCACTTTTCCTTTATGTGATATAAACAAAATATCACCAATTTAGGCAATATTTTGCCGTTTTTCCACGTTTTTGTGAATTTTCAGCTTATTGTTAATAATTCAATATATATACGATAAAAATGATGCAAACACATAATTGATTAGAAATTAATATTAAATACTTCATTTTCAATCAACTATTTGTTTCTACTTAAAATACTGAGTAAGATACTGAAAAGGGGAGAAGTTCTGTTTTTATTGCATATATCGACGTTTCAGCCGGATTAGAGCGGTTTTACGTGTACATCTTCCATCGGTAATATAAACGGAAAATCAGGAACACTTTAGTTAATTCTAATGAAAACACATTGATTTTTATCATTTGTATTGGAAGCAACATTTTTATGTCTTTTCTAGGATCTAAATAATACGAAACCTCGCTCAATGATTTGAATTTAAAATCTTCAAATATTGTAATAGAGCGATTTTATTCACGTTTTTATTTAGTGTGACTTCACGTGAATATATTCGTTTTTACCAATATTTCCAATCATGTAGTATCACGATACGTGATTTGGCCTTTTAATATCAGAATTTCGCATAATATTGCATTTTAAGCAAGTTTTCTTGCATTCTGTTTCGTACTAAAAATCATCGAATATAGCAATATTTTGACGTTTATCATCCCTTTTTCCTATATGTGATATAAACAAAATATCATCGAATTAGGTAATATTTTGCCGTTTTTCCACGTTTTTGTGAATTTTCAGTTTAATGTTATTAATTCATTATATATACAATAAAAATGATGCAAACACATAATTGATAACGAAGTAATAATAAATACTTAATTTTCAATCAACTATTTGTTTCTCGTTAAAAAACTGAGTAAGATATTGAAAAAGCGAGAAGTTATGATTTTATTCCATATACCGACGTTTCAGCCGGATTAAAGCGGTTTTACGTGTACATCTTATATCGGTAATATAAACGGAATATCAGGAACATTTTAGTTAATTCTAATGAAAACACATTGATTTTATCATTTGTATTGGAAACAACATTTTTATGTCTTTTCTAGGATCTAAAAAATACGAAACCTCGCTTTTTAATTTGAAGTAAAAATCCTCAAATTTGGTAATATAGCGACTTTTTTCACGTTTTTCATGTAGTGTCACTTTACGTAAATATATTCGTTTTTACCAATATTTCGATACTATTTCATGTAGTATCACGATATGGAGATTTGGCCTTTATATATCAGAATTTCGCATAATATTGCATTTTAAGCAAGTTTTCTTGCATTATGTTTTGTACTAAAAAATCATCGAAAATAGCAATATTTTGACGTTTATCATCCACTTTTCCTTTATGTGATATAAACAAAATATCACCAATTTAGGCAATATTTTGCCGTTTTTCCACGTATTTGTGAATTTTCAGTTTATTGTTAATAATTCAATATATATACGATAAAAATGATGCAAACATATAATTGATTAGAAAAAACCTTAAATACTTCAATTTCAATCAACTATTGTTTCTCCTTAAAATACAGAGTAAGATATTGAAAAAGCGAGAAGTTCTGTTTTTATTGCATATATCGACGTTTCAGCCGGATTAGAGCGGTTTTACGTGTACATCTTCCATCAGTAATATAAACGGAAAATCAGGAATATTTTAGTTAATTCTAATAAAAAAAAACATTGATTTTTATCATTTGTATTGGAAACAACATTTTTATATGTCTTTTCTAGGATCTAAATAATACGAAACATCGCTTTATGATTTGAAGTTAAACTCCTCAAATAAGGTAATAGAGCGATTTTGTTCACGTTTTTTATGTAGTGTGACATCACGTTTATATATTCGTTTTTACCAATATTTCGATACTATTTCATGTAGTATCACGATATGTGATTTGGCCTTTAAATATCAGAATTTCGCATAATTTTGCATTTAAGCAAGTTTTCTTGCATTTTGTTTCGTACTAAAAATCATCGAATATAGCAATATTTTGACGTTTATTATCCACTTTTCCTTTATGTGATATAAACAATATATCATCGCATTAGGCAATATTTTGCCGTTTTTCCACGTTTTTGTGAATTTTCAGCTTATTGTTAATAGTTCAATATATATACGATAAAAATAATGCAAACACATAATTGATTAGAAATTAACATTAAATACTTCATTTTCAATCAACTATTTCTTTCTCCTTAAAATACTGAATAAGATACTGAAAAGGGGAGAAGTTCTGTTTTTATTGCATATATCGACGTTTCAGCCGGATTAGAGCGGTTTTACGTGTCCATCTTCCATCGGTAATATAAACGGAAAATCAGAAATATTTTAGAGTATTTTAATGAAAACACATTGATTTTTATCATTTGTATTGGAAACAACATCTTTATGTCTTTTTTAGGATCTAAATAATATGGAATCAAGCTTTATGATTTGAAGATAAAATCCTCAAATATGTAAATATAGGGATTTTTTTCACGTTTTTCATGTAGTGTGATTGTACGTAAATATATTAATTTTTACCAATATTTCGATAATACTTCATGTTTTCTCACGATATGTGGTTTGGCATTAAATCTGAGAATTTCGTTTAATATTGCATTTTTTAAGCAAGTTTTCTTACGTTTTGTTTTGTACTAAAAATCATTGAATTTAGCAATATTTTGACGTTTATCATCCACTTTTGCTCTATAAGATTTAAACAAAATATCATCGAATTAGGCAATATTTTGCCGTTTTTCCACGTTTTTGTGAATTTTCAATTTATTGTTATTAATTCAATAATATATGATAAAAATGATGCAAACACATAATTGATTAGAAATTAACATTAAATACTTCATTTTCAATCAACTATTTGTTTCTCGTTAAAAAACTGAGTAAGATATTGAAAAAGCGAGAAGTTCTGTTTTTATTCCATATATCGACGTTTCAGCCAGATTAGAGCGGTTTTACGTGTACATCTTCCATCGGTAATATAAACGGAATATCAGGAACATTTTAGTTAATTCTAATGAAAACACATTGATTTTATCATTTGTATTGGAAACAACATTTTTATGTCTTTTCTAGGATCTAAAAAATACGAAACCTCGCTTTTTAATTTGAAGTAAAAATCCTCAAATTTGGTAATATAGCGACTTTTTTCACGTTTTTCATGTAGTGTCACTTTACGTAAATATATTCGTTTTTACCAATATTTCGATACTATTTCATGTAGTATCACGATATGGGGATTTGGCCTTTATATATCAGAATTTCGCATAATATTGCATTTTAAGCAAGTTTTCTTGCATTATGTTTTGTACTAAAAAATCATCGAAAATAGCAATATTTTGACGTTTATCATCCACTTTTCCTTTATGTGATATAAACAAAATATCACCAATTTAGGCAATATTTTGCCGTTTTTCCACGTTTTTGTGAATTTTCAGCTTATTGTTAATAATTCAATATATATACGATAAAAATGATGCAAACACATAATTGATTAGAAATTAATATTAAATACTTCATTTTCAATCAACTATTTGTTTCTACTTAAAATACTGAGTAAGATACTGAAAAGGGGAGAAGTTCTGTTTTTATTGCATATATCGACGTTTCAGCCGGATTAGAGCGGTTTTACGTGTACATCTTCCATCGGTAATATAAACGGAAAATCAGGAACACTTTAGTTAATTCTAATGAAAACACATTGATTTTTATCATTTGTATTGGAAGCAACATTTTTATGTCTTTTCTAGGATCTAAATAATACGAAACCTCGCTCAATGATTTGAATTTAAAATCTTCAAATATTGTAATAGAGCGATTTTATTCACGTTTTTATGTAGTGTGACTTCACGTGAATATATTCGTTTTTACCAATATTTCCAATCATGTAGTATCACGATACGTGATTTGGCCTTTTAATATCAGAATTTCGCATAATATTGCATTTTAAGCAAGTTTTCTTGCATTCTGTTTCGTACTAAAAATCATCGAATATAGCAATATTTTGACGTTTATCATCCCTTTTTCCTATATGTGATATAAACAAAATATCATCGAATTAGGTAATATTTTGCCGTTTTTCCACGTTTTTGTGAATTTTCAGTTTAATGTTATTAATTCATTATATATACAATAAAAATGATGCAAACACATAATTGATAACGAAGTAATAATAAATACTTAATTTTCAATCAACTATTTGTTTCTCGTTAAAAAACTGAGTAAGATATTGAAAAAGCGAGAAGTTATGATTTTATTCCATATACCGACGTTTCAGCCGGATTAAAGCGGTTTTACGTGTACATCTTATATCGGTAATATAAACGGAATATCAGGAACATTTTAGTTAATTCTAATGAAAACACATTGATTTTATCATTTGTATTGGAAACAACATTTTTATGTCTTTTCTAGGATCTAAAAAATACGAAACCTCGCTTTTTAATTTGAAGTAAAAATCCTCAAATTTGGTAATATAGCGACTTTTTTCACGTTTTTCATGTAGTGTCACTTTACGTAAATATATTCGTTTTTACCAATATTTCGATACTATTTCATGTAGTATCACGATATGGAGATTTGGCCTTTATATATCAGAATTTCGCATAATATTGCATTTTAAGCAAGTTTTCTTGCATTATGTTTTGTACTAAAAAATCATCGAAAATAGCAATATTTTGACGTTTATCATCCACTTTTCCTTTATGTGATATAAACAAAATATCACCAATTTAGGCAATATTTTGCCGTTTTTCCACGTATTTGTGAATTTTCAGTTTATTGTTAATAATTCAATATATATACGATAAAAATGATGCAAACATATAATTGATTAGAAAAAACCTTAAATACTTCAATTTCAATCAACTATTGTTTCTCCTTAAAATACAGAGTAAGATATTGAAAAAGCGAGAAGTTCTGTTTTTATTGCATATATCGACGTTTCAGCCGGATTAGAGCGGTTTTACGTGTACATCTTCCATCAGTAATATAAACGGAAAATCAGGAATATTTTAGTTAATTCTAATAAAAAAAAACATTGATTTTTATCATTTGTATTGGAAACAACATTTTTATATGTCTTTTCTAGGATCTAAATAATACGAAACATCGCTTTATGATTTGAAGTTAAACTCCTCAAATAAGGTAATAGAGCGATTTTGTTCACGTTTTTTATGTAGTGTGACATCACGTTTATATATTCGTTTTTACCAATATTTCGATACTATTTCATGTAGTATCACGATATGTGATTTGGCCTTTAAATATCAGAATTTCGCATAATTTTGCATTTTAAGCAAGGTTTCTTGCATTTTGTTTCGTACTAAAAATCATCGAATATAGCAATATTTTGACGTTTATTATCCACTTTTCCTTTATGTGATATAAACAATATATCATCGCATTAGGCAATATTTTGCCGTTTTTCCACGTTTTTGTGAATTTTCAGCTTATTGTTAATAGTTCAATATATATACGATAAAAATAATGCAAACACATAATTGATTAGAAATTAACATTAAATACTTCATTTTCAATCAACTATTTCTTTCTCCTTAAAATACTGAATAAGATACTGAAAAGGGGAGAAGTTCTGTTTTTATTGCATATATCGACGTTTCAGCCGGATTAGAGCGGTTTTACGTGTCCATCTTCCATCGGTAATATAAACGGAAAATCAGAAATATTTTAGAGTATTTTAATGAAAACACATTGATTTTTATCATTTGTATTGGAAACAACATCTTTATGTCTTTTTTAGGATCTAAATAATATGGAATCAAGCGTTATGATTTGAAGATAAAATCCTCAAATATGGAAATATAGGGATTTTTTTCACGTTTTTCATGTAGTGTGATTGTACGTAAATATATTAATTTTTACCAATATTTCGATAATGCTTCATGTTTTCTCACGATATGTGGTTTGGCATTAAATCTGAGAATTTCGTTTAATATTGCTTTTTTTAAGCAAGTTTTCTTACGTTTTGTTTTGTACTAAAAATCATTGAATTTAGCAATATTTTGACGTTTATCATCCACTTTTGCTCTATAAGATTTAAACAAAATATCATCGAATTAGGCAATATTTTGCCGTTTTTCCACGTTTTTGTGAATTTTCAATTTATTGTTATTAATTCAATAATATACGATAAAAATGATGCAAACACATAATTGATTAGAAATTAACATTAAATACTTCATTTTCAATCAACTATTTGTTTCTCGTTAAAAAACTGAGTAAGATATTGAAAAAGCGAGAAGTTCTGTTTTTATTCCATATATCGACGTTTCAGCCAGATTAGAGCGGTTTTACGTGTACATCTTCCATCGGTAATATAAACGGAAAATCAGGAACACTTTAGTTAATTCTAATGAAAACACATTGATTTTTATCATTTGTATTGGAAGCAAAATTTTTATGTCTTTTCTAGGATCTAAATAATACGAAACCTCGCTTTTTAATTTGTAGTAAAAATCCTCAATTTTGGTAATATAGCGACTTTTTTCACGTTTTTCATGTAGTGTCACTTTACGTAAATATATTCGCTTTACCAATATTTTGATACTACTTCATGTTTTCTCACGATCTGTGATTTGGCCTTCAAATCTTAGAATTTCGCAAATTTTGCATTTTAAGGAAGTTTTCTTGCGTTTTATTTTGTACTAAAAATCATTGAATTTAGCAATATGTGTCCGTTTATCATCCTCTTTTCCTTTATGTGATTTAAACAAAATACCATCGAATAAGGCTATATTTTGCCGTTTTCCACGTTTTTGTGAATTTTCAGTTTATTGTTAATAATTCATTATATATACAATAAAAATGATGCAAACATATAATTGATTAGAAAAAACCTTAAATACTTCATTTTCAATCAACTATTTGTTTCTCCTTAAAATACTGAGTAAGATATTGAAAAAGCGAGAAGTTCTGTTTTTATTGCATATATCGACGTTTCAGCCGGATTAGAGCGGTTTTACGTGTACATCTTCCATCAGTAATATAAACGGAAAATCAGGAATATTTTAGGTAATTCTAATGAAAACACATTGATTTTTATCATTTGTATTAGAAACACCATTTTTATGTCTTTTCTGGGATCTAAATAATACGAAACATCGCTAAATGATTTGAAGTAAAAATCCTCGAATAAGGAATAAGAGCGATTTTGTTCACGTTTTTTATGTCGTGTGACATCACATGAATATATTCGTTTTTACCAATATTTCGATACTATTTCATGTAGTATCACGATATGTGATTTGGCCTTTAAATACCAGAATTTCGCATAATATTGCATTTTAAGCAAGTTTTCTTGCATTTTGTTTCGTACTAAAAATCATCGAATATAGCAATATTTTGACGTTTATCATCACCTTTTCCTTTATGTGATATAAACAAAATATCATCGCATTAGGCAATATTTTGCCGTTTTTCCACGTTTTTGTGAATTTTCAGCTTATTGTTAATAATTCAATATATATATGATAAAAATGATGCAAACACATAATTGATTAGAAATTAATATTAAATACTTCATTTTCAATCAACTATTTGTTTCTACTTAAAATACTGAGTAAGATACTGAAAAGGGGAGAAGTTCTGTTTTTATTGCATATATCGACGTTTCAGCCGGATTAGAGCGGTTTTACGTGTACATCTTCCATCGGTAATATAAACGGAAAATCAGGAACACTTTAGTTAATTCTAATGAAAACACATTGATTTTTATCATTTGTATTGGAAGCAACATTTTTATGTCTTTTCTAGGATCTAAATAATACGAAACCTCGCTTTTTAATTTGTAGTAAAAATCCTCAATTTTGGTAATATAGCGACTTTTTTCACGTTTTTCATGTAGTGTCACTTTACGTAAATATATTCGTTTTTACCAATATTTTGATACTATTTCATGTTTTCTCACGATCTGTGATTTGGCCTTTAAATACCAGAATTTCGCATAATATTGCATTTTAAGCAAGTTTTCTTGCGTTTTGTTTCGTACTAAAAATCATCGAATATAGCAATATTTTGACCTTTATCATCACCTTTTCCTTTATGTGATATATACAAAATATCATCGCATTAGGCAATATTTTGCCGTTTTTCCACGTTTTTGTGAATTTTCAGCTTATTGTTAATAATTCAATATATATACGATAAAAATGATGCAAACACATAATTGATTAGAAATTAATATTAAATACTTCATTTTCAATCAACTATTTGTTTCTACTTAAAATACTGAGTAAGATACTGAAAAGGGGAGAAGTTCTGTTTTTATTGCATATATCGACGTTTCAGCCGGATTAGAGCGGTTTTACGTGTACATCTTCCATCGGTAATATAAACGGAAAATCAGGAACACTTTAGTTAATTCTAATGAAAACACATTGATTTTTATCATTTGTATTGGAAGCAACATTTTTATGTCTTTTCTAGGATCTAAATAATACGAAACCTCGCTCAATGATTTGAATTTAAAATCTTCAAATATTGTAATAGAGCGATTTTATTCACGTTTTTATGTAGTGTGACTTCACGTGAATATATTCGTTTTTACCAATATTTCCAATCATGTAGTATCACGATACGTGATTTGGCCTTTTAATATCAGAATTTCGCATAATATTGCATTTTAAGCAAGTTTTCTTGCATTCTGTTTCGTACTAAAAATCATCGAATATAGCAATATTTTGACGTTTATCATCCCTTTTTCCTATATGTGATATAAACAAAATATCATCGAATTAGGTAATATTTTGCCGTTTTTCCACGTTTTTGTGAATTTTCAGTTTAATGTTATTAATTCATTATATATACAATAAAAATGATGCAAACACATAATTGATAACGAAGTAATAATAAATACTTAATTTTCAATCAACTATTTGTTTCTCGTTAAAAAACTGAGTAAGATATTGAAAAAGCGAGAAGTTATGATTTTATTCCATATACCGACGTTTCAGCCGGATTAAAGCGGTTTTACGTGTACATCTTATATCGGTAACATAAACGGAATATCAGGAACATTTTAGTTAATTCTAATGAAAACACATTGATTTTATCATTTGTATTGGAAACAACATTTTTATGTCTTTTCTAGGATCTAAAAAATACGAAACCTCGCTTTTTAATTTGAAGTAAAAATCCTCAAATTTGGTAATATAGCGACTTTTTTCACGTTTTTCATGTAGTGTCACTTTACGTAAATATATTCGTTTTTACCAATATTTCGATACTATTTCATGTAGTATCACGATATGGAGATTTGGCCTTTATATATCAGAATTTCGCATAATATTGCATTTTAAGCAAGTCTTCTTGCATTATGTTTTGTACTAAAAAATCATCGAAAATAGCAATATTTTGACGTTTATCATCCACTTTTCCTTTATGTGATATAAACAAAATATCACCAATTTAGGCAATATTTTGCCGTTTTTCCACGTATTTGTGAATTTTCAGTTTATTGTTAATAATTCAATATATATACGATAAAAATGATGCAAACATATAATTGATTAGAAAAAACCTTAAATACTTCAATTTCAATCAACTATTGTTTCTCCTTAAAATACAGAGTAAGATATTGAAAAAGCGAGAAGTTCTGTTTTTATTGCATATATCGACGTTTCAGCCGGATTAGAGCGGTTTTACGTGTACATCTTCCATCAGTAATATAAACGGAAAATCAGGAATATTTTAGTTAATTCTAATAAAAAAAAACATTGATTTTTATCATTTGTATTGGAAACAACATTTTTATATGTCTTTTCTAGGATCTAAATAATACGAAACATCGCTTTATGATATGAAGTTAAACTCCTCAAATAAGGTAATAGAGCGATTTTGTTCACGTTTTTTATGTAGTGTGACATCACGTTTATATATTCGTTTTTACCAATATTTCGATACTATTTCATGTAGTATCACGATATGTGATTTGGCCTTTAAATATCAGAATTTCGCATAATTTTGCATTTTAAGCAAGGTTTCTTGCATTTTGTTTCGTACTAAAAATCATCGAATATAGCAATATTTTGACGTTTATTATCCACTTTTCCTTTATGTGATATAAACAATATATCATCGCATTAGGCAATATTTTGCCGTTTTTCCACGTTTTTGTGAATTTTCAGCTTATTGTTAATAGTTCAATATATATACGATAAAAATAATGCAAACACATAATTGATTAGAAATTAACATTAAATACTTCATTTTCAATCAACTATTTCTTTCTCCTTAAAATACTGAATAAGATACTGAAGAGGGGAGAAGTTCTGTTTTTATTGCATATATCGACGTTTCAGCCGGATTAGAGCGGTTTTACGTGTCCATCTTCCATCGGTAATATAAACGGAAAATCAGAAATATTTTAGAGTATTTTAATGAAAACACATTGATTTTTATCATTTGTATTGGAAACAACATCTTTATGTCTTTTTTAGGATCTAAATAATATGGAATCAAGCGTTATGATTTGAAGATAAAATCCTCAAATATGGAAATATAGGGATTTTTTTCACGTTTTTCATGTAGTGTGATTGTACGTAAATATATTAATTTTTACCAATATTTCGATAATACTTCATGTTTTCTCACGATATGTGGTTTGGCATTAAATCTGAGAATTTCGTTTAATATTGCTTTTTTTAAGCAAGTTTTCTTACGTTTTGTTTTGTACTAAAAATCATTGAATTTAGCAATATTTTGACGTTTATCATCCACTTTTGCTCTATAAGATTTAAACAAAATATCATCGAATTAGGCAATATTTTGCCGTTTTTCCACGTTTTTGTGAATTTTCAATTTATTGTTATTAATTCAATAATATACGATAAAAATGATGCAAACACATAATTGATTAGAAATTAACATTAAATACTTCATTTTCAATCAACTATTTGTTTCTCGTTAAAAAACTGAGTAAGATATTGAAAAAGCGAGAAGTTCTGTTTTTATTGCATATATCGACGTTTCAGCCAGATTAGAGCTGTTTTACGTGTACATCTTCCATCGGTAATATAAACGGAAAATCAGGAACACTTTAGTTAATTCTAATGAAAACACATTGATTTTTATCATTTGTATTGTAAGCAAAATTTTTATGTCTTTTCTAGGATCTAAATAATACGAAACCTCGCTTTTTAATTTGTAGTAAAAATCCTCAATTTTGGTAATATAGCGACTTTTTTCACGTTTTTCATGTAGTGTCACTTTACGTAAATATATTCGTTTTACCAATATTTTGATACTACTTCATGTTTTCTCACGATCTGTGATTTGGCCTTCAAATCTCAGAATTTCGCAAATTTTGCATTTTAAGGAAGTTTTCTTGCGTTTTATTTTGTACTAAAAATCATTGAATTTAGCAATATGTGTACGTTTATCATCCTCTTTTCCTTTATGTGATTTAAACAAAATACCATCGAATAAGGCAATATTTTGCCGTTTTCCACGTTTTTGTGAATTTTCAGTTTATTGTTAATAATTCATTATATATACAATAAAAATGATGCAAACATATAATTGATTAGAAAAAACCTTAACTACTTCATTTTCAATCAACTATTTGTTTCTCCTTAAAATACTGAGTAAGATATTGAAAAAGCGAGAAGTTCTGTTTTTATTGCATATATCGACGTTTCAGCCGGATTAGAGCGGTTTTAAGTGTACATCTTCCATCAGTAATATAAACGGAAAATCAGGAATATTTTAGTTAATTCTAATGAAAACACATTGATTTTTATCATTTGTATTAGAAACACCATTTTTATGTCTTTTCAGGGATCTAAATAATACGAAACATCGCTAAATGATTTGAAGTAAAAATCCTCGAATAAGGAATAAGAGCGATTTTGTTCACGTTTTTTATGTCGTGTGACATCACATGAATATATTCGTTTTTACCAATATTTCGATACTATTTCATGTAGTATCACGATATGTGATTTGGCCTTTAAATACCAGAATTTCGCATAATATTGCATTTTAAGCAAGTTTTCTTGCATTTTGTTTCGTACTAAAAATCATCGAATATAGCAATATTTTGACGGTTATCATCACCTTTTCCTTTATGTGATATAAACAAAATATCATCGCATTAGGCAATATTTTGCCGTTTTTCCACGTTTTTGTGAATTTTCAGCTTATTGTTAATAATTCAATATATATACGATAAAAATGATGCAAACACATAATTGATTAGAAATTAATATTAAATACTTCATTTTCAATCAACTATTTGTTTCTACTTAAAATACTGAGTAAGATACTGAAAAGGGGAGAAGTTCTGTTTTTATTGCATATATCGACGTTTCAGCCGGATTAGAGCGGTTTTACGTGTACATCTTCCATCGGTAATATAAACGGAAAATCAGGAACACTTTAGTTAATTCTAATGAAAACACATTGATTTTTATCATTTGTATTGGAAGCAACATTTTTATGTCTTTTCTAGGATCTAAATAATACGAAACCTCGCTCAATGATTTGAATTTAAAATCTTCAAATATTGTAATAGAGCGATTTTATTCACGTTTTTATGTAGTGTGACTTCACGTGAATATATTCGTTTTTACCAATATTTCCAATCATGTAGTATCACGATACGTGATTTGGCCTTTTAATATCAGAATTTCGCATAATATTGCATTTTAAGCAAGTTTTCTTGCATTCTGTTTCGTACTAAAAATCATCGAATATAGCAATATTTTGACGTTTATCATCCCTTTTTCCTATATGTGATATAAACAAAATATCATCGAATTAGGTAATATTTTGCCGTTTTTCCACGTTTTTGTGAATTTTCAGTTTAATGTTATTAATTCATTATATATACAATAAAAATGATGCAAACACATAATTGATAACGAAGTAATAATAAATACTTAATTTTCAATCAACTATTTGTTTCTTGTTAAAAAACTGAGTATGATATTGAAAAAGCGAGAAGTTATGATTTTATTCCATATACCGACGTTTCAGCCGGATTAAAGCGGTTTTACGTGTACATCTTATATCGGTAATATAAACGGAATATCAGGAACATTTTAGTTAATTCTAATGAAAACACATTGATTTTATCATTTGTATTGGAAACAACTTTTTTATGTCTTTTCTAGGATCTAAAAAATACGAAACCTCGCTTTTTAATTTGAAGTAAAAATCCTCAAATTTGGTAATATAGCGACTTTTTTCACGTTTTTCATGTAGTGTCACTTTACGTAAATATATTCGTTTTAACCAATATTTCGATACTATTTCATGTAGTATCACGATATGGAGATTTGGCCTCTATATATCAGAATTTCGCATAATATTGCATTTTAAGCAAGTTTTCTTGCATTATGTTTTGTACTAAAAAATCATCAAAAATAGCAATATTTTGACGTTTATCATCCACTTTTCCTTTATGTGATATAAACAAAATATCACCAATTTAGGCAATATTTTGCCGTTTTTCCACGTATTTGTGAATTTTCAGTTTATTGTTAATAATTCAATATATATACGATAAAAATGATGCAAACATATAATTGATTAGAAAAAACCTTAAATACTTCAATTTCAATCAACTATTGTTTCTCCTTAAAATACAGAGTAAGATATTGAAAAAGCGAGAAGTTCTGTTTTTATTGCATATATCGACGTTTCAGCCGGATTAGAGCGGTTTTACGTGTACATCTTCCATCAGTAATATAAACGGAAAATCAGGAATATTTTAGTTAATTCTAATAAAAAAAACATTGATTTTTATCATTTGTATTGGAAACAACATTTTTATATGTCTTTTCTAGGATCTAAATAATACGAAACATCGCTTTATGATTTGAAGTTAAACTCCTCAAATAAGGTAATAGAGCGATTTTGTTCACGTTTTTTATGTAGTGTGACATAACGTTTATATATTCGTTTTTACCAATATTTCGATACTATTTCATGTAGTATCACGATATGTGATTTGTCCTTTAAATATCAGAATTTCGCATAATTTTGCATTTTAAGCAAGGTTTCTTGCATTTTGTTTCGTACTAAAAATCATCGAATATAGCAATATTTTGACGTTTATCATCCACTTTTCCTTTATGTGATATAAACAATATATCATCGCATTAGGCAATATTTTGCCGTTTTTCCACGTTTTTGTGAATTTTCAGCTTATTGTTAATAGTTCAATATATATACGATAAAAATAATGCAAACACATAATTGATTAGAAATTAACATTAAATACTTCATTTTCAATCAACTATTTCTTTCTCCTTAAAATACTGAATAAGATACTGAAAAGGGGAGAAGTTCTGTTTTTATTGCATATATCGACGTTTCAGCCGGATTAGAGCGGTTTTACGTGTCCATCTTCCATCGGTAATATAAACGGAAAATCAGAAATATTTTAGAGTATTTTAATGAAAACACATTGATTTTTATCATTTGTATTGGAAACAACATCTTTATGTCTTTTTTAGGATCTAAATAATATGGAATCAAGCGTTATGATTTGAAGATAAAATCCTCAAATATGGAAATATAGGGATTTTTTTCACGTTTTTCATGTAGTGTGATTGTACGTAAATATATTAATTTTTACCAATATTTCGATAATACTTCATGTTTTCTCACGATATGTGGTTTGGCATTAAATCTGAGAATTTCGTTTAATATTGCTTTTTTTAAGCAAGTTTTCTTACGTTTTGTTTTGTACTAAAAATCATTGAATTTAGCAATATTTTGACGTTTATCATCCACTTTTGCTCTATAAGATTTAAACAAAATATCATCGAATTAGGCAATATTTTGCCGTTTTTCCACGTTTTTGTGAATTTTCAATTTATTGTTATTAATTCAATAATATACGATAAAAATGATGCAAACACATAATTGATTAGAAATTAACATTAAATACTTCATTTTCAATCAACTATTTGTTTCTCGTTAAAAAACTGAGTAAGATATTGAAAAAGCGAGAAGTTCTGTTTTTATTCCATATATCGACGTTTCAGCCAGATTAGAGCGGTTTTACGTGTACATCTTCCATCGGTAATATAAACGGAAAATCAGGAACACTTTAGTTAATTCTAATGAAAACACATTGATTTTTATCATTTGTATTGGAAGCAAAATTTTTATGTCTTTTCTAGGATCTAAATAATACGAAACCTCGCTTTTTAATTTGTAGTAAAAATCCTCAATTTTGGTAATATAGCGACTTTTTTCACGTTTTTCATGTAGTGTCACTTTACGTAAATATATTCGTTTTACCAATATTTTGATACTACTTCATGTTTTCTCACGATCTGTGATTTGGCCTTCAAATCTCAGAATTTCGCAAATTTTGCATTTTAAGGAAGTTTTCTTGCGTTTTATTTTGTACTAAAAATCATTGAATTTAGCAATATGTGTACGTTTATCATCCTCTTTTCCTTTATGTGATTTAAACAAAATACCATCGAATAAGGCAATATTTTGCCGTTTTCTACGTTTTTGTGAATTTTCAGTTTATTGTTAATAATTCATTATATATACAATAAAAATGATGCAAACATATAATTGATTAGAAAAAAACTTAAATACTTCATTTTCAATCAACTATTTGTTTCTCCTTAAAATACTGAGTAAGATATTGAAAAAGCGAGAAGTTCTGTTTTTATTGCATATATTGACGTTTCAGCCGGATTAGAGCGGTTTTACGTGTACATCTTCCATCAGTAATATAAACGGAAAATCAGGAATATTTTAGTTAATTCTAATGAAAACACATTGATTTTTATCATTTGTATTAGAAACACCATTTTTATGTCTTTTCTGGGATCTAAATAATACGAAACATCGCTAAATGATTTGAAGTAAAAATCCTCGAATAAGGAATAAGAGCGATTTTGTTCACGTTTTTTATGTCGTGTGACATCACATGAATATATTCGTTTTTACCAATATTTCGATACTATTTCATGTAGTATCACGATATGTGAGTTGGCCTTTAAATACCAGAATTTCGCATAATATTGCATTTTAAGCAAGTTTTCTTGCATTTTGTTTCGTACGAAAAATCATCGAATTTAGCAATATTTTGACGTTTATCATCCCCTTTTCCTTTATGTGATTTAAACAAAATATCATCGAATTAGGCCGTTTTTCCACGTTTTTGTGAATTTTCAGATTATGGGTATTCATTCATTATATATACGATAAAAATGATGCAAACACATAATTGATTAGATATATACCCTTAAATACTTCATTTTCAAACAACTATTTGTTTCTCGTTAAAATACTGAGTAAGATATTGAAAAGGGGAGAAGTTCTGTTTTTATTGCATATATCGACGTTTCAGCCGGAATAGAGCGGTTTTCGTGTACATCTTACATCGGTAATATTTATGGAAAATCAGGAACATTTTAGTTAATTCTAATGAAAACACATTGATTTTTATCGTTTGTATTGGAAACAACATTGTCATATGTCTTTTCTTGGATCTAAATAATACGAAACCTCGCTCTATGATTTGAAGTTAAAATCCTCAAAGATGGTTAAATAGTGATTTTTTTCCCGTTTTTCATGTAGATTGATATTACGTAAATATATTCATTTTTGCCAATATTTCGATACTATTTCATGTAGTATCACGATATGTGATTTGGCTTTCAAATCTCAGAATTTCGCATAATATTTCATTTTAAGCAAGTTTTCTTCCATTTTGTTTCGTACGAAAAATCATCGAATTTAGCAATATTTTGACGTTTATCATCCCCTTTTCTTTATGTGATTTAAACAAAATGTCATCGAATTAGGCAATATTTTGCCGTTTTTCCACGTTTTTGTGAATTTTCAGTCAATGGGTTCATTATTCATTATATATACGATAAAAATGATGCAAACACATAATTGATTAGATAATAACCTTAAATACTTCATTTTCTATCAATTATTTGTTTCTGGTTAAAAAACTGAGTAAGATATTGAAAAAGGAGAAGTTCTGTTTTTATTGCATATATCGACGTTTCAGCCGGAATAGAGCGGTTTTCGTGTATATCTTCCATTAGTAATATAAACGGAAAATCAGGAACATTTTAGTTAATTCTAATGAAAACACATTGATTTTTATCATTTGTATTGGAAACAACATTGTCATATGTCTTTTCATGGATCTAAACAATACGAAACCTCGCTCTATGATTTGAAGTTAAAATCCCCAAATATGGTTAAATAGTGACTTTTTTCACGTTTTTCATGTAGTTTGATATTACGAAAATATATTCATTTTTACCAATATTTCGATACTATTTCTTGTAGTATCACGATATGTGATTTGGCCTTCAAATCTCAGAATTTCGCATAATATTGCATTTTCAGCAAGTTTTTTTGCATTTTGTTTCGTACGAAAAATCATCGAATTTAGCAATATTTTGACGTTTATCATCTCCTTTTCCTTTATGTGATTTAAACAAAATATCATCGAATTAGGCAATATTTTGCCGTTTTTCCACGTTTTTGTGAATTTTCAGTTTATTGGCATTATTTCATTATATATACGATAAAAATGATGCAAACACATAATTGATTAGATAATAATCTTGAATACTTCATTTTCAATCAACTATTTGCTTCTCGTTAAAATACTGAGTATGATATTGAAAAGGGGAGAAGTTCTGTTTTTATTGCATATATCGACGTTTCAGCCGGAATAGAGCGGTTTTCGTGTACATCTTCCATCGGTAATATTAATGGAAAATCAGGAACATTTTAGTTAATTCTAATGAAAACACATTGGTTTTTATCGTTTGTATTGGAAACAACATTGTCATATGTCTTTTCTTGGATCTAAATAATACCAAACCTCGCTCTATGATTTATAGTTAAAATCCTCAAATATGGTTAAATAGTGACTTTTTCACGTTTTTCGTGTAGTTTGATATTACGTAAATATATTCATTTTTACCAATATTTCGATACTATTTCATGTAGTATCACGATATGTGATTTGGCCTTCAAATCTCAGAATTTCGCATAAATTTGCATTTTAAGCAAGTTTTCTTGCATTTTGTTTCGTACGAAAAATCATCGAATTTTGCAATATTTTGACGTTTATCATCCCTTTTTCCTTTATGCGATTTAAACAAAATATCATCGAATTAGGCCGTTTTTCCACGTTTTTGTGAATTTTCAGATTATGTGTATTAGTTCATTATATATACGATAAAAATGATGCAAACACATAATTGATTAGATAATACCCTTAAATACTTCATTTTCAATCAACTATTTGTTTCTCGTTAAAATACTGAGTAAGATATTGAAAAGGGGAAAAGTTCTGTTTTTATTGCATATATCGACGTTTCAGCCGGAATAGAGCGGTTTTCGTGTATATCTTCCATCGGTAATATTAACGGAAAATCAGGAACATTTTAGTTAATTCTAATGAAAACACGTTGATTTTTATCGTTTGTATTGGAAACAACATTGTCATATGTCTTTTCTTGGATCTAAATAATACGAAACCTCGCTCTATGATTTGAAGTTAAAATCCTCAAATATGGTTAAATAGTGACTTTTTCACGTTTTTCATGTAGTTTGATATTACGAAAATATATTCATTTTTACCAATATTTCGATACTATTTCATGTAGTATCACGATATGTGATTTGGCCTTCAAATCTCAGAATTTCGCATAATATTGCATTTTCAGCAAGTTTTCTTGCATTTTGTTTCGTACGAAAAATCATCGAATTTAGCAATATTTTGACGTTTATCATCCCCTTTTCCTTTATGTGATTTAAACAAAATATCATCGAATTAGGCCGTTTTTCCACGTTTTTGTGAATTTTCAGTTTATTGGTAATAATTCATTATATATACGATAAAAATGATGCAAATACATAATTGATTAGATAATACCCTTAAATACTTCATTTTCAATCAACTATTTGTTTCTCGTTAAAATACTGTGTAAGATATTGAAAAGGGGAGAAGTTCTGTTTTTATTGCATATATCGACGTTTCAGCCGGAATAGAGCGGTTTTCGTGTACATCTTCCATCGGTAATATAAACGGAAAATCAGGAACATTTTAGTTAATTCTAATGAAAACACATTGATTTTTATTGTTTGTATTGGAAACAACATTGTCATATGTCTTTTCTTGGATCTAAATAATACGAAACCTCGCTCTATGATTTGAAGTTAAAATCCTCAAATATGGTTAAATAGTGACTTTTTCACGTTTTTCATGTAGGTTGATATTACGTAAATATATTCAATTTTACCAATATTTCGATACTATTTCATGTAGTATCACGATATGTGATTTGGCCTTCAAATCTCAGAATTTCGCATAATATTGCATTTTAAGCAAGTTTTCTTGCATTTTGTTTCGTACGAAAAATCATCGAATTTAGCAATATTTTGACGTTTATCATCCCCTTTTCCTTTATGTGATTTAAACAAAATATCATCGAATTAGGCCGTTTTTCCACGTTTTTGTGAATTTTCAGATTATGGGTATTCATTCATTATATATACGATAAAAATGATGCAAACACATAATTGATTAGATATATACCCTTAAATACTTCATTTTCAAACAACTATTTGCTTCTCGTTAAAATACTGAGTAAGATATTGAAAAGGGGAGAAGTTCTGTTTTTATTGCATATATCGACGTTTCAGCCGGAATAGAGCGGTTTTCGTGTATATCTTCCATTAGTAATATAAACGGAAAATCAGGAACATTTTAGTTAATTCTAATGAAAACACATTGATTTTTATCATTTGTATTGGAAACAACATTGTCATATGTCTTTTCATGGATCTAAACAATACGAAACCTCGCTCTATGATTTGAAGTTAAAATCCCCAAATATGGTTAAATAGTGACTTTTTTCACGTTTTTCATGTAGTTTGATATTACGAAAATATATTCATTTTTACCAATATTTCGATACTATTTCTTGTAGTATCACGATATGTGATTTGGCCTTCAAATCTCAGTATTTCGCATAATATTGCATTTTTAGCAAGTTTTTTTGCATTTTGTTTCGTACGAAAAATCATCGAATTTAGCAATATTTTGACGTTTATCATCTCCTTTTCCTTTATGTGATTTAAACAAAATATCATCGAATTAGGCAATATTTTGCCGTTTTTCCACGTTTTTGTGAATTTTCAGTTTATTGGCATTAATTCATTATATATACGATAAAAATGATGCAAACACATAATTGATTAGATAATAATCTTGAATACTTCATTTTCAATCAACTATTTGCTTCTCGTTAAAATACTGAGTATGATATTGAAAAGGGGAGAAGTTCTGTTTTTATTGCATATATCGACGTTTCAGCCGGAATAGAGCGGTTTTCGTGTACATCTTCCATCGGTAATATTAATGGAAAATCAGGAACATTTTAGTTAATTCTAATGAAAACACATTGATTTTTATCGTTTGTATTGGAAACAACATTGTCATATGTCTTTTCTTGGATCTAAATAATACCAAACCTCGCTCTATGATTTATAGTTAAAATCCTCAAATATGGTTAAATAGTGACTTTTTCACGTTTTTCGTGTAGTTTGATATTACGTAAATATATTCATTTTTACCAATATTTCGATACTATTTCATGTAGTATCACGATATGTGATTTGGCCTTCAAATCTCAGAATTTCGCATAAATTTGCATTTTAAGCAAGTTTTCTTGCATTTTGTTTCGTACGAAAAATCATCGAATTTAGCAATATTTTGACGTTTATCATCCCCTTTTCCTTTATGTGATTTAAACAAAATATCATCGAATTAGGCCGTTTTTCCACGTTTTTGTGAATTTTCAGATTATGGGTATTCATTCATTATATATACGATAAAAATGATGCAAACACATAATCGATTAGATATATACCCTTAAATACTTCATTTTCAATCAACTATTTGTTTCTCGGTAAAATACTGAGTAAGATATTGAAAAGGGGAGAAGTTCTGTTTTTATTGCATATATCGACGTTTCAGCCGGAATAGAGCGGTTTTCGTGTACATCTTCCATCGGTAATATTAACGGAAAATCAGGAACATTTTAGTTAATTCTAATGAAAACACATTGATTTTTATCGTTTGTATTGGAAACAACATTGTCATATGTCTTTTCTTGGATCTAAATAATACGAAACCTCGCTCTATGATTTGAAGTTAAAATCCTCAAAGATGGTTAAATAGTGATTTTTTTCCCGTTTTTCATGTAGATTGATATTACGTAAATATATTCATTTTTGCCAATATTTCGATACTATTTCATGTAGTATCACGATATGTGATTTGGCTTTCAAATCTCAGAATTTCGCATAATATTGCATTTTAAGCAAGTTTTCTTGCATTTTGTTTCGTACGAAAAATCATCGAATTTAGCAATATTTTGGCGTTTATCATCCCCTTTTCTTTATGTGATTTAAACAAAATGTCATCGAATTAGGCAATATTTTGCCGTTTTTCCACCTTTTTGTGAATTTTCAGTCAATGGGTTCATTATTCATTATATATACGATAAAAATGATGCAAACACACAATTGATTAGATAATAACCTGAAATACTTCATTTTCAATCAATTATTTGTTTCTGGTTAAAAAACTGAGTAAGATATTGAAAAAGGAGAAGTTCTGTTTTCATTGCATATATCGACGTTTCAGCCGGAATAGAGCGGTTTTCGTGTATATCTTCCATTAGTAATATAAACGGAAAATCAGGAACATTTTAGTTAATTCTAATGAAAACACATTGATTTTTATCATTTGTATTGGAAACAACATTGTCATATGTCTTTTCTTGGATCTAAACAATACGAAACCTCGCTCTATGATTTGAAGTTAAAATCCCCAAATATGGTTAAATAGTGACTTTTTTCACGTTTTTCATGTAGTTTGATATTACGTAAATATATTCATTTTTACCAATATTTCGATACTATTTCATGTAGTATCACGATATGTGATTTGGCCTTCAAATCTCAGAATTTCGCATAAATTTGCATTTTAAGCAAGTTTTCTTGCATTTTGTTTCGTACGAAAAATCATCGAATTTAGCAATATTTTGACGTTTATCATCCCCTTTTCCTTTATGTGATTTAAACAAAATATCATCGAATTAGGCCGTTTTTCCACGTTTTTGTGAATTTTCAGATTATGGGTATTCATTCATTATATATACGATAAAAATGATGCAAACACATAATCGATTAGATATATACCCTTAAATACTTCATTTTCAATCAACTATTTGTTTCTCGGTAAAATACTGAGTAAGATATTGAAAAGGGGAGAAGTTCTGTTTTTATTGCATATATCGACGTTTCAGCCGGAATAGAGCGGTTTTCGTGTACATCTTCCATCGGTAATATTAACGGAAAATCAGGAACATTTTAGTTAATTCTAATGAAAACACATTGATTTTTATCGTTTGTATTGGAAACAACATTGTCATATGTCTTTTCTTGGATCTAAATAATACGAAACCTCGCTCTATGATTTGAAGTTAAAATCCTCAAAGATGGTTAAATAGTGATTTTTTCCCGTTTTTCATGTAGATTGATATTACGTAAATATATTCATTTTTGCCAATATTTCGATACTATTTCATGTAGTATCACGATATGTGATTTGGCTTTCAAATCTCAGAATTTCGCATAATATTGCATTTTAAGCAAGTTTTCTTGCATTTTGTTTCGTACGAAAAATCATCGAATTTAGCAATATTTTGGCGTTTATCATCCCCTTTTCTTTATGTGATTTAAACAAAATGTCATCGAATTAGGCAATATTTTGCCGTTTTTCCACCTTTTTGTGAATTTTCAGTCAATGGGTTCATTATTCATTATATATACGATAAAAATGATGCAAACACACAATTGATTAGATAATAACCTGAAATACTTCATTTTCAATCAATTATTTGTTTCTGGTTAAAAAACTGAGTAAGATATTGAAAAAGGAGAAGTTCTGTTTTCATTGCATATATCGACGTTTCAGCCGGAATAGAGCGGTTTTCGTGTATATCTTCCATTAGTAATATAAACGGAAAATCAGGAACATTTTAGTTAATTCTAATGAAAACACATTGATTTTTATCATTTGTATTGGAAACAACATTGTCATATGTCTTTTCTTGGATCTAAACAATACGAAACCTCGCTCTATGATTTGAAGTTAAAATCCCCAAATATGGTTAAATAGTGACTTTTTTCACGTTTTTCATGTAGTTTGATATTACGAAAATATATTCATTTTTACCAATATTTCGATACTATTTCATGTAGTATCACGATATGTGATTTGGCCTTCAAATCTCAGAATTTCGCATAATATTGCATTTTAAGCAAGTTTTTTTGCATTTTGTTTCGTACGAAAAATCATCGAATTTAGCAATATATTGACGTTTATCATCCCCTTTTCCTTTATGTGATTTAAACAAAATACAATCGAATTAGGCCGTTTTTCCAAGTTTTTGTGAATTTTCAGTTTATTGGTATTAATTCATTATATAAACGATAAAAATGATGCAAATACATAATTGATTAGATAATACCCTTAAGTACTTCATTTTCAATCAACTATTTGTTTCTCGTTAAAATACTGTGTAAGATATTGAAAAGGGGAGAAGTTCTGTTTTTATTGCATATATCGACGTTTCAGCCGGAATAGAGCGGTTTTCGTGTACATCTTCCATCGGTAATATAAACGGAAAATCAGGAACATTTTAGTTAATTCTAATGAAAACACATTGATTTTTATCGTTTGTATTGGAAACAACATCGTCATATGTCTTTTCTTGGATCTAAATAATACGAAACCTCGCTCTATGATTTGAAGTTAAAATCCTCAAAGATGGTTAAATAGTGATTTTTTTCCCGTTTTTCATGTAGATTGATATTACGTAAATATATTCATTTTTGCCAATATTTCGATACTATTTCATGTAGTATCACGATATGTGATTTGGCTTTCAAATCTCAGAATTTCGCGTAATATTGCATTTTAAGCAAGTTTTCTTGCATTTTGTTTCGTACGAAAAATCATCGAATTTAGCAATATTTTGACGTTTATCATCCCCTTTTCTTTATGTGATTTAAAATCAGGAACATTTTAGTTAATTCTATAGAAAACACATTGATTTTTATTGTTTGTATTGGAAACAACATTGTCATATGTCTTTTCTTGGATCTAAATAATACGAAACCTCGCTCTATGATTTGAAGTTAAAATCCTCAAAGATGGTTAAATAGTGATTTTTTTCCCGTTTTTCATGTAGATTGATATTACGTAAATATATTCATTTTTGCCAATATTTCGATACTATTTCATGTCGTATCACGATATGTGATTTGGCTTTCAAATCTCAGAATTTCGCATAATATTGCATTTTAAGCAAGTTTTCTTGCATTTTGTTTCGTACGAAAAATCATCGAATTTAGCAATATTTTGACGTTTATCATCCCCTTTTCTTTATGTAATTTAAACAAAAGTCATCGAATTAGGCAATATTTTGCCGTTTTTCCACGTTTTTGTGAATTTTCAGTCAATGGGTTCATTATTCATTATATATACGATAAAAATGATGCAAACACATAATTGATTAGATAATAACCTTAAATACTTCATTTTCAATCAATTATTTGTTTCTGGTTAAAAAACTGAGTAAGATATTGAAAAAGGAGAAGTTCGGTTTTTATTGCATATATCGACGTTTCAGCCGGAATAGAGCGGTTTTCGTGTATATCTTCCATTAGTAATATAAACGGAAAATCAGGAACATTTTAGTTAATTCTAATGAAAACACATTGATTTTTATCATTTGTATTGGAAACAACATTGTCATATGTCTTTTCATGGATCTAAACAATACGAAACCTCGCTCTATGATTTGAAGTTAAAATCCCCAAATATGGTTAAATAGTGACTTTTTTCACGTTTTTCATGTAGTTTGATATTACGAAAATATATTCATTTTTACCAATATTTCGATACTATTTCTTGTAGTATCACGATATGTGATTTGGCCTTCAAATCTCAGAATTTCGCATAATATTGCATTTTTAGCAAGTTTTTTTGCATTTTGTTTTGTACGAAAAATCATCGAATTTAGCAATATTTTGACGTTTATCATCTCCTTTTCCTTTATGTGATTTAAACAAAATATCATCGAATTAGGCAATATTTTGCCGTTTTTCCTTGTTTTTGTGAATTTTCAGTTTATTGGCATTAATTCATTATATATACGATAAAAATGATGCAAACACATAATTGATTAGATAATAATCTTGAATACTTCATTTTCAATCAACTATTTGCTTCTCGTTAAAATACTGAGTATGATATTGAAAAGGGGAGAAGTTCTGTTTTTATTGCATATATCGACGTTTCAGCCAGAATAGAGCGGTTTTCGTGTACATCTTCCATCGGTAATATTAATGGAAAATCAGGAACATTTTAGTTAATTCTAATGAAAACACGTTGATTTTTATCGTTTGTATTGGAAACAACATTGTCATATGTCTTTTCTTGGATCTAAATAATACCAAACCTCGCTCTATGATTTATAGTTAAAATCCTCAAATATGGTTAAATAGTGACTTCTTCACGTTTTTCGTGTAGTTTGATATTACGTAAATATATTCATTTTTACCAATATTTCGATACTATTTCATGTAGTATCACGATATGTGATTTGGCCTTCAAATCTCAGAATTTCGCATAAATTTGCATTTTAAGCAAGTTTTCTTGCATTTTGTTTCGTACGAAAAATCATCGAATTTAGCAATATTTTGACGTTTATCATCCCTTTTTCCTTTATGCGATTTAAACAAAATATCATCGAATTAGGCCGTTTTTCCACGTTTTTGTGAATTTTCAGATTATGTGTATTAGTTCATTATATATACGATAAAAATGATGCAAACACATAATTGATTAGATAATACCCTTAAATACTTCATTTTCAATCAACTATTTGTTTCTCGTTAAAATACTGAGTAAGATATTGAAAAGGGGAAAAGTTCTGTTTTTATTGCATATATCGACGTTTCAGCCGGAATAGAGCGGTTTTCGTGTATATCTTCCATCGGTAATATTAACGGAAAATCAGGAACATTTTAGTTAATTCTAATGAAAACACATTGATTTTTATCGTTTGTATTGGAAACAACATTGTCATATGTCTTTTCTTGGATCTAAATAATACGAAACCTCGCTCTATGATTTGAAGTTAAAATCCTCAAATATGGTTAAATAGTGACTTTTTCACGTTTTTCATGTAGTTTGATATTACGTAAATATATTCAATTTTACCAATATTTCGATACTATTTCATGTAGTATCACGATATGTGATTTGTCCTTCAAATCTCAGAATTTCGCATAATATTGCATTTTAAGCAAGTTTTCTTGCATTTTGTTTCGTACGAAAAATCATCGAATTTAGCAATATTTTGACGTTTATCATCCCCTTTTCCTTTATATGATTTAAACAAAATATCATCAAATTAGCCCGTTTTTCCACGTTTTTGTGAATTTTCAGATTATGGGTATTCATTCATTATATATACGATAAAAATGATGCAAACACATAATTGATTAGATATATACCCTTAAATACTTCATTTTCAATCAACTATTTGTTTCTCGGTAAAATACTGAGTAAGATATTGAAAAGGGGAGAAGTTCTGTTTTTATTGCATATATCGACGTTTCAGCCGGAATAGAGCGGTTTTCGTGTACATCTTTCATCGGTAATATTAACGGAAAATCAGGAACATTTTAGTTAATTCTAATGAAAACACATTGATTTTTATCGTTTGTATTGGAAACAACATTGTCATATGTCTTTTCTTGGATCTAAATAATACGAAACCTCGCTCTATGATTTGAAGTTAAAATCCTCAAAGATGGTTAAATAGTGATTTTTTTCCCGTTTTTCATGTAGATTGATATTACGTAAATATATTCATTTTTGCCAATATTTCGATACTATTTCATGTAGTATCACGTTATGTGATTTGGCTTTCAAATCTCAGAATTTCGCATAATATTGCATTTTAAGCAAGTTTTCTTGCATTTTGTTTCGTACGAAAAATCATCGAATTTAGCAATATTTTGGCGTTTATCATCCCCTTTTCTTTATGTGATTTAAACAAAATGTCATCGAATTAGGCAATATTTTGCCGTTTTTCCACGTTTTTGTGAATTTTCAGTCAATGGGTTCATTATTCATTATATATACGATAAAAATGAAGCAAACACATAATTGATTAGATAATAACCTGAAATACTTCATTTTCAATCAATTATTTGTTTCTGGTTAAAAAACTGAGTAAGATATTGAAAAAGGAGAAGTTCTGTTTTTATTGCATATATCGACGTTTCAGCCGGAATAGAGCGGTTTTCGTGTATATCTTCCATTAGTAATATAAACGGAAAATCAGGAACATTTTAGTTAATTCTAATGAAAACACATTGATTTTTATCATTTGTATTGGAAACAACATTGTCATATGTCTTTTCTTGGATCTAAACAATACGAAACCTCGCTCTATGATTTGAAGTTAAAATCCCCAAATATGGTTAAATAGTGACTTTTTTCACGTTTTTCATGTAGTTTGATATTACGAAAATATATTCATTTTTACCAATATTTCGATACTATTTCATGTAGTATCACGATATGTGATTTGGCCTTCAAATCTCAGAATTTCGCATAATATTGCATTTTAAGCAAGTTTTTTTGCATTTTGTTTCGTACGAAAAATCATCGAATTTAGCAATATATTGACGTTTATCATCCCCTTTTCCTTTATGTGATTTAAACAAAATACAATCGAATTAGGCCGTTTTTCCACGTTTTTGTGAATTTTCAGTTTATTGGTATTAATTCATTATATAAACGATAAAAATGATGCAAATACATAATTGATTAGATAATACCCTTAAATACTTCATTTTCAATCAACTATTTGTTTCTCGTTAAAATACTGTGTAAGATATTGAAAAGGGGAGAAGTTCTGTTTTTATTGCATATATCGACGTTTCAGCCGGAATAGAGCGGTTTTCGTGTACATCTTCCATCGGTAATATAAACGGAAAATCAGGAACATTTTAGTTAATTCTAATGAAAACACATTGATTTTTATCGTTTGTATTGGAAACAACATCGTCATATGTCTTTTCTTGGATCTAAATAATACGAAACCTCGCTCTATGATTTGAAGTTAAAATCCTCAAAGATGGTTAAATAGTGATTTTTTTCCCGTTTTTCATGTAGATTGATTGATATTACGTAAATATATTCATTTTTGCCAATATTTCGATACTATTTCATGTAGTATCACGATATGTGATTTGGCTTTCAAATCTCAGAATTTCGCGTAATATTGCATTTTAAGCAAGTTTTCTTGCATTTTGTTTCGTACGAAAAATCATCGAATTTAGCAATATTTTGACGTTTATCATCCCCTTTTTTTTATGTGATTTAAAATCAGGAACATTTTAGTTAATTCTAATGAAAACACATTGATTTTTATTGTTTGTATTGGAAACAACATTGTCATATGTCTTTTCTTGGATCTAAATAATACGAAACCTCGCTCTATGATTTGAAGTTAAAATCCTCAAATATGGTTAAATAGTGACTTTTTCACGTTTTTCATGTAGTTTGATATTATGTAAATATATTCAATTTTACCAATATTTCGATACTATTTCATGTAGTATCACGATATGTGATTTGTCCTTCAAATCTCAGAATTTCGCATAATATTGCATTTTAAGCAAGTTTTCTTGCATTTTGTTTCGTACGAAAAATCATCGAATTTAGCAATATTTTGACGTTTATCATCCCCTTTTCCTTTATATGATTTAAACAAAATATCATCAAATTAGGCCGTTTTTCCACGTTTTTGTGAATTTTCAGATTATGGGTATTCATTCATTATATATACGATAAAAATGATGCAAACACATAATTGATTAGATATATACCCTTAAATACTTCATTTTCAATCAACTATTTGTTTCTCGTTAAAATACTGAGTAAGATATTAAAAAGGGGAGAAGTTCTGTTTTTATTGCATATATCGACGTTTCAGCCGGAATAGAGCGGTTTTCGTGTACATCTTCCATCGGTAATATTAATGGAAAATCAGGAACATTTTAGTTAATTCTAATGAAAACACATTGATTTTTATCGTTTGTATTGGAAACAACATTGTCATATGTCTTTTCTTGGATCTAAATAATACGAAACCTCGCTCTATGATTTGAAGTTAAAATCCTCAAAGATGGTTAAATAGTGATTTTTTTCCCGTTTTTCATGTAGATTGATATTACGTAAATATATTCATTTTTGCCAATATTTCGATACTATTTCATGTAGTATCACGATATGTGATTTGGCTTTCAAATCTCAGAATTTCGCATAATATTGCATTTTAAGCAAGTTTTCTTGCATTTTGTTTCGTACGAAAAATCATCGAATTTAGCAATATTTTGACTTTTATCATCCCCTTTTCTTTATGTGATTTAAACAAAATGTCACCGAATTAGGCAATATTTTGCCGTTTTTCCACGTTTTTGTGAATTTTCAGTCAATGGGTTCATTATTCACTATATATACGATAAAAATGATGCAAACACATAATTGATTAGGTAATAACCTTAAATACTTCATTTTCAATCAATTATTTGTTTCTGGTTAAAAAACTGAGTAAGATATTGAAAAAGGAGAAGTTCTGTTTTTATTACATATATCGACGTTTCAGCCGGAATAGAGCGGTTTTCGTGTATATCTTCCATTAGTAATATAAACGGAAAATCAGGAACATTTTAGTTAATTCTAATGAAAACACATTGATTTTTATCATTTGTATTGGAAACAACATTGTCATATGTCTTTTCTTGGATCTAAACAATACGAAACCTCGCTCTATGATTTGAAGTTAAAATCCCCAAATATGGTTAAATAGTGTCTTTTTTCACGTTTTTCATGTAGTTTGATATTACGAAAATATATTCATTTTTACCAATATTTCGATACTATTTCATGTAGTATCACGATATGAGATTTGGCCTTCAAATCTCAGAATTTCGCATAATATTGCATTTTCAGCAAGTTTTTTTGCATTTTGTTTCGTACGAAAAATCATCGAATTTAGCAATATTTTGACGTTTATCATCTCCTTTTCCTTTATGTGATTTAAACAAAATATCATCGATTAAGGCAATATTTTGCCGTTTTTCCACGTTTTTGTGAATTTTCAGTTTATTGGCATTAATTCATTATATATACGATAAAAATGATGCAAACACATAATTGATTAGATAATAATCTTGAATACTTCATTTTCAATCAACTATTTGCTTCTCGTTAAAATACTGAGTATGATATTGAAAAGGGGAGAAGTTCTGTTTTTATTGCATATATCGACGTTTCAGCCGGAATAGAGCGGTTTTCGTGTACATCTTCCATCGGTAATATTAACGGAAAATCAGGAACATTTTAGTTAATTCTAATGAAAACACATTGATTTTTATCGTTTGTATTGGAAACAACATTGTCATATGTTTTTTCTTTGATCTAAATAATACGAAACCTCGCTCTATGATTTGTAGTCAAAATCCTCAAATATGGTTAAATAGTGACTTTTTCACGTTTTTCGTGTAGTTTGATATTACATAAATATATTCATTTTTACCAATATTTCGATACTTTTTCATGTAGTATCACGATATGTGATTTGGCCTTCAAATCTCAGAATTTCGCATAAATTTGCATTTTAAGCAAGTTTTCTTGCATTTTGTTTCGTACGAAAAATCATCGAATATAGCAATATTTTGACGTTTATCATCCCTTTTTCCTTTATGCGATTTAAACAAAATATCATCGAATTAGGCCGTTTTTCCACGTTTTTGTGAATTTTCAGATTATGTGTATTAGTTCATTATATATACGATAAAAATGATGCAAACACATAATTGATTAGATAATACCCTTAAATACTTCATTTTCAATCAACTATTTGTTTCTCGTTAAAATACTGAGTAAGATATTGAAAAGGGGAAAAGTTCTGTTTTTATTGCATATATCGACGTATCAGCCGGAATAGAGCGGTTTTCGTGTACATCTTCCATCGGTAATATTAATGGAAAATCAGGAACATTTTAGTTAATTCTAATGAAAACACATTGATTTTTATCGTTTGTATTGGAAACAACATTGTCATATGTCTTTTCTTGGATCTAAATAATACGAAACCTCGCTCTATGATTTGAAGTTAAAATCCTCAAATATGGTTAAATAGTGATTTTTTCACGTTTTTCATGTAGATTGATATTACGTAAATATATTCATTTTTGCCAATATTTCGATACTATTTCATGTAGTATCACGATATGTGATTTGGCTTTCAAATCTCAGAATTTCGCATAACTTTGCATTTTAAGCAAGTTTTCTTGCATTTTGTTTCTTACGAAAAATCATCGAATTTAGCAATATATTGACGTTTATCATCCCCTTTTCCTTTATGTGATTTAAACAAAATATAATCGAATTAGGCCGTTTTTCCACGTTTTTGTGAATTTTCAGTTTATTGGTATTAATTCATTATATATACGATAAAAATGATGCAAATACATAATTGATTAGATAATACCCTTAAATACTTCATTTTCAATCAACTATTTGTTTCTCGTTAAAAAACTGTGTAAAATATTGAAAAGGGGAGAAGTTCTGTTTTTATTGCATATATCGACGTTTCAGCCGGAATAGAGCGGTTTTCGTGTACATCTTCCATCGGTAATATAAACGGAAAATCAGGAACAATTTAGTTAATTCTAATGAAAACACATTGATTTTTATTGTTTGTATTGGAAACAACATTGTCATATGTCTTTTCTTGGATCTAAATAATACGAAACCTCGCTCTATGATTTGAAGGTAAAGTCCTCAAATATGGTTAAATAGTGACTTTTTCACGTTTTTCATGTAGTTTGATATTACGTAAATATATTCAATTTTACCAATATTTCGATACTATTTCGAAATGGCTTAAGGGAGTGATGCAGAGGCTCAAGAGAGGGATGCAGAGGCTCAAGAGAGTGATTCAGAGGCTTACGAGAGTGATGCAGAGGCTTAAGAGAGTGATGCAGAGGCTCAAGAGAGGGATGGAGAGGTTCAAGAGAGTGATTCAGAGGCTTAAGAGTGTGATGCAGAGGCTTAAGAGAGGGATGCTGAGGCTCAAGAGAATGATGCAGAGGCTCAAAAGAGTGATGCAGAGGATCACGAGAGCGATGCAGAGGCTCAAGAGAGGGATGCAGAGGCTAAAGTGAGTGATGCAGAGGCACAAGAGAATGATGCAGAGGCACTTGAGAGTGATGCAAAGGCTCAAGAGAGGGATGCAGAGGCTCAAGAGAATGATGTAGATGTTTAGGAGAGGGATGCAGAGGCTCAAGAGAATGATGCAGAGGCTCAAGAGAGTGATGCAGAGGATCAAGAGAATGATGTAGAAACTTAAGGGAGGAATGCAGAGGCTCAAGAGAATGATGCAGAAGCTCGATAGAGTGATGTAGAGTCTTAAGAGAGTGATGCAGAGGCTTAATAGAGAATAATGTAGAGGCTTAAGAGAGGGATGCAGAGGCTCAAGAGAATGATGCAGGGGCTCAAGAGAGTGATGCAGAGGATCAAGAGAGGGATGCAGAAGCTAAAGAGAGTGATGCAGAGGCTGAAGAGAGTGATGCAGAGGCTCAAGAGAGGGATGCAGGGGCTCAAGAGAGTAATGCAGAGGCTCAAGAGAGTGATCCAGAGGATTACGAGAGTGATGCAGAGGCTTAAGAGAGTGATGCAGAGGCTCAGGAGATTGATGCAGAGGATCAAGAGAGGGAAGCAGAGGCTTAAGAGAGTAATGCAGAGGCTGAAGAGAGTGATGCAGAGGCTCTAGAGAGTGATGCAGAGGCTCAAGAGAGTGATGCAGAGGCTCAAGAGAATAATGTAGAGGCTTAAGAGAGGGATGCAGAGGCTCAAGAGAATGATGCAGGGGCTCAAGAGAGTGATGCAGAGGATCAAGAGAGGGATGCAGAAGCTTAAGAGAGTGATGCAGAGGCTGAAGAGAGTGATGCAGAGGCTCAAGAGAGGGATGCAGGGGCTTAAGAGAGTAATGCAGAGGCTCAAGAGAGTGATCCAGAGGCTTACGAGAGTGATGCAGAGGCTTAAGAGAGTGATGCAGAGGCTCAGGAGATTGATGCGGAGGATCAAGAGAGGGAAGCAGAGGCTTAAGAGAGTAATGCAGAGGCTGAAGAGAGTGATGCAGAGGCTCTAGAGAGTGATGCAGAGGCTCAAGAGAGTGATGCAGAGGCTCAAGAGAGTGATGCAGAGGATCAAGAGAGTGATGCAGAAGCTCGAGAGAGTGATTCAGAGGCTTACTAGAGTGATGCAGAGGCTGAAGGGAGTGTTGCGGAGGCTCAAGAGAGGGATGAAGAGAATTAAAAGATTGATGCAGAGGCTCAAGAGAGGGAAGCAGAGGCTCAAAAGAGTGATGCAGAGGCTTAAGAGAGTGAGGCAGACGCTTAGGAGAGGGATGCAGAGGCTCAAGTGAGTAATGCAGAGGCTTAAGAGAGTGATGCAGTGGCTCAGGAGCATGATGCAGAGGATCAAGTGAGGGAAGCAGAGGCTTAAGAGAGTGATGCAGAGGCTGAAGAGAGTGATGCAGAGGCTCAAGAGAGGGATGGAGAGGCTCAAGGCAGTGATTCAGAGGCTTAAGAGTGTGATGCAGAGGCTTAAAAGAGGGATGCAGAGGCTCAAGAGAATGATGCAGAAGTTCAAAAGAGTGATGCAGAGGCTAAAGTGAGTGATGCAGAGGCACAAGAGAAAGATGCAGAGGCACTTAATAAATAGTGATGCAGAGGCTCAAGAGGGGGATGCAGAAGCTCAATAGAGTGATGCAGAGGCTTGAGAGAGTAATGCAGAGGCTTAATAGAGGGGATACAGAGGCTGAAGAGAGAGATGCAGAGGCTTTAGACAGTGATGCAGAGGCTCAAGAGAGTAATGCAGAGGCTCAAGAGAATGATGCAGAGGCTTAAGAGAGGGATGCAGAGGCTCAAGAGAATGATGCAGCGGCTCAAGAGAGTGATGCAGAGGATCAAGAGAGGGATGCAGATTCTTAAGAGAGTGATGCAGAGGCTGAAGAGAGTGATGCAGAGGCTCAGGAGAGAGGCTTAAGAAAATGATGCAGAGGCTCAAGAGAGTGATGCAGAGGCTCAAGAGAGGGATGCAGGGGCTCTAGAGAGTAATACAGAGGATCAAGAGAGTGATTAAGAGGCTGAAGAGCGTGATGCAGAGGCTCTAGAGAGTTATGCAGAGGCTCAAGAAAGTGATGCAGAGGCTCAAGAGAGTGATGCAGAGGATCAAGAGTGTGATGCAGAGGCTCAAAAGAGTGATGCAGAGGCTCAAGAGAGTGATGCGGAGGATCAACAGAGTGATGCAGAGGCTCGAGAGAGTGATTCAGAGGCCTCAAGAGAGGGATTCAGAGGCTTAAGAGAGTGATGCAGAGGCGGAAGACAGTGCTGCAGAGGCTCAAGAGAGGGATGCAGAGGCTCTAGAGAGTGATGCAGAGGCTCAAGAGAGTTATGCAGAGGCTAAAGAGAGTGATGCAGAGGCTTACTAGGGTGATGCAGAGGCTGAAGGGAGTGTTGCGGAGGCTCATGAGAGGGATGAAGAGGATGAAAAGATTGATGCAGAGGCTCAAGAGAGGGATGCAGAGGCTCAAGAGAGTGATGCAGAGGCATAAGAGAGTGAGGCAGACGCTTAGGAGAGAGATGCAGAGGCTCAAGAGAGTAATGCAGAGGCTTAAGAGGGTGATGCAGAGGCTCAAGAGAGTGATTCAGAGGCTTGAGAGAGTGATGCTGAGGCTTAACAGAGTGATGCAGAGGCTTAAAAGAGAGATGCGGAGGCTCAAGAGAGGAATGCAGTGGCCCAAGAGAGAGATGCAGAGGCTCAAGAGAGGGATGCAGAGGCTCAAGAGAGGGATGCAGAGGCTCAAGTGAGGGATGCAGAGACACAAGAGAGGGATGCAAATGCTCTTGAGAGTGATGCAGAGGCTCAAGAGAGGGATGCAGAGGCTTAAGAGAGTGATGCAGAGAATCAAGAGAGTGATGCAGAGGCTCAAGAGAGTGATGCAGAGGATCAAGAGAGTGATGCAGTGGCTCGAGAGAGTGATGCAGAGGCCTCAAGAGAGGGATTTAGAGGCTTAAGAGAGTGATGCAGAGGCGGAAGAGAGTGTTGCAAGGCTCAAGAGAGGGATGCAGAGGCTCTAAAGAGTGATGCAGAGACTCAAGAGAGTTATGCAGAGGCTCAAGAGAGTGATGCGGAGGCTTACGAGAGAGATGCAGATGATCAAGAGAGGGATGCAGAGGCTTAAGGGAGTGATGCAGAGGCTCAAGAGAGGGATGCAGAGGCTCAAGAGAGTGATTCAGATGCTTACGAGAGTGATGCAGAGGCTTAAGAGAGTGATGCAGAGGCTCAAGAGAGGGATGCAGAGGCTAAAGTGAGTGATACAGAGGCACAAGAGAAAGATGCAGAGGCTCAAGAGAATGATGCAGAGGCTCAAGAGAGTGATGCAGAGGATCAAGAGAATGGTTTAGAAACTTAAGAGAGGAATGCAGAGGCTCAAGAGAATGATGCAGAAGCTCAATAGAGTGATGTAGAGGCTTAAGAGAGTGATGCAGAGGCTTAATAGAGGGGATGCAGAGAATGAAGAGAGAGATGCAGAGGCTTTAGACAGTGATGCACAGGCTCAAGATAGTAATGCAGAGGCTCAAGAGAATGATGTAGAGGCTTAAGAGAGGGATGCAGAGGCTCAAGAGAATGATGCAGGGGCTCAAGAGACTGATGCAGAGGATCAAGAGAGGGATGCAGAGGCTTAAGAGAGTGATGCAGAGGCTCAGAAGATTGATGCAGAGGATCAAGAGAGGGATGCAGAGGCTTAAGAGAGTAATGCAGAGGCTGAAGAGAGTGATGCAGAGGCTCTAGAGAGTGATGCAGAGGCTCAAGAGAGTGATGCAGAGGCTCAAGAGAGTGATGCAGAGGATCAAGAGAGTGATGCAGAGGCTCGAGAGAGTGATTCAGAGGCTTACTAGAGTGATGCAGAGGCTGAAGGGAGTGTTGCGGAGGCTCAAGAGAGGGATGAAGAGAATTAAAAGATTGATACAGAGGCTCAAGAGAGGGATGCAGAGGCTCAAGAGAGGGAAGCAGAGGCTCAAAAGAGTGATGCAGAGGCTTAAGAGAGTGAGGCAGACGCTTAGGAGAGGGATGCAGAGGCTCAAGTGAGTAATGCAGAGGCTTAAGAGAGTGATGCAGAGGCTCAGGAGCATGATGCAGAGGATCCAGAGAGGGAAGCAGAGGCTTAAGAGAGTGATGCAGAGGCTGAAGAGAGTGATGCAGAGGCTCAAGAGAGGGATGGAGAGGCTCAAGGGAGTGATTCAGAGGCTTAAGAGTGTGATGCAGAGGCTTAAGAGAGGGATGCAGAGGCTCAAGAGAATGATGCAGAAGCTCAAAAGAGTGATGCAGAGGCTAAAGTGAGTGATGCAGAGGCACAAGAGAAAGATGCAGAGGCACTTAATTGAGAGTGATGTAGAGGCTCAAGAGGGGGATGCAGAAGCTCAATAGAGTGATGCAGAGGCTTAAGAGAGTGATGCAGAGGCTTAATAGAGGGGATGCAGAGGCTGAAGAGAGAGATGCAGAGGCTTTAGACAGTGATGCAGAGGCTCAAGAGAGTAATGCAGAGGCTCAAGAGAATGATGTAGAGGCTTAAGAGAGGGATGCAGAGGCTCAAGAGAATGATGCAGAGGCTCAAGAGAGTGATGCAGAGGATCAAGAGAGGGATGCAGATGCTTAAGAGGCTTAATGATGCAGATGCAGAGGCTGAAGGCTGAAGAGATGCAGAGGCTGAAGAGAGTGATGCAGAGGCTCAGGAGAGAGGCTTAAGAAAATGATGCAGAGGCTCAAAAGAGGGATGCAGAGGCTTAAAAGGGTGATGCAGAGGCTCAAGAGAGTGATGCAGAGGCTCAAGAGAATGATGCAGAGGCTCAAGAAAATGATGCAGAGGATCAAGAGAATGATGCAGAGGCTTAAGAGAGGGATGCAGAGGCTCAAGAGAATGATGCAGAAGCTCGATAGAGTGATGCAGAGGTTTAAGAGAGTGATGCAGAGGCTTAATAGAGGGGTGCAGAGGCTGGAGAGAGAGATGCAGAGGCTTTAGACAGTGATGCAGAGGCTCAAGAGAGTAATGCAGAGGCTCAAGAGAATAATGTAGAGGCTTGAGAGAGGGATGCAGAAGCTCAACAGAATGATGCAGAGGCTCAAGAGAGTGATGCAGAGGATCAAGAGAGGGATGCAGAGGTTTAAGAGAGTGATGCAGACGCTCAAGAGAGTGATGCAGAGGCTCAGGAGAGAGGCTTAAGAAAGTGATGCAGAGGCTCAAAAGAGGGATGCAGAGGCTTAAAAGGGTGATGCAGAGGCTCAAGAGAGTGATGCAGAGGCTCAAGAGAGGGATGCAGGAGCTCAAGAGAGTAATGCAGAGGCTCAAGAGAGTGATTCAGAGGCTTACGAGAGTGATGCAGAGGCTTAAGAGAGTGATGCAGAGGCTCATGAGACTGATGCAGAGGATCAAGAGAGGGAAGCAGAGGCTTAAGAGAGTGATGCAGAGGCTGAAGAGAGTGATGCAGAGGCTCTAGAGAGTGACGCAGAGGCTGAAGAGAGTGATGCAGAGGCTCAAGAGAGTGATGCAGAGGATCAAGAGAGTGATGCAGAGGCTCGAGAGAGTGATTCAGAGGCTTACTAGAGTGATGCAGATGTAACACTGTAAAAGTGTTTGGTTTAGGTTAATACATACATAGAGTACATGAGTCACAGACAAGGATCTGAGAGGCGCCAGTTGTCTGCCTGAGATCTCACACCTCAAAGCGTTAATGACCCCAAGTGACCTGAGGTCAGATCATAAGAATTTCACCTTGCTTCCGCTAAGCGTATAATTGGAGCCGGGTAGCCTTCAAACATGCCGACGTTTAAGGAGTGGCTTGGTAGAGTGCCGGAGGCTATCTATTTGTGGGCGGAGTTAGCTACTAGGTTCCCCAATAAATACTCGGAGAACTATCGAGCAAGGAGCATTAAGAGACAGAACAGCACACGAGAGCAGAGAAGACGTCCCTAGCAGGGAGGCTGTCGGCCGGCAGGGGCGAGACAGTCTCTGTCAAGCTACAGACCCCCCCCCCTCTCTATTCAACTTAGACTCAGTCCTCGGTGAGTGAACATTAAGGTGACTTGGTCGTGTTTACATATGTTGTGTGATGATCAGGGGCAGTCAAGTTGTAGGGTTCTCGAATTCTTGGATGATGACTCACTTTGCATATTAAACTGGAACATTTTAATTGAATTGCTAAATTATGATACTTCATGGGAAATATAATTATGAATTTATTATTTAAATTGTGTTTAACTTTGTTCCCTAGAGCTTAGAGTTGAGGTGAGAAAGCCTCGGGGATTATTGGTTCCCTGATTTTAAGGAGTACATGGTACAGAGGGAACATACTAATAATGAACTCATGATAACATCTTTTGAGAATTTTGTGATACAGACAAGTTCCATTCCTTGTCTTGTATGTGATGATCTAGAATGGATGGTGGCAGCATTTCGTCTTTTACTATCTACTCTTCTACTTCTACTATCTACTCTTCTCCTTCTACCTATCTACTCCTCTCCCTCCACCCATCTCTAAACTCTCACTTTCAACTAATGACCCTCCTCGCTCCTCCCACCTCTCTGCCTCTCACCCCAAACCCTCACTAATTACTTCACTATTCATTTCTTTCCTTTCGTTTTCTCTTATACGTTTGTGGCAGTGATTCTGTATTCTAGAGTTCTCTCTAGAGTTTCGGGTAACTGATCAAGTGACGGCGCCTTGTAGTCTTAGCACCTAGGTAGTCAAATACCTAGGTTACAAGGTGTTGAACAAGAGAGGTTGCCTTAGGAACTCTGGAGGGTGCTCTAGAATAGTTAGCTAACTGGGGACGGGATAACGGACTAGAGAGAGCTGTTTCCCCCGGCCTCGTTAGTTAACTGGGGGGTGGAATAATGGACAAGATAGAGCTATTTCCCCCACCCCCGGTTACAATGATGGCAGCGGTGTTGAACAATGTTTATGTTGGTGTTCTTTTGAACATTGTTCAGTCCCACGTGTCTTTTTGCCGCTCAGGCGCTATCAGGGAGATCTTGACATGTGTTTATTATTCGCGATTTAGCGAGCTTTGTTCAGGTTAGGAGATGGTGATTCTCTGGTGTTGTGTTTAGTGATTTTGTGAGTTTTGTGGTATTCAGGGAATGTTCACCAGAACTTGCGTGTGTAGTGATTTATGTTAGTAATAAGATTTGGCGATTTTGGAACTTAGCGGTGTTGGTAGTGCAGGTCAGCTGAGTGTGACAGGTGACCTCGCATGTCCCACGGGGACACCCAGCCACCGCTGGTCTCCAGGTCAGTGGGGAGTGGCAGGTGTAGTTTTTAAGTAGTGGTTCTGCTCAGATTATTGCGATCGACTGTTTTACTCCATTTGAACGCAATAACCCGAGGTGTACTGGTATTGTACAGCATGCTAGGGGGAGGCTTAGTATGTCAGTAGACTTCACGTTGGGGACGCTCGACGTTAGATAGTCTGGTCACAGGGGTGGCAACAGTTTGGAGTTGTTGACCGGCGGAGAAGCTAGGGAGACACTCTGGGTCACGTAGGTGGCTGTAGGTTAAGGGTGGGAGTAACGGCGGTTTATGTACTTAAGATTAGGAACGGTACAGCTAAGTTTAGGCTAGTGTTTTGTCTATTAGTTTTGATTTTTTTTTTGTGACAAGTTAAAAGTAGTGATGACCTTATTCTCTCTTCTCTAACTTTCCTCTGTTACTGTCTTATGTTCCACCAAGTCAATATCATTCAGAGTTAATTGGATTATTAAAATTTAAGTGTAGTTGTTGCCAGGAGGAGAGCTTATAATTGGACTGTGTGAACCCTATACAAACTACAGGGTCACACAACAGCATGGAACACGGGTATTGTCGCCTTTATGTTCATCCACAGGTGGGAGCCAGAAGAGAGGAGAGACGCACATACAAAAGAGGGAGACGGCTGCTGTGTACCATACTCACGGGCGTTTATCACCACCACCACGACCAGCCCACTACCTGGAGGTCATGGCTCCACCACCATCACCACCCCAGGGGACCCCAAGATGCAGCCCTCTCGGTCGGTCAACATTGGTCTACCCAGTGGACCCCAGGACGGACGGACCCCAGGGGACCCCAAGACGGACGGACCCCCAGTGGACCCCAGGTCGTTCTGCAGACGAACCCAGACGACCCAGTAAAGATGGAAGAGGAACAACAACGACTCCAGTCTGTCCCACCAACATCGGTCTACCCAGGATGGACCCCAGGACGGACAGACCCCCAATGGACCCCAGGTCGCTTGTCTAAGACCCATGGGAGGAGGAAGAGAGAAGAAAGAAGAGAGAAGAAAGAAGAGAGAAGAAAGAAGAGAGAAGAAAGAAGAGAGAAGAAAGAAGAGAGAAGAAAGAAGAGAGAAGAAAGAAGAGAGAAGAAAGAAGAAGATAAGCCAAGCTGAGACACGATACCTAGTGTCCCGTGCTGGTGTCAGCATCATTGCATGGAGCGTAATTGCAAGACAGGATCGTTTGCCTTAACTGGCCGCCCCTCCTACAAGCATGTTGCTCTGTTGAGTGATTCTTCTTGTGTCATGCGGACTTGATGTGGCTGTCAGAAGTAGCTCTCTGAAGGAGGCGTGCTGGAGCAACAGGGAGGGAGAAGAGTAGGATGGGATTTCTACTGTTGGCAACTATATGAAGGTCTCGAAACTTGTAGTCCCTATAGCTGTGAAGAACCCCAATATACGTCTCTCATGGTGACTGACGTAGGGCCAATTACAGATCAGCTGGGACAACCGAATTCCACGGTCCTGTGCTCAGTTCAAGTAGTAACGGCTTTCATGGTTGACCAAGGGTTGTTGTGCGTTAACGACGGAGAAGCGACGGAGGCAGTTGTGTTGAAGAAATGTGGCACAGGATTATCTACAAGACCAAGCAGTGACGTCGCCCAGCCAGAGACAATGGACGTCTGTCTATATATTTCATTTTTTAGAGTAGGATGATGTATATTTGTTTAGCTAGGATGTATTTTTTTTCGTTAATAAAGTTGTTGCACACAGCTAGCTTGCTTTAGCAGTGTTGCAAAAACTTTATTTCGGGGAGAAGGGGAGATGTAACACTGTAAAAGTGTTTGGTTTAGGTTAATACATACATAGAGTACATGAGTCACAGACAAGGATCTGAGAGGCGCCAGTTGTCTGCCTGAGATCTCACACCTCAAAGCGTTAATGACCCCAAGTGACCTGAGGTCAGATCATGAGAATTTCACCTTGCTTCCGCTAAGCGTATAATTGGAGCCGGGTAGCCTTCAAACATGCCGACGTTTAAGGAGTGGCTTGGTAGAGTGCCGGAGGCTATCTGTTTGTGGGCGGAGTTAGCTACTAGGTTCCCCAATAAATACTCGGAGAACTATCGAGCAAGGAGCATTAAGAGACAGAACAGCACACGAGAGCAGAGAAGACGTCCCTAGCAGGGAGGCTGTCGGCCGGCAGGGGCGAGACAGTCTCTGTCAAGCTACAGACCCCCCCCCCCTCTCTATTCAACTTAGACTCAGTCCTCGGTGAGTGAACATTAAGGTGACTTGGTCGTGTTTACATATGTTGTGTGATGATCAGGGGCAGTCAAGTTGTAGGGTTCTCGAATTCTTGGATGATGACTCACTTTGCATATTAAACTGGAACATTTTAATTGAATTGCTAAATTATGATACTTCATGGGAAATATAATTATGAATTTATTATTTAAATTGTGTTTAACTTTGTTCCCTAGAGCTTAGAGTTGAGGTGAGAAAGCCTCGGGGATTATTGGTTCCCTGATTTTAAGGAGTACATGGTACAGAGGGAACATACTAATAATGAACTCATGATAACATCTTTTGAGAATTTTGTGATACAGACAAGTTCCATTCCTTGTCTTGTATGTGATGATCTAGAATGGATGGTGGCAGCATTTCGTCTTTTACTATCTACTCTTCTACTTCTACTATCTACTCTTCTCCTTCTACCTATCTACTCCTCTCCCTCCACCCATCTCTAAACTCTCACTTTCAACTAATGACCCTCCTCGCTCCTCCCACCTCTCTGCCTCTCACCCCAAACCCTCACTAATTACTTCACTATTCATTTCTTTCCTTTCGTTTTCTCTTATACGTTTGTGGCAGTGATTCTGTATTCTAGAGTTCTCTCTAGAGTTTCGGGTAACTGATCAAGTGACGGCGCCTTGTAGTCTTAGCACCTAGGTAGTCAAATACCTAGGTTACAAGGTGTTGACCCAGAGAGGTTGCCTTAGGAACTTTAGAGGGTGCTCTAGAATAGTTAGCTGACTGGGGACGGGATAACGGACTAGAGAGAGCTGTTTCCCCCGGCCTCGTTAGTTAACTGGGGGGTGGAATAATGGACAAGATAGAGCTATTTCCCCCACCCCCGGTTACACAGCAACCTGTCCTCTTAAAAAGAACGTCGCTTTTGGCCGTTTGCCCGTATGGCCGAATTTGGACGTAATTTGAAAATGAAAAAAAAATGAAAATAAATTTGGGATTTCTTTTTGCAACAACAGTAAGTTAAGGGTCCTCTGATAGGTTAGGTGGGCAGGAAATTCTCATAAAGTTTCAAAACGTTATGAAAAACGTTAATTTAAAGTGTCCTCTTATAACCTCTGCGCGTAGGCCGGACGACTCAAATAGAAAACGGAACAGAACGTCACTTTTGTGAGTCGATTTCATTTCAAATTACGTCCAAATTTAGCCATATCGCGCATACGGGCCAAAAGTGACGTTCTTTTTAAGAGGACGGGTTGTACACAGAGGCTAAAGGGAGTGTTGCGGAGGCTCAAGAGAGGGATGAAGAGGATGAAAAGATTGATGCAGAGGCTCAAGAGAGGGATGCAGAGGCTCAAGAGAGTGATGCAGAGGCTCAAGAGAGTGATGCAGAGAGTTGAGAGAGGGATGCAGGGGCCCAAGAGAGTTATGCAGAGGCTCAAGAGAGTGGTTCCGAGGCTTAAGAGAGTGATGCAGATTCTTAACAGAGTGATGCAGAGGCTTAAAAGAGAGATGCGGAGGCTCAAGAGAGGTATGCAATGGCCCAAGAAAGAGATGCAAAGGCTGAAGAGAGGGATGCTGAGGCTCATGAGAGAGATGCAGGACTTCAAGAGAGGGATGCAGAGGCGCAAGAGAGTGATGCAGAGGATCAAGAGAGTGATGCAGAGGCTCAAGAGAGTGATGCAGAGGCTCAAGAGAATGATGCAGAGGATCAAGAGAGTGATGCAGAGGCTCAAGAGAGTGATGCAGAGGCCTCAAGAGAGGGATTCAGAGGCTTAAGAGAATGATGCAGAGGCGGAAGAGAGTGTTGCAGAGGCTCAAGAGAGGGATACAGAGGCTCTAGAGAGTGATGCAGAGACTCAAGAGAGTTATGCAGAGGCCCAAGAGAGTGATGCGGAGGCTTACGAGAGAGATGCAGAGGCTTAAGAGAGTGATGCAGAGGCTCAAGAGAGGGATGGAGAGGCTCAAGAGAGTGATTCAGAGGCTTAAGAGTGTGATGCAGAGGCTTAAGAGAGGGATGCTGAGGCTCAAGAGAATGATGCAGAGGCTCAAAAGAGTGATGCAGAGGATCACGAGAGTGATGCAGAGGCTCAAGAGAGGGATGCAGAGGCTAAAGTGAGTGATGCAGAGGCACAAGTGAATGATGCAGAGGCACTTGAGAGTGATGCAAAGGCTCAAGAGAGGGATGCAGAGGCTCAAGAGAATGATGTAGATGTTTAGGAGAGGGATGCAGAGGCTCAAGAGAATGATGCAGAGGCTCAAGAGAGTGATGCAGAGGATCAAGAGAATGATGTAGAAACTTAAGAGAGGAATGCAGAGGCTCAAGAGAATGATGCAGAAGCTCAATAGAGTGATGTAGAGGCTTAAGAGAGTGATGCAGAGGCTTAATAGAGGGGATGCAGAGGCTGAAGAGAGAGATGCAGAGGCTTTAGACAGTGATGCAGAGGCTCAAGAGAGTAATGCAGAGGCTCAAGAGAATGATGTAGAGGCTTAAGAGAGGGATGCAGAGGCTCAAGAGAATGATGCAGGGGCTCAAGAGAGTGATGCAGAGGATCAAGAGAGGGATGCAGAAGCTTAAGAGAGTGATGCAGAGGCTGAAGAGAGTGATGCAGAGGCTCAAGAGAGGGATGCAGGGACTCAAGAGAGTAATGCAGAGGCTCAAGAGAGTGATCCAGAGGCTTACGAGAGTGATGCAGAGGCTTAAGAGAGTGATGCAGAGGCTCAGGAGATTGATGCAGAGGATCAAGAGAGGGAAGCAGAGGCTTAAGAGAGTAATGCAGAGGCTGAAGAGAGTGATGCAGAGGCTCAAGAGAGTGATGCAGAGGCTCAAGAGAGTGATGCAGAGGATCAAGAGAGTGATGCAGAGGCTCGAGAGAGTGATTCAGAGGCTTACTAGAGTGATGCAGAGGCTGAAGGGAGTGTTGCGGAGGCTCAAGAGAGGGATGAAGAGAATTAAAAGATTGATGCAGAGGCTCAAGAGAGTGAAGCAGATGCTCAAAAGAGTGATGCAGAGGCTTAAGAGAGTGAGGCAGACGCTTAGGAGAGGGATGCAGAGGCTCAAGTGAGTAATGCAGAGGCTTAAGAGAGTGATGCAGTGGCTCAGGAGCATGATGCAGAGGATCAAGAGAGGGAAGCAGAGGCTTAAGAGAGTGATGCAGAGGCTGAAGAGAGTGATGCAGAGGCTCAAGAGAGGGATGGAGAGGCTCAAGGCAGTGATTCAGAGGCTTAAGAGTGTGATGCAGAGGCTTAAAAGAGGGATGCAGAGGCTCAAGAGAATGATGCAGAAGCTCAAAAGAGTGATGCAAAGGCTAAAATGAGTGATGCAGAGGCACAAGAGAAAGATGCAGAGGCACTTAATAGAGAGTGATGCAGAGGCTCAAGAGGGGGATGCAGAAGCTCAATAGAGTGATGTAGAGCCTTAAGGGGGCATATCATTCTAAATCGTTATAAATTAAAAGTTGTTCAATTTGCTTATAAATTTTTTTATGAAATGGTTATAGAAAGGGCTGCAACTGGTCCAAGTTTCACCATCACACCCTAAACAGAAAAGGAGAAAAAAATACACAACGTATTATGCAACGAATGTTCAACATTCTCAAATAATCTCAGGGAACACATGTGTCAACTAAAATGTCTACTATGTGCTGTAGAAGCACAAACTCTTGTAATAATTGTAATATGTATGTGCAATATATTTATATTTAAAATTTTCTTTTTTTTTTCTTTTTTTTTTGGGCCAATATTTTTTTCTCGTTTGTTATCAAGGGATTTGCATGAAACTGGCACACCTTGCTCAATGGATGCCTATCTGCAAGGGTGCCAATTATGAACGAAATCTGTCGAAGTCAATCTTAGCTACAGGTGGCCGAACTTGGATCATTATTTTACTCTGGAAAGTAATTTACACCTTCAAATTACTTCAGAGCTTTCATTTATTAATCAATTTACATGCAAATTACACCTTATATGTAGCGTTTGTGCTTCTACAGAATCTAGTAGACATTTTAGTCAAAAGTCTATTTGTTGATTTTATAAAAATTTATAAATATCATATATTGCATATTTTTTTAGAAGGGTAACTTTGAAAAATTATATTATTGCACTAAACACTTTTTTGATAAAACTGATCACTAGAATCCTTTATTATGTGCTTAATTTAATATCTGAGTGTTATAGAAATGATTTTAGTTGACACATGTGTTCCCTGAAACTATTTGAAAATTCGTTGCATAATTCGTTGTTTATTTTTTTTCTCCTTTTCTGTTTAGGGTGTGATGATGAAACTTGGACCAGCTGCAGACCTTTCTATAACCATTTCCTAAAAATATTGATAAGCAAATTGAACCACTTTTAATTTTACATTGATATGCCCCCTTAAGAGAGTAATGCAGAGGCTTAATAGAGGGGATGCAGAGGCTGAAGAGAGAGATGCAGAGGCTTTAGACAGTGATGCAGAGGCTCAAGAGAGTAATGCAGAGGCTCAAGAGAATGATGTAGAGGCTTAAGAGAGGGATGCAGAGGCTCAAGAGAATGATGCAGAGGCTCAAGAGAGTGATGCAGAGGATCAAGAGAGGGATGCAGATGCTTAAGAGAGTGATGCAGAGGCTGAAGAGAGTGATGCAGAGGCTCAGGAGAGAGGCTTAAGAAAATGATGCAGAGGCTCAAAAGAGGGATGCAGAGGCTTAAAAGGGTGATGCAGAGGCTCAAGAGAGTGATGCAGAGGCTCAAGAGAGGGATGCAGGGGCTCTAGAGAGTAATACAGAGGATCAAGAGAGTGATTCAGAGGCTTACGAGAGTGATGCAGATGCTTAAGAGAGTGATGCAGAGGCTCAGAAGAGTGATGCAGAGGATCAAGAGAGGGAAGCAGAGGCTTAAGAGAGTGATGCAGAGGCTGAAGAGAGTGATGCAGAGGCTCTAGAGAGTTATGCAGAGGCTCAAGAAAGTGATGCAGAGGCTCAAGAGAGTGATGCAGAGGATCAAGAGTGTGATGCAGAGGCTCAAAAGAGTGATGCAGAGGCTCAAGAGAGTGATGCGGAGGATCAAGAGAGTGATGCAGAGGCTCTAGAGAGTGATTCAGAGGCCTCAAGAGAGGGATTCAGAGGCTTAAGAGAGTGATGCAGAGGCGGAAGACAGTGCTGCAGAGGCTCAAGAGAGGGATGCAGAGGCTCTAGAGAGTGATGCAGAGGCTCAAGAGAGTTATGCAGAGGCTAAAGAGAGTGATGCAGAGGCTTACTAGAGTGATGCAGAGGCTGAAGGGAGTGTTGTGGAGGCTCATGAGAGGGATGAAGAGGATGAAAAGATTGATGCAGAGGCTCAAGAGAGGGATGCAGAGGCTCAAGAGAGTGATGCAGAGGCATAAGAGAGTGAGGCAGACGCTTAGGAGAGGGATGCAGAGGCTCAAGAGAGTAATGCAGAGGATTAAGAGGGTGATGCAGAGGCTCAAGAGAGTGATTCAGAGGCTTGAGAGAGTGATGCTGAGGCTTAACAGAGTGATGCAGAGGCTTAAAAGAGAGATGCGGAGGCTCAAGAGAGGGATGCAGTGGCCCAAGAGAGAGATGCAGAGGCTCAAGAGAGGGATGCAGAGGCTCAAGAGAGGGATGCAGAGGCTCAAGTGAGGGATGCAGAGACACAAGAGAGGGATGCAAATGCTCTTGAGAGTGATGCAGAGGCTCAAGAGAGCGATGCAGAGGCTTAAGAAAGTGATGCAGAGAATCAAGAGTGATGCAGAGGCTCAAGAGAGTGATGCAGAGGATCAAGAGAGTGATGCAGTGGCTCGAGAGAGTGATGCAGAGGCCTCAAGAGAGGGATTCAGAGGCTTAAGAGAGTGATGCAGAGGCGGAAGAGAGTGTTGCAAAGGCTCAAGAGAGGGATGCAGAGGCTCTAAAGAGTGATGCAGAGACTCAAGAGAAATATGCAGAGGCTCAAGAGAGTGATGCGGAGGCTTACGAGAGAGATGCAGATGATCAAGAGAGAGATGCAGAGGCTTAAGGGAGTGATGCAGAGGCTCAAGAGAGGGATGCAGAGGCTCAAGAGAGTGATTCAGAGGCTTACGAGAGTGATGCAGAGGCTTAAGAGAGTGATGCAGAGGCTCAAGAGAGGGATGGAGAGGCTCAAGAGAGTGATTCAGAGGCTTAAGAGTGTGATGCAGAGGCTTAAGAGAGGGATGCTGAGGCTCAAGAGAATGATGCAGAGGCTCAAAAGAGTGATGCAGAGGATCACGAGAGTGATGCAGAGGCTCAAGAGAGGGATGCAGAGGCTAAAGTGAGTGATGCAGAGGCACAAGAGAAAGATGCAGAGGCACTTGAGAGTGATGCAAAGGCTCAAGAGAGGGATGCAGAGGCTCAAGAGAATGATGTAGACTTTTAGGAGAGGGATGCAGAGGCTCAAGAGAATGATGCAGAGGCTCAAGAGAGTGATGCAGAGGATCAAGAGAATGATGTAGAAACTTAAGAGAGGAATGCAGAGGCTCAAGAGAATGATGCAGAAGCTCAATAGAGTGATGTAGAGGCTTAAGAGAGTGATGCAGAGGCTTAATAGAGGGGATGCAGAGAATGAAGAGAGAGATGCAGAGGCTTTAGACAGTGATGCAGAGGCTCAAGATAGTAATGCAGAGGCTCAAGAGAATGATGTAGAGGCTTAAGAGAGGGATGCAGAGGCTCAAGAGAATGATGCAGGGGCTCAAGAGAGTGATGCAGAGGATCAAGAGAGGGATGCAGAGGCTTAAGAGAGTGATGCAGAGGCTCAGCAGTGTGATGCAGAGGATTAAGAGAGGGAAGCAGAAGCTTAAGAGAATGCTGCAGAGGCTGAAGAGAGTGATGCAGAGGCTCAAAAGAGGGATGCAGAGGCTTAAAAGGGTGATGCAGAGGCTCAAGAGAGTGATGCAGAGGCTCAAGAGAGGGATGCAGGGGCTCAAGACAGTAATGCAGAGGATCAAGAGAGTGATTCAGAGGCTTACGAGAGTGATGCAGAGGCTTAAGAGAGTGATGCAGAGGCTCAGGAGAGTGATGCAGAGGATCAAGAGAGGGAAGCAGAGGCTTAAGAGAGTGCTGCAGAGGCTGAAGAGAGTGATGCAGAGGCTCTAGAGAGTGATGCAGAGGCTCAAGAAAGTGATGCAGAGGCTCAAGAGAGTGATGCAGAGGATCAAGAGAGTGATGCAGAGGCTCAAGAGAGGGATGCAGAGGCTCAGGAGAGGGATGTAGAGGCTTAAGAGAGTGATGCAGAATCTCAAGAGAGTGATGCAGAGGCTCAAGAGAGGGATGCAGAGGCTAAAGAGAGTGATGCAGAGGCTCAAGAGAGGGATGCAAAGGCTGAAGAGAGTGATTCAGAGGCTTAGGAGAGTGATGCAGAGGCTTAAGAGAGTGATGCAGAGGCTTAAGAAAGGGATGCAGAGGCACAAGAGAGGGATGCAGAGGCATAAGCGAGTGATGCAAAGGCTCAAGAGAGGGATATAAAGGCTCATGAGAGGGATGCAGGAGTTCAAGAGAGAGATGCAGAGGTTCAAGAAAGGGATGCAGAGGATTAAGAAAGTGATGCAGAGGCTCAAAAGAGAGATGCAGAGGCTCAATAGAGGGATGCAGGGGCTCAAGAGAATGATAGAGATGCTCAAGGGAGTGATTCAGAGGTTTACGAGAGTGATGCAGAGGCTTAAGAGAGTGATGCAGAGGCTTACGAGAGTGATGCAGAGGCTTAAGAGAGTGATGCAGAGGCTCAAGAGAGGGATGGAGAGGCTCATGAGAGTGATTCAGAGGCTTAAGAGTGTGATGCAGAGGCTTAAGAGAGGGATGCTGAGGCTCAAGAGAATGATGCCGAGGCTAAAACGAGTGATGCAGAGATTCACGAGAGTGATGCAGAGGCTCAAGAGAGGGATGCAGAGGCTCAAGAGAATGATGTAGAGGCTTTTAGGAGAGGGATGCAGAGGCTCAAGAGAATGATGCAGAGGCTCAAGAAAATTATGCAGAGGATCAAGAGAATGAAGCAGGGGCTTAAGAGAGGGATGCAGAGGCTCAAGAGAATGATGCAGAGGCTCAAAAGAGTGATGCAGAGGATCACGAGAGTGATGCAGAGGCTCAAGAGAGGGATGCAGAGGCTAAAGTGAGTGATACAGAGGCACAAGAGAAAGATGCAGAGGCACTTGAGAGTGATGTAGAGGCTCAAGAGACGGATGCAGTCTCAAGAGAATGATGTAGAGGTTTAGGAGAGGGATGCAGAGGCTCAAGAGAATGGTGCAGAAGCTCAAGAGAGTGATGCAGAGGATCAAGAGAATGGTGTAGAAGCTTAAGAGAGGGATGCAGAGGCTCAGGAAAATGATGCAGATGCTCAATAGAGTGATGCAGAGGCTTAAGAGTGTGATGCACAGGCTTAATAGAGGGGATGCAGAGGCTGAAGAGAGAGACACAGAGGCTCAAGAGAATGATGTAGAGGCTTAATAGAGGGATGCTGATGCTCAATAGAGTGATGAAGAGGCTTAAGAGAGTGATGCACAGGCTTAATAGAGGGGATGCAGAGGCTCAAGAGAGTAATGCAGAGGCTCAAGAGAATGATGTAGAGGCTTAAGAGAGGGATGCAGAGGCTCAAGAGAATGATGCAGAGGCTCAAGAGAGTGATGCAGAGGATCAAGAGAGGGATGCAGAGGCTTAAGAGAGTGATGCAGAGGCTGAAAAGAGTGATGCAGAGGCTCAGGAGAGAGGCTTAAGAAAGTGATGCAGAGGCTCAAAAGAGGGATGCAGAGGCTTAAAAGGGTGATGCAGAGGCTCAAGAGAGTGATGCAGAGGCTCAAGAGAGGGATGCAGGGGCTCAAGACAGTAATGCAGAGGATCAAGAGAGTGATTCAGAGGCTTGCGAGAGTGATGCAGAGGCTTAAGAGAGTGATGCAGAGGCTCAGGAGAGTGATGCAGAGGATCATGAGAGGGAAGCAGAGGCTTAAGAGAGTGCTGCAGAGGCTAAAGAGAGTGATGCAGAGGCTCAAAAGAGGGATGCAGAGGCTTAAAAGGGGTGATGCAGAGGCTCAAGAGAGTGATGCAGAGGCTCAAGAGAGGGATGCAGGGGCTCAAGACAGTAATGCAGAGGATCAAGAGAGTGATTCAGAGGCTTACGAGAGTGATGCAGAGGCTTAAGAGAGTGATGCAGAGGCTCAGGAGAGTGATGCAGAGGATCAAGAGAGGGAAGCAGAAGCTTGAGAGAGTTCTGCAGAGGCTGAAGAGTGATTGCAGAGGCTCTAGAGAGTACTGCAGAGGCTGAAGAGTGATGCAGAGGCTCTAGAGAGTGATGCAGAGGCTCAAGAAAGTGAGGCAGAGGCTCAAGAGAGGGATGCAGAGGCTAAAGTGAGTGATACAGAGGCACAAGAGAAAGATGCAGAGGCACTTGAGAGTGATGTAGAGGCTCAAGAGACGGATGCAGTCTCAAGAGAATGATGTAGAGGTTTAGGAGAGGGATGCAGAGGCTCAAGAGAATGGTGCAGAAGCTCAAGAGAGTGATGCAGAGGATCAAGAGAATGGTGTAGAAGCTTAAGAGAGGGATGCAGAGGCTCAGGAAAATGATGCAGATGCTCAATAGAGTGATGCAGAGGCTTAAGAGTGTGATGCACAGGCTTAATAGAGGGGATGCAGAGGCTGAAGAGAGAGACACAGAGGCTCAAGAGAATGATGTAGAGGCTTAATAGAGGGATGCTGATGCTCAATAGAGTGATGAAGAGGCTTAAGAGAGTGATGCACAGGCTTAATAGAGGGGATGCAGAGGCTCAAGAGAGTAATGCAGAGGCTCAAGAGAATGATGTAGAGGCTTAAGAGAGGGATGCAGAGGCTCAAGAGAATGATGCAGAGGCTCAAGAGAGTGATGCAGAGGATCAAGAGAGGGATGCAGAGGCTTAAGAGAGTGATGCAGAGGCTGAAAAGAGTGATGCAGAGGCTCAGGAGAGAGGCTTAAGAAAGTGATGCAGAGGCTCAAAAGAGGGATGCAGAGGCTTAAAAGGGTGATGCAGAGGCTCAAGAGAGTGATGCAGAGGCTCAAGAGAGGGATGCAGGGGCTCAAGACAGTAATGCAGAGGATCAAGAGAGTGATTCAGAGGCTTGCGAGAGTGATGCAGAGGCTTAAGAGAGTGATGCAGAGGCTCAGGAGAGTGATGCAGAGGATCATGAGAGGGAAGCAGAGGCTTAAGAGAGTGCTGCAGAGGCTAAAGAGAGTGATGCAGAGGCTCAAAAGAGGGATGCAGAGGCTTAAAAGGGTGATGCAGAGGCTCAAGAGAGTGATGCAGAGGCTCAAGAGAGGGATGCAGGGGCTCAAGACAGTAATGCAGAGGATCAAGAGAGTGATTCAGAGGCTTACGAGAGTGATGCAGAGGCTTAAGAGAGTGATGCAGAGGCTCAGGAGAGTGATGCAGAGGATCAAGAGAGGGAAGCAGAAGCTTGAGAGAGTTCTGCAGAGGCTGAAGAGTGATGCAGAGGCTCTAGAGAGTACTGCAGAGGCTGAAGAGTGATGCAGAGGCTCTAGAGAGTGATGCAGAGGCTCAAGAAAGTGAGGCAGAGGCTCAAGAGAGTGATGCAGAGGATCAAGAGAGTGATGCAGAGGCTCAAGAGAGGGATGCAGAGGCACAGGAGAGGGATGTAGAGGCTCAAGAGAGTGATGCAGAATCTCAAGAGAGTGATGCAGAGGCTCAAGAGAGGGATGCAGAGGCTAAAGAGAGTGATGCAGAGGCTCAAGAGAGGGATGCAGAGGCTGAAGAGAGTGATTCAGAGGCTTAGGAGAGTGATGCAGAGGCTTAAGAGAGTGATGCAGAGGCTTAAGAAAGGGATGCAGAGACACAAGAGAGGGATGCAGAGGCATAAGCGAGTGATGCAAAGGCTCAAGAGAGGGATGTAAAGGCTCATGAGAGGGATGCAGGAGTTCAAGAGAGAGATGCAGAGGTTCAAGAAAGGGATGCAGAGGCTTAAGAAAGTGATGCAGAGGCTCAAAAGAGAGATGCAGAGGCTCAATAGAGGGATGCAGGGGCTCAAGAGAATGATAGAGAGGCTCAAGAGAGTGATTCAGAGGTTTACGAGAGTGATGCAGAGGCTTAAGAGAGTGATGCAGAGGCTTACGAGAGTGATGCAGAGGCTTAAGAGAGTGATGCAGAGGCTCAAGAGAGGGATGGAGAGGCTCATGAGAGTGATTCAGAGGCTTAAGAGTGTGATGCAGAGGCTTAAGAGAGGGATGCTGAGGCTCAAGAGAATGATGCCGAGGCTAAAAAGAGTGATGCAGAGGATCACGAGAGTGATGCAGAGGCTCAAGAGAGGGATATAAAGGCTCATGAGATGGATGCAGGAGTTCAAGAGAGAGATGCAGAGGTTCAAGAAAGGGATGCAGAGGCTTAAGAAAGTGATGCAGAGGCTCAAAAGAGAGATGCAGAGGCTCAATAGAGGGATGCAGGGGCTCAAGAGAATGATAGAGATGCTCAAGGGAGTGATTCAGAGGTTTACGAGAGTGATGCAGAGGCTTAAGAGAGTGATGCAGAGGCTTACGAGAGTGATGCAGAGGCTTAAGAGAGTGATGCAGAGGCTCAAGAGAGGGATGGAGAGGCTCATGAGAGTGATTCAGAGGCTTAAGAGTGTGATGCAGAGGCTTAAGAGAGGGATGCTGAGGCTCAAGAGAATGATGCCGAGGCTAAAACGAGTGATGCAGATGATCACGAGAGTGATGCAGAGGCTCAAGAGAGGGATGCAGAGGCTAAAGTGAATGATGCAGAGGCACAAGAGAAAGATGCAGAGGCACTTGAGAGTGATGCAGAGGCTCAAGAGAGGGATGCAGAGGCTCAAGAGAATGATGTAGAGGCTTTTAGGAGAGGGATGCAGAGGCTCAAGAGAATGATGCAGAGGCTCAAGAAAATGATGCAGAGGATCAAGAGAATGATGCAGAGGCTTAAGAGAGGGATGCAGAGGCTCAAGAGAATGATGCAGAAGCTCGATAGAGTGATGCAGAGGTTTAAGAGAGTGATTCAGAGGCTTAATAGAGGGGTGCAGAGGCAGGAGAGAGAGATGCAGAGGCTTTAGACAGTGATGCAGAGGCTCAAGAGAGTAATGCAGAGGCTCAAGAGAATAATGTAGAGGCTTAAGAGAGGGATGCAGGGGCTCAAGACAGTAATGCAGAGGATCAAGAGAGTGATTCAGAGGCTTACGAGAGTGATGCAGATGATCAAGAGAGGGATGCAGTGGCTTAAGGGAGTGATGCAGAGGCTCAAGAGAGGGATGCAGAGGCTCAAGAGAGTGATTCAGAGGCTTACGAGAGTGATGCAGAGGCTTAAGAGAGTGATGCTGAGGCTCAAGAGAGGGATGGAGAGGCTCAAGAGAGTGATTCAGAGGCTTAAGAGTGTGATGCAGAGGCTTAAGAGAGGGATGCTGAGGCTCAAGAGAATGATGCAGAGGCTCAAAAGAGTGATGCAGAGGATCACGAGAGTGATGCAGAGGCTTACGAGAGTGATGCAGAGGCTTAAGAGAGTGATGCAGAGGCTCAAGAGAGGGATGGAGAGGCTCATGAGAGTGATTCAGAGGCTTAAGAGTGTGATGCAGAGGCTTAAGAGAGGAATGCTGAGGCTCAAGAGAATGATGCCGAGGCTAAAACGAGTGATGCAGAGGATCACGAGAGTGATGCAGAGGCTCAAGAGAGGGATATAAAGGCTCATGAGAGGGATGCAGGAGTTCAAGAGAGAGATGCAGAGGTTCAAGAAAGGGATGCAGAGGCTTAAGAAAGTGATGCAGAGGCTCAAAAGAGAGATGCAGAGGCTCAATAGAGGGATGCAGGGGCTCAAGAGAATGATAGAGATGCTCAAGGGAGTGATTCAGAGGTTTACGAGAGTGATGCAGAGGCTTAAGAGAGTGATGCAGAGGCTTACGAGAGTGATGCAGAGGCTTAAGAGAGTGATGCAGAGGCTCAAGAGAGGGATGGAGAGGCTCATGAGAGTGATTCAGAGGCTTAAGAGTGTGATGCAGAGGCTTAAGAGAGGGATGCTGAGGCTCAAGAGAATGATGCCGAGGCTAAAACGAGTGATGCAGAGGATCACGAGAGTGATGCAGAGGCTCAAGAGAGGGATGCAGAGGCTAAAGTGAGTGATGCAGAGGCACAAGAGAAAGATGCAGAGGCACTTGAGAGTGATGCAGAGGCTCAAGAGAGGGATGCAGAGGCTCAAGAGAATGATGTAGAGGCTTTTAGGAGAGGGATGCAGAGGCTCAAGAGAATGATGCAGAGGCTCAAGAAAATGATGCAGAGGATCAAGAGAATGATGCAGAGGCTTAAGAGAGGGATGCAGAGGCTCAAGAGAATGATGCAGAAGCTCGATAGAGTGATGCAGAGGTTTAAGAGAGTGATTCAGAGGCTTAATAGAGGGGTGCAGAGGCTGGAGAGAGAGATGCAGAGGCTTTAGACAGTGATGCAGAGGCTCAAGAGAGTAATGCAGAGGCTCAAGAGAATAATGTAGAGGCTTAAGAGAGGGATGCAGAAGCTCAAGAGAATGATGCAGAGGCTCAAGAGAGTGATGCAGAGGATCAAGAGAGGGATGCAGAGGTTTAAGAGAGTGATGCAGACGCTCAAGAGAGTGATGCAGAGGCTCAGGAGAGAGGCTTAAGAAAGTGATGCAGAGGCTCAAAAGAGGGATGCAGAGGCTTAAAAGGGTGATGCAGAGGCTCAAGAGAGTGATGCAGAGGCTCAAGAGAGGGATGCAGGAGCTCAAGAGAGTAATGCAGAGTCTCAAGAGAGTGATTCAGAGGCTTACGAGAGTGATGCAGAGGCTTAAGAGAGTGATGCAGAGGCTCATGAGACTGATGCAGAGGATCAAGAGAGGGAAGCAGAGGCTTAAGAGAGTGATGCAGAGGCTGAAGAGAGTGATGCAGAGGCTCTAGAGAGTGACGCAGAGGCTCAAGAGAGTGATGCAGAGGCTGAAGAGAGTGATGCAGAGGATCAAGAGAGTGATGCAGAGGCTCGAGAGAGTGATTCAGAGGCTTACTAGAGTGATGCAGAGGCTAAAGGGAGTGTTGCGGAGGCTCAAGAGAGGGATGAAGAGGATGAAAAGATTGATGCAGAGGCTCAAGAGAGGGATGCAGAGGCTCAAGAGAGTGATGCAGAGGCTCAAGAGAGTGATGCAGAGAGTTGAGAGAGGGATGCAGGGGCTCAAGAGAGTTATGCAGAGGCTCAACAGAGTGGTTCCGAGGCTTAAGAGAGTGATGCAGATTCTTAACAGAGTGATGCAGAGGCTTAAAAGAGAGATGCGGAGGCTCAAGAGAGGTATGCAGTGGCCCAAGAAAGAGATGCAAAGGCTGAAGAGAGGGATGCTGAGGCTCATGAGAGAGATGCAGGACTTCAAGAGAGGGATGCAGAGGCGCAAGAGAGTGATGCAGAGGATCAAGAGAGTGATGCAGAGGCTCAAGAGAGTGATGCAGAGGCTCAAGAGAGTGATGCAGAGGATGAAGAGAGTGATGCAGAGGCTCAAGAGAGTGATGCAGAGGCCTCAAGAGAGGGATTCAGAGGCTTAAGAGAATGATGCAGAGGCGGAAGAGAGTGTTGCAGAGGCTTAAGAGAGGGATACAGAGGCTCTAGAGAGTGATGAAGAGACTCAAGAGAGTTATGCAGAGGCTCAAGAGAGTGATGCGGAGGCTTACGAGAGAGATGCAGATGATCAAGAGAGGGATGCAGTGGCTTAAGGGAGTGATGCAGAGGCTCAAGAGAGGGATGCAGAGGCTCAAGAGAGTGATTCAGAGGCTTACGAGACTGATGCAGAGGCTTAAGAGAGGGATGCTGAGGCTCAAGAGAATGATGCAGAGGCTCAAAAGAGTGATGCAGAGGATCACGAGAGTGATGCAGAGGCTCAAGAGAGGGATGCAGAGGCTAAAGTGAGTGATGCAGAGGCACAAGAGAATGATGCAGAGGCACTTGAGAGTGATGCAAAGGCTCAAGAGAGGGATGCAGAGGCTCAAGAGAATGATGTAGATGTTTAGGAGAGGGATGCAGAGGCTCAAGAGAATGATGCAGAGGCGTAAGAGAGTGATGCAGAGGATCAAGAGAATGATGTAGAAACTTAAGAGAGGAATGCAGAGGCTCAAGAGAATGATGCAGAAGCTCAATAGAGTGATGTAGAGGCTTAAGAGAGTGATGCAGAGGCTTAATAGAGGGGATGCAGAGGCTGAAGAGAGAGATGCAGAGGCTTTAGACAGTGATGCAGAGGCTCAATAGAGTAATGCAGAGGCTCAAGAGAATGATGTAGAGGCTTAAGAGAGGGATGCAGAGGCTCAAGAGAATGATGCAGGGGCTCAGGAGAGTGATGCAGAGGATCAAGAGAGGGATGCAGAAGCTTAAGAGAGTGATGCAGAGGCTGAAGAGAGTGATGCAGAGGCTCTAGAGAGGGATGCAGGGGCTCAAGAGAGTAATGCAGAGGCTCAAGAGAGTGATCCAGAGGCTTACGAGAGTGATGCAGAGGCTTAAGAGAGTGAAGCAGAGGCTCAGGAGATTGATGCAGAGGATCAAGAGAGGTAAACAGAGGCTTAAGAGAGTAATGCAGAGGCTGAAGAGAGTGATGCAGAGGCTCTAGAGAGTGATGCAGAGGCTCAAGAGAGTGATGCAGAGGCTCAACAGAGTGATGCAGAGGATCAAGAGAGTGATGCAGAGGCTCGAGAGAGTGAATCAGAGGCTTACTAGAGTGATGCAGAGGCTGAAGGGAGTGTTGCGGAGGCTCAAGAGAGGGATGAAGAGAATTAAAAGATTGATGCAGAGGCTTAAGAGAGTGAGGCAGACGCTTACGAGAGGGATGCAGAGGCTCAAGTGAGTAATGCAGAGGATTAAGAGAGTGATGCAGTGGCTCAGGAGCATGATGCAGAGAATCAAGAGAGGGAAGCAGAGGCTTAAGAGAGTGATGCAGAGGCTTAAAAGAGGGATGCAGAGGCTCAAGAGAATGATGCAGAAGCTCAAAAGAGTGATGCAGAGGCTAAAATGAGTGATGCAGAGGCACAAGAGAAAGATGCAGAGGCACTTAATAGAGAGTGATACAGAGGCTCAAGAGGGGGATGCAGAAGCTCAGTAGAGTGATGCAGAGGCTTAAGAGAGTAATGCAGAGGCTTAATAGAGGGGATGCAGAGGCTGAAGAGAGAGATGCAGAGGCTTTAGACAGTGATGCAGAGGCTCAAGAGAGTAATGCAGAGGCTCAAGAGAATGATGTAGAGGCTTAAGAGAGGGATGCAGAGGCTCAAGAGAATGATGCAGAGGCTCAAGAGAGTGATGCAGAGGATCAAGAGAGGGATGCAGATGCTTAAGAGAGTGATGCAGAGGCTAAAGAGAGTGATGCAGAGGCTCAGGAGAGAGGCTCAAAATAGGGATGCAGAGGCTTAAAAGGGTGATGCAGAGGCTCAAGAGAGTGATGCAGAGGCTCAAGAGAGGGATGCAGGGGCTCTAGAGAGTAATACAGAGGATCAAGAGAGTGATTCAGAGGCTTACGAGAGTGATGCAGAGGCTTAAGAGAGTGATGCAGAGGCTCAGTAGAGTGATGCAGAGGATCAAGAGAGGGAAGCAGAGGCTTAAGAGAGTGATGCAGAGGCTGAAGAGAGTGATGCAGAGGCTCTAGAGAGTTATGCAGAGGCTCAAGAAAGTGATGCAGAGGCTCAAGAGAGTGATGCAGAGGATCAAGAGTGTGATGCAGAGGCTCAAAAGAGTGATGCAGAGGCTCAAGAGAGTGATGCGGAGGATCAAAAGAGTGATGCAGAGGCTCGAGAGAGTGATTCAGAGGCCTCAAGAGAGGGATTCAGAGGCTTAAGAGAGTGATGCAGAGGCGGAAGACAGTGCTGCAGAGGCTCAATAGAGGGATGCAGAGGCTCTAGAGAGTGATGCAGAGGCTCAAGAGAGTTATGCAGAGGCTAAAGAGAGTGATGCAGAGGCTTACTAGAGTGATGCAGAGGCTGAAGGGAGTGTTGCGGAGGCTCATGAGAGGGATGAAGAGGATGAAAAGATTGATGCAGAGGCTCAAGAGAGGGATGCAGAGGCTCAAGAGAGTGATGCAGAGGCATAAGAGAGTGAGGCAGACGCTTAGGAGAGGGATGCAGAGGCTCAAGAGAGTAATGCAGAGGCTTAAGAGGGTGATGCAGAGGCTCAAGAGAGTGATTCAGAGGCTTGAGAGAGTGATGCTGAGGCTTAACATAGTGATGCAGAGGCTTAAAAGAGAGATGCGGAGGCTCAAGAGAGGGATGCAGTGGCCCAAGAGAGAGATGCAGAGGCTCAAGAGAGGAATGCAGAGGCTCAAGAGAGGGATGCAGAGGCTCAAGTGAGGGATGCAGAGACACAAGAGAGGGATGCAAATGCTCTTGAGAGTGATGCAGAGGCTCAAGAGAGGGATGCAGAGGCTTAAGAGAGTGATGCAGAGGCTTAAGAGAGTGATGCAGAGGCCTCAAGAGAGGGATTCAGAGGCTTAAGAGAGTGATGCAGAGGCGGAAGAGAGTGTTGCAAAGGCTCAAGAGAGGGATGCAGAGGCTCTAGAGAGTGATGCAGAGACTCAAGAGAGTTATGCAGAGGCTCAGAGAGAGTGATGCGGAGGCTTACGAGAGAGATGCAGATGATTAAGAGAGGGATGCAGAGGCTTAAGGGAGTGATGCAGAGGCTCAAGAGAGGGATGCAGAGGCTCAAGAGAGTGATGCAGAGGATCAAGAGAGGGATGGAGAGGCTCAAGAGAGTGATTCAGAGGCTTAAGAGTGTGATGCAGAGGCTTAAGAGAGGGATGCTGAGGCTCAGGAGAATGATGCAGAGGCTCAAAAGAGTGATGCAGAGGATCACGAGAGTGATGCAGAGGCTCAAGAGAGGGATGCAGAGGCTAAAGTGAGTGATGCAGAGGCACAAGAGAAAGATGCAGAGGCACTTGAGAGTGATGCAAAGGCTCAAGAGAGGGATGCAGAGGCTCAAGAGAATGATGTAGATGTTTAGGAGAGGGATGCAGAGGCTCAAGAGAATGATGCAGAGGCTCAAGAGAGTGATGTAGAGGATCAAGAGAATGATGTAGAAACCTAAGATAGGAATGCAGAGGCTCAAGAGAATGATGCAGAAGCTCAATAGAGTGATGTAGAGGCTCAAGAGAGTGATGCAGAGGCTTATTAGAGGGGATGCAGAGAATGAAGAGAGAGATGCAGAGGCTTTAGACAGTGATGCAGAGGCTCATGATAGTAATGCAGAGGCTCAAGAGAATGATATAGAGGCTTAAGAGAGGGATGCAGAGGCTCAAGAGAATGATGCAGGGCTCAAGAGAGTGATGCAGAGGATCAAGAGAGGGATGCAGAGGCTTAAGAGAGTGATGCAGAGGCTCAGAAGATTGATGCAGAGGATCAAGAGAGGGAGCAGAGGCTAAGAGAGTGATGCAGAGGCTGAAGAGAGTGATGCAGAGGATCAAGAGAGTGATGCAGAGGCTCAAGAGAGTGATGCAGAGGATCAAGAGAGTGATGCAGAG